>NC_139220.1:189756362-190271362 GCF_055691185.1 Crinia signifera
GTTTACGTATACAAAAAACACCAACCTATGGGAGCGACAACCCTTCCTTCCTTAAAACTTGGCACTCCATCCTAGACGACTGCTCTGCTAAACTTATTACGGCTCTGGTAAATGAAAGGAAAAGCGAATTAACCACCATTGAAGGAGAAATGGGTAGGATTGAAGGAATCCTATCGAAGTTTGATACGAGTGAAGAATTCAAACGTGATATTGCGGACTTACAATCTAAGCTAGACTAACTAGAGAAAGAAATAGTTTTGAGAAAACAAAAAAAATTCATCCGTGATAAAAGAGACTATATTAATGGCCATATCCATATTTGGCCAAATGATATTAGAAATCAAGATGTCCAGTCAAGGAATTCCAGGCAGGAAACCAATTTAAATCGCAACTGGGAAGGTCGTAACCGAGGACAATTCCGCTCTAATGATAGGAACCGCACTCGTTACCCACCTAGTAATAATCACCGGAGTAATTACATGAACTATAAACAACCTGATAGATACTACGAAAGACCCAGAAGGCAAGACTTCCGTTATACTAAATATGACCACTACAACAGAGGAACCGACAGGGGCAGAATACCCTCCTATCATGAATACCGCCACTACAGTAGAGAGGACAGAGAGCGGTCCCCCTCCCCCCGGAAAAATTCACATTTTTTAGATGGAGATCGGGATTCAGGTCACCCGTACCGCACAGTACGAGAAGAACTACATACTCGCCTGGAATCCCCACATGGCCTCAAACGCAGGCTAAATGGAGACCCAGAGGTACTAGAGGGGGCAAACGGCTCTCTCAAAAAGAAAAAAGGCCTACTGGCTCCACTCCGTCAGGGGCAGGAATGATTAACCTATCAGCGAAAAAGCTATCTTCAGCAGAAAGTGCGCTTTTAGACAGAGGCCTAAAATTCACCCCAGATGGCCATATAAACCATTTTAACCTCTTCATCGACCTAAACAAATATATCAGGAATTTAACGGTCCAAAGACATTTTCTCAAAAATCAGACGAACCAAACTAAAGAAGTTGTAAAAAAAAACACTCGTAGCACCTACGTCCCACTTCTACCCAGTAGAGTCTAGAGGAAGCCACCTCGAAATTTTCTTTGAGGCGGTTCGTGAGGACTTCCGAACCATTAAACCCAAAAAACATAAGTCCACCAATCTAAACCCTCAGGAAAACCAGGCTCTAAAAACTCTGAAAAAAGATGAACATACTGTTATCAAAATAGCCGACAAAGGAGGGGCTGTAGTCCTACAAGACAAAACCAACTATGTGGCTGAAGCTAATAAAATCCTAGAAGTTGCATCGACTTACAAAAAGATACCTACCAATCCTACTCCAGAGTTTAAGAATGATCTGAAGATTCACTTAACCTCTGGCTTACAGGATGGAATATTATGTAAGGAAGAATTCAATTACATCTACGTGAAACACCCTATACTGCCGATCTTCTACCACACCCCCAAAGTCCATAAAGACCAAGCCCAACCCCCAGGACGCCCCATTGTTGCAGGAGTTAACTCTCTTACCTCTAACTTGTCTCATTTTCTCGACCTAAAGCTCCAGCCATATGTACTGCAAAACACATCCCATCTAAAGGACAGCTCCTCAGTACTCCAACTCTTAAAAGGAAAGATATGGTCCACAGAGTATTGTTGGCTTACCATCGACGTACAAGGCCTTTATTCCTCCATCCCACATAACAAGGGATTAGAGTCGGTGGAAAAAATCTTACGTAACGACATAGACAAGGTAAATTCAGAAATTATTTTTTTGATCAAAAGCATAGAATTCATTTTGAATCATAATTTCTTTGAATTCAATGGGGAGTATTACATCCAGCAACAAGGGACGGCCATGGGGACAAAATTTGCCCCGGCATACGCCAATTTACACATGAGAGCCTGGGAGGAACAACATATATATGGTTCCCGCTTTGAAAATAACATAATTTTTTATAAACGATATATAGACGACCTACTTTTGATCTGGAGAGGCGATGAAGCTAGTATATCTGATTTTATATCATATATCCATGTTAACGATTTCAATTTAAAATTTACATTTAAAACCAACATGTCTACCATAGACTATCTGGACCTGGAACTTGAAGGCACACCTGGAGTGGAAATTAAAACACGTACCTTCTTCAAGAAGGTAGATGCAAATAGTTTTATCCCGGCTACTAGTTGTCACCTCCCCGCCTGGAAAAACAGCGTTCCGTACGCCCAGTTTCTAAGAATAAAAAGGAACTGCAGTGGGGATAATGAATTCTGGTCCCAATCCCAACTTTTAGTTAACAGATTTATCAAGAGGGGATACAAGACCAACCATATTGAAGAGGCCAGACAAAAAGCCTTCTTACAGGAAAGAGATAACCTGCTTATCAAGCAAGTTAGACCGGCTAAAGAATTCAAGAGTCGACCCTTTGTGACACAATTTAACTGCAAAAGCCAAGAAATCAAAAGGGTACTAGAGAGGCACTGGGCAACCCTTCTACGTGACCCCATCTTAGGCCAGCACCTCCCACCGAAACCCAACCTGGTGTATCGTCGGGCAAAAAATTTAAAATCCATACTTGCCCCCAGCAGATTAAAACCTACAACATCTGTAGTTCCAAAAACTACTCACTTTTTGAACAAAAAACCTGGTACAACCCCTTGTAATAGATGCATATGTTGCCCATTTCTAGACAAATTCCAGTTCCAACACACTCTGGAGAATGGTAAAGAATACAGGATTGATGAAGCTGTGACGTGCAATTCTGATTACGTGGTCTACAAAATCACCTGCAGTTGTAACCTTAATTACGTAGGTAAAACAATAAGACAAACCAAGCTGAGAATCCAGGAACACATGAGAAACATCAAGAACAAAGTAAAAATACACAGTCTTCCTAGACACTACCAGGAGAAACATAACTCTGTGGTCACGAAAGAAAACTTCAAGTTCACTATCTTGGAAAGAGTCCCGGTGAACCCAAGAGGTGGCAATAGGGGTCAAGAACTCATTAAAAAAGAGAGTTTTTGGATCTATACCCTGAATACCCTTTCTCCCAGAGGACTGAATGAAGGGGTAGACATCGTAGCTTTCCTATAGCTCTCATCCCCTAGCTCTATACCTATTTTTCTGGTGTTCCTCCCTCTTGTTCCACTCTAGCACATATATTGATGTTCTACAGTTAATGTATATATTTATATATGTTATTTGTCTTATACTAAACTAGTAGGTAGATCTCGATGTAAATGGGACAATGACTATTAATGAGCTCGCCTTTACTGTTCGCACGTTTCTGCGGTTTTAAGCCCCATTACTAATATATTTCCCTATTATATCATTATTGGCTAATACATACTTTTATAGCCCCACCATTATTAGTATCTCTAATTATCACACACCTATATTAAAGGTAGCACTATGAGACATGAATCTTAATAGATTTATATGGTGGTTACCACCATCCAGCCCCACATATAGTAAACACTCTGTACCTGGCACTTATATATGCACATTTTCTTTAAACTATACATTTTCTAACTTCGTTATGAGGATTAGATAGCCTTTATTAAATTTTTGCGAGGTCTATAACGCGATTAGACCCATCCTATATGCTCACTTTAAGTGTATTTAGCACATACTACTTTATTAATATTGATAT
The DNA here is from genome assembly GCF_055691185.1 of Crinia signifera. Lineage (NCBI taxonomy): Eukaryota > Metazoa > Chordata > Amphibia > Anura > Myobatrachidae > Crinia > Crinia signifera. The sequence goes on from NC_139220.1 coordinate 189,760,026, forward strand.
AGCACAGCTCACATTATTAATATATAATTAATTATTGGCTTCACGCTCACAGCAAGGTTATTTCCTGCACTATTTTTAAATTATTAGTCCTGCTAGTTCGTGTATCTTATAGTCAGCCCCAGTAGGGAATTCTGTTATTGTACCAGAATAGAGGATGTTCTGTACGCTATTATTGGGGTTACCCCCAAGGTTATTACGTTTTTCAAGATGTCGCCCAGTTGGAGCGCACGTTGATACACCGTGCGTTCCAACAGATAAGTAGCATTTGCATGCGGTAAGAATGCCCGCCCAGTTACACCTATCAGTGAAGTCCCCCGACGTCACAGGGGAGGCGTCCTGGCTAACACGTCAGGCAAAATGGCGCCCGTTTGGACTGCACGACGGAGACGCCGTGCGTTCCAACTGTGAATTAGCTAGTTACAGAGTTATTTTTCACTTTTCCTATATTCGGCGGAAAGCTCTAATAGGCCTATCCACCGGAGTACATATGTGATTTTTATACGCTTATCCAGTGCACTTAAAGTTATTCGCTACAGGAAGTGGTCATACTACCATTGCTGCATAAATAGCTGCTACCCACATAGGAGTTCATTCTGTTGTTGGATCCCAGGCTGTACACGTCCGGTTTCACTCCAATTGTAAGTACAATTCCAAGGCTTTTGATTCTTAGTCATTGTTCCATACCAGTTTATCCATTGAATGTAAAAAACTTTTTTGTATCTATCAAAGGTTCTGAAGTGACTTAGGAACCCTATCAGACCACTGTATGAACAGCCGATATTGGTCTCAGACCGCACTATTGTACTATTTGCCCACATTTTGGCGACCTTGTAAGTTTGAACATTTCCATATGTTATCATCAGGCTAAAGGTGCAGGTGACGGTGCTATTCAGGGATAACTACATGAATATCCGTATTTCCTCCTATAGATACGTCCACTGCCACTTATGGCTCTTTATTGAGATATACCAGACCACTGTGTGAACAGCCGATATTGGTCTCAGACTTCACTGCTGTATTAGCTGCCCACATTTGGCGACTATGTAAGTTTTAACTTTTTCACTCGGTATCATCAAGCTAGGGGTGCTGGTGTTGGTGCAACCTAGGGATTACTACATTAACATTCGCATTCCCTCCTATAGATACGTCCACTACCAATTTTGGTCCATTTGAGATATACCCCCTTAAGTGTTTGATACTGTATGAAATCCTATAACCTACAAAAGGTACTAAATTATTGTATTTAACATACCGGGTTTTACGCACGATGGGTGTTCCTCCCCCTTGGTACTGTTTCCATTTTTTCCTATATAGGACATATGATGTCAATATGATATGACGGTTCTCATGCCTGCTATCCATTACCCTAGAAGTACACTAAGGCACGTAATTGCATTCTTCTCCGCTGTCCTCCACTCCATATTCTGTTTGTCATCCTTGATTTGTTTTTTCTGTTTTAATGTTCATATGAATGAACCAAACTGTTTGTATTATTTACAGTGTTTATACGTCTTGCTAACTTATTGTCCGCTAAGCCCCTGATGAAGTCAATTCGTTGACGAAACGCGTTGGGCCTACTACACCATCTGTACCAGTAACTGACCTGCTGTACTTTTAAAGCTTGAAGTCTTTGTGAAGACTATGTAATAAATGTTCAATTTTAAACTGTTGAGTTTCCTTTAGCGCACTCTAAACCACATTTGTATCTCTATTTGCCTATCTGGACTCGGCTAACAGGGGTCCATTAGAGTTGCTGCTCCTATTATATTCTTGGGCGCGGTTGGGGTACTTTTCCTGTGATATATATATATATATATATATATATATATATATATATATATATGAGAACAAGTGTGGAATGGCGCACTTCTCAACTTTAGTCCCTAATATATTAAACAATGTCCATAACTTGGTGTTATTCTCTTTATTAAAAGTCTTTTTAGACAAAAAGTGCTGTTTTCACCCAACGCGTTTCGCCCAACAAGGGGCTATCAGGGGTATCAGCGCCTCTGGTAGTAAGAGTAGTAAGAGTTGTTTTGGGGTAATAAATATATATATATTTATTATTATTATTATTATTATTATTATTATTATTATTATTATTATTATACATTTGGTCTATCTATAATACTTTAACTGACCCGGCATATACTGGGTCACCTAAGTGTCCATCTCCGTGCTTTGCTCTGCCCCTCTGGAAACCCCCTTCTGAAAATCCTGTGTTTGCCCCTGAAACACCCTAGTGTGCCCCAAGCCTAGTTGTCAGTCCAATTAAGCAAATGTGGCAGCATTTAAATATTGCTGTAAACCAGTGATCACCATCCAATATGATGGATCTAGAGCAATTTTTTCTCAAAAAAGATTCCAAACCAGTTTCAAGAAGCTGATTAACACTTGTTGACAATGGTAGCTCTTGTAAATTTTTATGTTTAATTTTGACAAATGGTTGGATTTATGTTTTTGGCAAATTTTGAGTACTTTGTGCTTTATACTGGGAATTAATTTCCATTAAATCTATCATGGTTCCAAGTTGTAACACAGTAAAATGTGATGTGATGCAATTGTTCCATGACATCTGTAACACCATTCACGCCTCTCCCTCTGTAACATTCCTCATCCATACTTCTTCCTCAATGCTTCACTCTCTTGTTATTAACATTCATGAACTTTTGTTGTATCCATATTCAGTAACTGTAACATTCTCATTCTGTTGCAAAAAATAACATCCATCACATCTCACGATTATCTTTTTTTATTGCAATCTCCTTCTGCTTCTATCAGCTGCTGATATACAACCAAACCCAGGTGTCCCTTACATGTCCCATACACATATCTGATATATAGTGGTGTAGAAATCAAGCAAACCTCAAATATCGCCTGTCTCATTTCAGCCTCTAAATCATTGTGTCCCCTTAGAAATGCAATCTCTGTTTGTAGCAAACTACCATCCATCAATAACCTTTTTCTCTCAAACAACCTCCAATCATACAAATGGCTTGAATAATAAAATACTGCCTCACCTCTATCCATTTCACACACTGGACTCCATTTCATGCACACTTCTAGGTCTAACAGCATACTGTACAAGGAGGTGGGGTTTCTTTGCATGTCCTCATTTCCTATTTTCTGATATCTATCATCGTGGTCATGGGTGATTCCAACATCTCTGTGATATTGCACATTCTACTTTACCTTTAAGCTGTTTTTCTTAACATTCTATTTTAGACTCTCTGCGTGAACTGGCCAGGCCACTGACTTATTCTTGTATTGACTAGACTATGCTTGTTTTCTTTTTCATTTCCTCACTCCTTTCCCTCTTTCATATCACAACTTTATCACCTGCAAGCTGTCCTCAATGTCTTCAAGCTCTCTGTTACTGAACTCTATCAAGCCAACTCAAACCTACACTATTAATTTTCAGCTTCCATATCTCGCAACAACTTATTTCAACAATTCCAACATTCACTTCTGATCTTGCTGTTCCACCTAACAAAACAAAAGAATTAGCGAATGACAGAGTAACAATAGCTAATTTTCACAATCCACATTGGCCTCAATGTCAGACATGGCGTATCGGGATGCGGCCAGTTTCCCGGAGGTCATAATCCTGGCGTTCAAAATCCCGACGCCGGAATCCCGACCGCCGAAATACCGAAACTTTCTCCCTCCATGGGTGTCCACGGTGTGGCGAGTGCAGCGAGCCTGCAAGGGGGTGCGATCCACGTCCCCCCCTAGTCTGGATTTCGTTGGTCTGGATTCCGGCGTCGGAATTTTGAATGCCGGGATTTCATACGGAATCCGGCATATCATATACAAAAACATCCTCTTAAACTACAATAGCACTGTACAAATCTCATACAATGTTCTCACATGGAACTGCCAAAATGTTTATTCTGGTTAAGCTTCTAACCCGAGGAACCTTTTTAATATGTTAAATCTGTTCCTGCCCACCTCACCAAAAACACATAAGGGGCAATTTACTAAGATCATAGTTCTATTTCAGATGGGATGTTGTTATTGGCAACCAATCAGATACTATCTATTATGTTCTAGATGGTGCTAAATAAATAAGAAGTGGATTCAGATTGGTTGCCCAATCCCATCTTAGTAAATTTCCAACATAGACTGCTATTAAGGCCCAAAATAATGCTCCCAAGATTGGTAAGATTTACCATGAAATGGTATGCTCATTCTTAGCCAGCACTTCACTGGCTCAATTGCGTCCTTGAACTTTCTGACACCGTCTCTTCAAGTGGCTCACAATTAAAGATGACGTATCTATTACCATCCTGTTTTTTTTACTCTCCTCTTTATTCTATAACCTCAGAGATCAGTCAAGCCTTGTATCCTGTGCTCATCCAAATCTTTACTAAAATTTGTAATTTCCCTTTCTGTACTGATATGTTTTCATTGTTAGTCAAGCACACAGTGATTACTTCAATTATAGTAATCAAATGCTGTCTCAAATAACATTTAATCTTCCTTGATCTTCCAAGCTGTCTACTGTACTGTAGTCTGGTCTTTTAAGATCAACACTCCACCGAGGCAGCACTGACTTCAGTGGTCAATGATTTGATCCCTGCTGAGTCTAACGGCCATTATTCACTTCTTATTCAATTGTATCTCTTGTATTTGACACAGTTGACCAACCTCTTCATGTATCTAATTTTCCAATTACTAGACTCTTTACTAATCTACATTCTAATCTACATTCTCTGCTTTTTCATATCTAGGGCACCTTTCCTGGAAAACAAATCAGGTTTCATTATCATCTGTATGATGATGATGATACTACACACATTTACCTCCTCGCTAGATCTCTCACAATTTGTGTTAGTCCGCTTTACTGACTGTCTTTCTATCATTTCAATGTGGATGTCATCTCACTACTTAAATGTAAAAACCAAGTTAATATTCACAGCAGCCAAAAGTAATTACTGATTACTTGACAGTACTGTACAAGAAAAAAACTGTAGCATTCAATCTAACTGCTTCTGTGTCATTCTTAACTTTGACCTGTCTTTTTCTTCATGCTTTCAATCTTAATAACATTAAGATACATTCAGTACATTTATGGGACACATCCAGAACTTGCCTACAGCTTACAAAGTACACTGCAAAAACTTTTCCTTATTGACTTATTGTCCCCAACATTGATTATTGCTGGTCTTCCTCACTGGTCTCCTGGTAATGTTTTCTGGGGGGGTTTCGCACTGGCTTTTCCACCAGAAAACAGCAGATTATAAATAGCCTTCTGTTTATTTACACAGGGTGAAAAATATATATAATATATGCTTAGAAAACATCCTGTATTATATTTCTTGCATTACGTTGCATATTATATGTATATTATAGTTCACACTTTACATACAGATACTGTATGTCCTCACACACTTTTCCTTTTTTTTTCTTCCATATGGCTCAAATACTTTGCATGGCCCAAGCTTTCATATACAGGTACTGTAGCAATTGCATAGATTCACAAAATATTTTGGTAACAAAAAATGAAAGTAGCAAAATACAGTACAGTAGCATATTTTAAGAAAGATTACAAGGCGTGCCAAATGTGGCTAGGTCTGAATATCCCCCATAGTCTGTAAAATGGCAGTTAGGAATTGATTGGTTGATACCAGTGGTGGATTGGTAATAAATGCTACAAGGAAGATCCCCAGAGGGCCAATGTGACCTTTGGGCCTCCTGCGGCTAGGAGAAGGTAGTGGGTATATTGGGGGTAGAGGGTGGCATGCTGGTGTTATGGGGCGGGTGGTGGCAGGCTGGTCTTGTGGATGTATAAGAGGGCCGTTTTATTGAAATTTTTCAGGGGCACTTTGAATTCCCAAACCACCCATGACACCCAGGAAGGACATTATATTGGAATTAGCATAAAGTCACAGAAAAAGCTGTAGGACAAGGACACAAGGACTGCTGCAACTGTGTCTAATTAATAAACAGGCACTATAAAGAAGGGATCCCGCCCCTTCATCAGACCGCACCTCCATGAGGGCTGCTTTCAAAAAAATTCCTGGCCTGATTTTCCATCCCAATCCACCTCTGGTTTATACTTTATCTCTGTCCACATTCCAAGGCTTAGTACATCTGACCATAACACAGCAATAAAATAACATTAACCTATTACTAACTTACAGTACATTTATTGATTTGCATTAATGACTTAGGTAATGAAAGGTAAACAGTATGACAGGTATTGTAGCCAATGTCCTTTTAATCTTGGGGGTTTGGACTGCTGCAACTACCTTCTTGGCTTGAAACCTGCCCAGTGAATGAGGTCTCACTGTGGAACAGAAGCTGAAGTTAAGTAGCAATGATAATTTAGATAATTAATAGATAATTTAACATGATTTTTTTTCTGCTTTGACTTGCCACTTTTGTTAATAAACCAGCTGTAGAATAATGGTGTATTTGTTTGACCATTGAATTAAAAGTCTGAAAAGCTTCAACATAACTGTTTCCCAAATTGATATCATGGGAGTGGTCCATCCATGCATAGCCAGATAAATACCTGATCCACACACTAATGCAGCCGGCGAATTGGAGCTGTCCTGTGAAATTTCAGGACAAATATGAATGTATGCCATGGAGACCTAAGAAAAATAGTACCTGCATCTATCCTCAATTGGGTTCCGGACGCCTCCCCGACAGTCGGGATTCCGACAGTCAATACTCCGACGTCGGAATCCCGACTGCTCCCTCCTGGGGGTCCACGACCCCATAGAGGGAGAATGAAATAGGTGGTGAGCACAGCTCGCCACCGTGCGAGCAGCATGGTGAGCGCAGCAAGCCCGGAAGGGGCTTAATTGCGCTCCCCCTGCTGTGCAGTCGGGATTCCGACGTCTGATTAATGACTGACGGAATCCCGACTGTCGGGTAATTATACCACACCTCCTCATTTGTTCATTCCGTAATGACTCTCCCCTGGCATTTCCCAGCAACACTTCACATAATGTCCTTGCTGTGTGCTGTGATTTATGAACTTTGGGAGACCTGTAATGAATACAGAATTTCCTGTGAATACTGTACTTTATTGCCAGTACAGTATGTGTTATTTGCTAATTGTCATTATGTTTACTACTGTGCAATCTGAAAAGCTTCATTACTGTTGTTGTGCCACCTCTGTTACCCTAGGATCTAATTAATAACTATAAACAAGCAGAGGTCAAGACTGATGAAAGGCAGAACAGTGAAATAAGCAGTGTCTGCAATGGTCAACAATATAGACTAGGACAGAAATATCAACATATGCAAACACTATAGCTTATCCCGGATTCCATGTGTTATCACCCAATAATGGGTCATTCATTTACTGCATGGTAAAAACGGACTGACATTGGATAAGCTTGACAGTACTAGAATGTCCCCCTGTAACTGGCAAAGAGAGTGTGATGTATATATATATATATATATATATATATATATATATATATATATATATATACCTGATTACGTCTGGCTGCACAATTAATTGTGGCCGAGGACATTATACGACATGGTGTCAGGGTATACTTGACTACTATTCTACTATTACTCATTGTATGATGTGCACAGAGGTCAAGCTATAGTTCCACCTTTTCCATATATTTTTTATATATATTTTGTGTATATTTTCCATAGATCTTTGTATACACACAAAAAACATTTCTCTGTGTTTCACTTTATGAATACTTTGTACACACTATGACACTAGTTGTATTATGTTTTGGCACATTGGTTTGAGAAGTAATTTTTGTATACACATTCAAAAAAATGTATTATATACATTTACAATATTTGGTAATATTGTACAATATGGTGCACTAATATTGCTTATAGACACTAGTTCAGGCATGTCCAAACTATGGCCCTCCAGATGTTGTGAAACTACAAGTCCCATCATGCCTTGCCACAGTTTGCTATTAGGGAATGCTAAAATGATTGCAAGGCATGCTGGGATGTGTCGTTTCACAACAGATGGAGGGCCGCAGTTTGCTGGAGGGCCGCAGTTTGGACATGCCTGCACGAGTTCATATACACTTGAGAATATATGCTATATGACAGAACATGTTGTAGCATTCCTACATCACGGATTATAAATGGCAGAACTCTGTGGAGTCCCGCAGCGACTAAGAGAGTGTGCAAGGAGTGTAACAGACAGAACAGCATGATGGGCAGGGCACACAGGAGGAGACCAGAGAACGTCTGATCACAGCAGAAGTGGCAGAAGGGATTGTTGGCAACCCGCAAAGGCACCCTATATTAGGGGCACTTACAGGGATAGCCACGATCGCACGCTACGGTGTGGGGCCAGACGCTCCGGGAATCTCCATGACAACCTATGAGGCCGTACAGCTGCCTGTGTACGAGTGGTGCACCGTTACCATGGTGACCCGACATAGACACACAGCCATCATGGAGGAACGTACTGACGTCCCTGACACACACAGCTATGAACGGTGGGACCGGAGGGCTGAGCTGATTCACTGGTAAGGTATAAATTTGTTGTTGTTGTATCGTGATATTACACCCTGAGGAAAAATGTGAAAGAATACATTTGAACCGTTGGTAAACCTGTGCGCCCAGCCTTGTCATTTATACTTCTACATCCACCTAGTTACATATATATATATATATATATATATATATATATATATATATATATATATATATATATATATATATAACAGGCAGGAAAACTGGCACTCAATAGCAACGTAAATAATCCAATACAGGGTACAAAAGCTGGGGTGCCTTCCTTTGTTAATCACAGGGATCAGCATACAACAGGAACAGAATGGAGGCGGCACTCGGCAGACTGCATAAACAAGGGTCCTTTAATCCGACATGTTTCGGGGTTACCCCCCGTCGTCAGGGACAAAACAGCAAGACAAACATCTAATGCACAGTACACAGTATAAATAGCCCCACATCAGATACACAACCCGCCCCCACCAAACAATCACTTACCAATACTCTGCACCTGCCGGGCAGAGGTCCGTACCGCGCCATCAGCGTGGACCGGAAGGTCCCGCTGCTGCAGTCGTCGCCCCACGCCCGACAGCTGAGACACTTAGTTCCCCCGCCAGGACGCCATCCCGACGGCTGTATACGCCGGCTCTGAGGCTGGCGGGCGGCAAGATAGTAACACTGCCAGACTTCCGCCAACCCCTGCCACTCCGTGTTGCCAACCAGGACCGGACATCCGGTTTGAGAACAGTGCCGCTCAGACGGCAGAAAACTGGTAACCTAGAAACCAAAAATAAACAAATATAAATATACGGTAAAACCAGAAAAAAATGAAAAAAATGCAAAAGTGAACACTGCTGTTGTGCATGACAACCCATAGCAGTGCACACAAAACAGGTAAACAATATATAGGAAGTACAAAAAGTGTATTATCGGCATTTACATGAAATACGCAGAGAAATACCTAAATAAAAATAAAAATAAATACAATGACCAAAATTGCGTCAGAATGAATACATGGAAGGCCCTACCCCTCAGAAATGTATAAGAGGGACCTAAACACTATGTGTGGGCAAACCATATAAACCTCAAACGCAACCATATGGTCATTATATGATTGCTACTAAATAAATCCACACCATCACCAAGCAGCATCTTAGAAGAAATGTCAAAAAGAAATTTAAAAAGAAACACATATTAATAATAATATTAATAATAATAATGTAATGAAAACATGTAGCCACAATAACATTACAGGAAACACTGCAACCCTAAGGTCTCATTTAAACCGTTGGGTGCCAGTGTGCCAAGGATGTAAATCCAATGACTCTCCCGCTGAAGCAAAGCCTTGTTCCTGTTCCCACCCCTCAAAGATTTGGGGACATGATCTATAATATGGGATCGTATTTTATCTACAGGATGATTATGGCTAGCACAATGTCTGGCCAGTGGTTGATCACTATACCCAGACTGTATAGCTTGATTGATGGCTGTCCTATGTAGGGCCATGCGCTCCTTAAACTGGCGCTGGGTCTTCCCCACATAGGACAGCCCACAGGGACACGTAAGCAAGTATACAACATACACAGAACTACATGTTAGGGGAAAGTTAATGGAAAACATCCTGTTGGAATGGGGGTGCTTAAACTTATCACCCACCACCAATGTTTTACAAGTCAGGCACCCCAAACATCTGTAGCACCCATTCTTCCTTGATAGGAAATGGGATGGGGCTACCTTGTCCCAGCCAGTGATATCCAGTTTAACCAGGTGGTCTTTCAAATTGGCCTGCCTGGAGTAACTGGGCATCAAACTGGTATTAAATAAAAGGGGTAAGTCCCTATCACTGGAGACTATCGGCCACCACTTCTTTGCTTGGGCAGTGGTGTGTCTACTGTCCACAGAAAATTTGTTTACCCAGGGAAATTTTTTTGAAGACTCTACTTGGGTCTGTCTGGGTTTACTTGACAGGGTATCATCCCTATTGATGTGAAGAACTTTTTCTCTAATGGGATCTAGCAGAGAGCGGGGATAACCCCTCTGGATAAATTTATCCACCATGGAATCCAGCGCGGCTGGCACTTGTGCGTCATCCGAGGTGATTCGCCGTACCCGCAATAATTGCAAGTATGGTAACCCTCGTGTGACAGCGATGGGGTGTGAACTGTTGTGGCGTAGTAAAGTGTTTCTATCAGTTGGCTTGGTAAACAAAGCTGTTGTAATGTTACCTGCCTGGATAGATATATCCACATCTAGAAACTGCACCTGGTGTGGATCAATAGTAGAAGTAAATTGAATCACACTACCAGTAGCATTATGCTCTGACAGTAGATTCTTGAGAGTATCAGGGTTTTTTGACCAGAAAATCAACAAATCGTCGATATATCGGTGGTATAAAACCACCCCATCAATCAAATCATTACCTTGGAAAAACAGGGATTGTTCGATCCCATACATAAAAGTGTTGGCGTAGGCCGGAGCCACGGCAGACCCCATGGCCACGCCCAACTGCTGAATGAAAAACCTGCCATTATGAAGAAAATAATTTCTAGTTAAAACTAATTGCAGTAATTTTATAAACAGCTCTACTGGTGGACCAAGGTAAAGTGGGTTATCAACAATTAGTTGTTTTACCGCCTCTACACCTGCATCATGGGGGATACAAGTGTAGAGGCTGGTAACATCCGCAGTACAAAGACAGGTTATTTGCGTAATATCCCGGGTGAGATGCAGGTCCCTCAAGAGGACCAAAAGGGAAGTAGTGTCCTTTAGGTATGAGGGCAACGCTTGAACACATGGATTAAGCAGGCTATCCAGAAACACCGATACTGGATGAAATAGGGACCCCCTGGCCGAATTGATAGGTCGACCAGGAGGGTCCCTCAACCCTTTGTGTATCTTTGGGATGCAATAGAACAGGGGCACCCTAGGGTAGTCCACCGTCAAAGTCTGTTTAAGTTCAATTGGGATATGTCCATCACGAACTGCTTGATTGAGGATAGAGTCCAACTCCACTTTAAACCCCCAGGTTGGGTCTTTATCCAAGAGACCGTAGGTGTTAGAATCACTAAGGAGTCGATCACACTCTTGGCGGTAGTTGTTTACATCAAGGACCACCACCGCCCCACCTTTATCGGCCCCTCGTATGATGATATCTTTACGGGCCGATAGTGCTTTTAATGCCCGTTGTTCGGTTAAGGTGAGGTTATAAAATATGGGTGTCCCTAATGTAGACCGATGCAAGTTCTCTCCTTGTTGCTCCATCAGCCGAGTAAATGTTTTTACGGCCGGGTTAGTTGATAGAGGGTCAAATTTGGATCGGGGGGCTATCCTCTTCAATTTAGGAGGAATAAAAACGGCTTCAGGACCTGATGGAACAGCAGCAGGCAGTTTGCCAAAGTGGTCTTTGAGGCGTAGAGACCTATTCAACCTGAAGGTGTCCACCTTCCATTGGAAGGGGTCCATACGCTTTGATGGTATAAAAGATAAACCCTTGGCTAGGACTTGTGTTTCTTCCTCAGTCAATGGAGTTGATGACAAATTGAACACTAGGTCCTTTTGCCCTTTTGAGTTTTGCTGCCTCGCTTGCCGGATGTTTTGGCCGGCTCGCCGCGTCCTCCTATTGCTGTTGTGGTGGGATCTTTTAACAGCATTGCCCTCATTTTGGTCCCTAAAGGGCGCTTGTCACTCCCTGAGGCCACTGGACCTGAATCACCATCGCTCTGTGAGGTGCTAGAGCCCCCTGTATCACCGGCACCCCCCGAGAATAGGGGTTCCGTTTGCGGTAGGGCCTAGGTCTTCCTTGTGGGCGATTGGGATTTAGCCAGTCGTATACGCGTTTCTGTTCATAATCTGCCTGAACCTTCAATAATTTCTCGCGTTTAAATGCCAATAAATTGGCTTTGTATAGATCCATCTGTTCCTGTATTTTCTGTAACCAATTGGTTTTAGGATCTGCCAGGAGCGTAGGAGTGTGTAATTGGTCGAATTGCTCAATTTTTCGTTGGTATAAGGTCTGTTCACGGGTGGATTCCTCCACCACCAGAAGGAGTAGATCCATGGAGCACTTGTTGAGAACCCCCAACCACCGGCGGCAGAATGTGGCATTGTGCCGACCGATGGTTGGTACGTTCCTCACTCGAAAACCACGTGGAATCAACTTACTTCGGTAGTAATCAGACAAACTTATACAATGATACTTGAAATCACACTCCCTCTGTTTGAGCCGCAATAGTTGTTTGTAGAGAGCTTCTGGTGCCATAGTAGAACCCTCTTCATTCAAAGTTAATTTGGATAGAATTGCCTCTGCATCTGTATCCGAGAGGCTTACTAGTTCTCTAGTGTCCATTTGCATGAACTCCAATGCACTATCCATTTCTTGGCAGAATGTGGCATTGTGCCGACCGATGGTTGGTACGTTCCTCACTCGAAAACCACGTGGAATCAACTTACTTCGGTAGTAATCAGACAAACTTATACAATGATACTTGAAATCACACTCCCTCTGTTTGAGCCGCAATAGTTGTTTGTAGAGAGCTTCTGGTGCCATAGTAGAACCCTCTTCATTCAAAGTTAATTTGGATAGAATTGCCTCTGCATCTGTATCCGAGAGGCTTACTAGTTCTCTAGTGTCCATTTGCATGAACTCCAATGCACTATCCATTTCTTGGCTGGCTGATGTCACAACTGTTTATGCAGTCTGCCGAGTGCCGCCTCCATTCTGTTCCTGTTGTATGCTGATCCCTGTGATTAACAAAGGAAGGCACCCCAGCTTTTGTACCCTGTATTGGATTATTTACGTTGCTATTGAGTGCCAGTTTTCCTGCCTGTTTCTATTGAAATCTCCCCCCTGCTGTGGTTTGGAGGGAGCATCTATCGTGGCACCGGCGTTCTGTACTACCAGTATACAGTGTGGCTTCACGCAGCCAGTAACCTGTTTCTCACCAAGTTTTCTGCAATCACATCTGCCAGCGTTTGTTTGTGGATTGAGCCCTGAACTTCCAAGATTTCAGAAAGCCAAGAAATGGATAGTGCATTGGAGTTCATGCAAATGGACACTAGAGAACTAGTAAGCCTCTCGGATACAGATGCAGAGGCAATTCTATCCAAATTAACTTTGAATGAAGAGGGTTCTACTATGGCACCAGAAGCTCTCTACAAACAACTATTGCGGCTCAAACAGAGGGAGTGTGATTTCAAGTATCATTGTATAAGTTTGTCTGATTACTACCGAAGTAAGTTGATTCCACGTGGTTTTCGAGTGAGGAACGTACCAACCATCGGTCGGCACAATGCCACATTCTGCCGCCGGTGGTTGGGGGTTCTCAACAAGTGCTCCATGGATCTACTCCTTCTGGTGGTGGAGGAATCCACCCGTGAACAGACCTTATACCAACGAAAAATTGAGCAATTCGACCAATTACACACTCCTACGCTCCTGGCAGATCCTAAAACCAATTGGTTACAGAAAATACAGGAACAGATGGATCTATACAAAGCCAATTTATTGGCATTCAAACGCGAGAAATTATTGAAGGTTCAGGCAGATTATGAACAGAAACGCGTATACGACTGGCTAAATCCCAATCGCCCACAAGGAAGACCTAGGCCCTACCGCAAACGGAACCCCTATTCTCGGGGGGGTGCCGGTGATACAGGGGGCTCTAGCACCTCACAGAGCGATGGTGATTCAGGTCCAGTGGCCTCAGGGAGTGACAAGCGCCCTTTAGGGACCAAAACGAGGGCAATGCTGTTAAAAGATCCCACCACAACAGCAATAGGAGGACGCGGCGAGCCGGCCAAAACATCCGGCAAGCGAGGCAGCAAAACTCAAAAGGGCAAAAGGACCTAGTGTTCAATTTGTCATCAACTCCATTGACTGAGGAAGAAACACAAGTCCTAGCCAAGGGTTTATCTTTTATACCATCAAAGCGTATGGACCCCTTCCAATGGAAGGTGGACACCTTCAGGTTGAATAGGTCTCTACGCCTCAAAGACCACTTTGGCAAACTGCCTGCTGCTGTTCCATCAGGTCCTGAAGCCGTTTTTATTCCTCCTAAATTGAAGAGGATAGCCCCCCGATCCAAATTTGACCCTCTATCAACTAACCCGGCCGTAAAAACATTTACTCGGCTGATGGAGCAACAAGGAGAGAACTTGCATCGGTCTACATTAGGGACACCCATATTTCATAACCTCACCTTAACCGAACAACGGGCATTAAAAGCACTATCGGCCCGTAAAGATATCATCATACGAGGGGCCGATAAAGGTGGGGCGGTGGTGGTCCTTGATGTAAACAACTACCGCCAAGAGTGTGATCGACTCCTTAGTGATTCTAACACCTACGGTCTCTTGGATAAAGACCCAACCTGGGGGTTTAAAGTGGAGTTGGACTCTATCCTCAATCAAGCAGTTCGTGATGGACATATCCCAATTGAACTTAAACAGGCTTTGACGGTGGACTACCCTAGGGTGCCCCTGTTCTATTGCATCCCAAAGATACACAAAGGGTTGAGGGACCCTCCTGGTTGACCTATCATTTCGTCCAGGGGGTCCCTATTTCATCCAGTATCGGTGTTTCTGGATAGCCTGCTTAATCCATGTGTTCAAGCGTTGCCCTCATACCTAAAGGACACTACTTCCCTTTTGGTCCTCTTGAGGGACCTGCATCTCACCCGGGATATTACGCAAATAACCTGTCTTTGTACTGCGGATGTTACCAGCCTCTACACTTGTATCCCCCATGATGCAGGTGTAGAGGCGGTAAAACAACTAATTGTTGATAACCCACTTTACCTTGGTCCACCAGTAGAGCTGTTTATAAAATTACTGCAATTAGTTTTAACTAGAAATTATTTTCTTCATAATGGCAGGTTTTTCATTCAGCAGTTGGGCGTGGCCATGGGGTCTGCCGTGGCTCCGGCCTACGCCAACACTTTTATGTATGGGATCGAACAATCCCTGTTTTTCCAAGGTAATGATTTGATTGATGGGGTGGTTTTATACCACCGATATATCGACGATTTGTTGATTTTCTGGTCAAAAAACCCTGATACTCTCAAGAATCTACTGTCAGAGCATAATGCTACTGGTAGTGTGATTCAATTTACTTCTACTATTGATCCACACCAGGTGCAGTTTCTAGATGTGGATATATCCATCCAGGCAGGTAACATTACAACAGCTTTGTTTACCAAGCCAACTGATAGAAACACTTTACTACGCCACAACAGTTCACACCCCATCGCTGTCACACGAGGGTTACCATACTCGCAATTATTGCGGGTACGGCGAATCACCTCGGATGACGCACAAGTGCCGGCCGCGCTGGATTCCATGGTGGATAAATTTATCCAGAGGGGTTATCCCCGCTCTCTGCTAGATCCCATTAGAGAAAAAGTTCTTCACATCAATAGGGATGATACCCTGTCAAGTAAACCCAGACAGACCCAAGTAGAGTCTTCAAAAAAATTTCCCTGGGTAAACAAATTTTCTGTAGACAGTAGACACACCACTGCCCAAGCAAAGAAGTGGTGGCCGATAGTCTCCAGTGATAGGGACTTACCCCTTTTATTTAATACCAGTTTGATGCCCAGTTACTCCAGGCAGGCCAATTTGAAAGACCACCTGGTTAAACTGGATATCACTGGCTGGGACAAGGTAGCCCCATCCCATTTCCTATCAAGGAAGAATGGGTGCTACAGATGTTTGGGGTGCCTGACTTGTAAAACATTGGTGGTGGGTGATAAGTTTAAGCACCCCCATTCCAACAGGATGTTTTCCATTAACTTTCCCCTAACATGTAGTTCTGTGTATGTTGTATACTTGCTTACGTGTCCCTGTGGGCTGTCCTATGTGGGGAAGACCCAGCGCCAGTTTAAGGAGCGCATGGCCCTACATAGGACAGCCATCAATCAAGCTATAAAGTCTGGGTACAGTGATCAACCACTGGCCAGACATTGTGCTAGCCATAATCATCCTGTAGATAAAATACGATCCCTTATTATAGAACATGTCCCCAAATCTTTGAGGGGTGGGAACAGGAACAAGGCTTTGCTTCAGCGGGAGAGTCATTGGATTTACATCCTTGGCACACTGGCACCCAACGGTTTAAATGAGACCTTAGGGTTGCAGTGTTTCCTGTAATGTTATTGTGGCTACATGTTTTCATTACATTATTATTATTAATATTATTATTAATATGTGTTTCTTTTTAAATTTCTTTTTGACATTTCTTCTAAGATGCTGCTTGGTGATGGTGTGGATTTATTTAGTAGCAATCATATAATGACCATATGGTTGCGTTTGAGGTTTATATGGTTTGCCCACACATAGTGTTTAGGTCCCTCTTATACATTTCTGAGGGGTAGGGCCTTCCATGTATTCATTCTGACGCAATTTTGGTCATTGTATTTATTTTTATTTTTATTTAGGTATTTCTCTGCGTATTTCATGTAAATGCCGATAATACACTTTTTGTACTTCCTATATATTGTTTACCTGTTTAGTGTGCACTGCTATGGGTTGTCATGCACAACAGCAGTGTTCACTTTTGCATTTTTTTCATTTTTTTCTAGTTTTACCGTATATTTATATTTGTTTATTTTTGGTTTCTAGGTTACCAGTTTTCTGCCGTCTGAGCGGCACTGTTCTCAAACCGGATGTCCGGTCCTGGTTGGCAACACGGAGTGGCAGGGGTTGGCGGAAGTCTGGCAGTGTTACTATCTTGCCGCCCGCCAGCCTCAGAGCCGGCGTATACAGCCGTCGGGATGGCGTCCTGGTGGGGGAACTAAGTGGCTCAGCTGTCGGGCGTGGGGGGACGACTGCAGCAGCAGGACCTTCCGGTCCACGCTGATGGCGCGGTACGGACCTCTGCCCGGCAGGTGCAGAGTATTGGTAAGTGATTGTTTGGTGGGGGCGGGTTGTGTATCTGATGTGGGGCTATTTATACTGTGTACTGTGCATTAGATGTTTGTCTTGCTGTTTTGTCCCTGACGACGGGGGGTAACCCCGAAACATGTCGGATTAAAGGACCCTTGTTTATGCAGTCTGCCGAGTGCCGCCTCCATTCTGTTCCTATATATATATATATATATATATATATATATATATATATATATATCATGCAACAATTTGGCACTCTGGCTAAAGACAATCAATGCACTGGGGTGCCACAGGTTTTGAAAAATAATAACTTTGTTGAAGATCAAATATACATTACATATGATGTCATCGACGTTTCATGGCCCACTGGCCATTTGATCAGGATGCAGTCTGTATTAATAAAGTGCAAGTGAAGGAGAAGTGACAGGCAAGTGCCTGCTTACATGGTTTAAATACTAGTGCAGATGCCCAAGAGGTGTAGGTGAAACGCCGCTGGTTCCCGTGCACAGGGCTGCCAGTGGCCGCTTCCGGGTGGTGTGACATCATCCATCGTCCATGCTGGCAGCTGAAACTCTGCGGTGCTCTAGGGAAAAATGCAACCTGTAAGCCCTTGTACAGAAGATTGTGACAAAACTGGGCATATAGAAACAAATAACAGATAAGAACCACTTGGCCCATCTAGTCTGCCCTTTTTTAAACATGTTACCTCAAACCATATTTGATCCATATGTTTTTGCAAGGATATCAATATGCCTATCCCAAGCATGTTTAAATTGTACTACTGTATTTGCCTCTACCACCTCTGACGGGAGGCTATTCCACTTATCTACTACTCTTTCTGTGAAGTAATTCTTCCTCACATTTCCCCTGAATCTTCCCCACTCTAGTTTCAGTGCATGTCCTCTTGTTCTGTTGCTCCTCTTCCTGTGAAGAATGTCTCCCACCTGTACCTTGTTAAAACCCTTGATATATTTGAAAGTTTCTATCATGTACCCCTTTCCCTTCTCTGCTCTAAAGTATACATATTAAGATATTTTAGTCTTTTCTGGTAAGTTTGGTGATGTAGGCCATGCACCATTTTAGTTGCCCTTTTTTGTACAGTCTCTAATGTATTTATATGCTTCTGGAGATATGGCCTCCAGAACTGAACACAATATTCTAGATGAGGTCGTACCAATGACCTATACAGTGGCATTATTACTTCTTTCTTTCTACTGCTGATACCTCTCCCTATGCAACCAAGCATCTTCTTGCCTTCTTCATTGCTTTGTTACATTGCCTACCTGCCTTTAAGTCCCCTGAAATAGTGACACCTAGATCTCTTGCTTCCTAAATAGTTTCCATTATAGTGCCATTTAGGTACTTGTGTAGTTTCACGGCGCCACAGCACGCACAGTCTGTGTTTGAAACTTGGCAGCTTGCCAGACTCTGTGTTTAACTGTGCGCGTGCCGCTCTAGCTGTTCTCAGCGCAGCGCGTGCCTGCTTTACATATGTAATCTACGTTATCAGCGTAGCGCTGGTCAGCATCAGCGCACGCTGCCCAGCGCTGAAAGGTCACTGTGGTACTTGTAGTTCCACAGTGAAATAGACAGTCCTGCACACCGCTGACAACAGAAGCATGTAAACTGGACACCCCGGTATACCGCTAACGTACGGGGCTTCTAAACTAGACACCCCGGCACACGCTAAAATTTAGACGCTTTAGCATCTAAATCCAGACTCCCTGCACCCCGGCACACGCTAAAATTTAGACGCTATAGAGTCTAAATCCAGACTCCCTGCACCCCGGCACACGCTAAAATTTAGACGCTAAAGCTTAAAGACTCCCTGGAAACCGCTAAGAAGGGGGCATCTACAGTACATAGGGGTGCACTGTGCAAAACACTCTTAAACCTGTTCACAATGACACTAGTCGACGTAACAGCTGTCGACCTTGTTAATTCCACTATCCACGCCACCCCTAAGCATGGCGAGCGTACGCGGTACGCGTCCGACCGACCTTTTCATACCCCCACTATCCACGTCGGCGTGGAGTTGATTTAATACAGTGTGGCAAGCGCAGCGAGTCACCGAGCCCGAAGCGTGGCAAGCGCAGCGAGCCCCGCGAGGGGACGCGTATACCTGTGAAGTAATCCGCGTCCGCTCGCCACGCTTCTGGCTCGGTGGCTCGCTCCACTCGCCACACTTTATAAATTCAACTCCACGCCGATGTGGAAAGTGGGGGTATGAAAAGGTCGGTCGGATGCGTACCGTGTCCCCTCGCGGGGCTCGCTGCGCTCGCCATGCTTCTGGGTGGCATGGATAGTGGAATTAACAAGGTCGACAGCTGTTACGTCGACTAGTGTCATTGTGAACAGGTTTAAGAGTGTTTTGCACAGTGCACCCCTATGTTTAGAAGCCCTGTACGTTAGCGGTGTGCCGGGATGTCCAGTTTACATGCCCCCATTGTCATCGGTGTGCAGGACTGTCTATTTCACTGTGGAACTACAAGTACCACAGTGACCTGTCAGCGCTGGGCAGCGCACTGCTGCTGCTGCCCAGCGCTACAATGATAACGTAGATTACATATGTAAAGCAGGCACGTGCTGCGCTGAGAACAGCTAGAGCGGCACGCGCACAGTTAAACACAGAGTCTGGCAAGCTGCCAAGTTTCAAACACAGACTGTGCGCGCAGTGGCATCGTGAAACTACTCAAGTATTGCCATTTATAATATGTTTAGTCTTTGGATTTTTGCAACCAAGTGCATGATTTTTCATTTTTTGGCATTAAACTGTAGGATATCCTGACGATAGTGCCAACATTAAAGAGCACTGAAATGCTGATTTCAACCAAGCCAACACTGTAGGATCATATGTCATATAGCTGAGTGCCGCACCATCCTCTAACATATATATATATATATATATATATATATACAAAAGAATGACCCCAAGTGCGCCCTTTAATGTGAGCAGCTACTCTATGACCCCCCCCTGTTAGTGGGAGGTAAATATGAAAATAGAAACAAGAAGTATAGAGAGCGTTTTTACCACCTAATAGAACTTCCACCAGTCATAATATTATACAGAACAGTAACCCAATACAATGCACGATCTTAAAACCAGAATGCTTTATTAGTGTTTCAAGAACCACATCTGGACATTGTACCCTTTTCGGAAATGCGATATCAATAACCCAACGCGTTTCGTCTTAAAAAATACTTCATCAGGGGTTTTACACTAGGTATGGACGCAGACAGCTTTGTCCAGCACTTTCCATTTTGACCAGAAATTGAGCTGTCTATAGCTGGTACCCATACGTATCATATCCACTCCACAACCGAACATCGGATACTGTGGATCAAGCCAACAGTACTGCACGGATTTGACCGGCAGTTCTCCATAGATGGGATGGTCCCTTTAAATTAAAACATCATATACCTGCACCTGAAATAGGCTAAGAAGGTTTGGGACATCACGTATACTACTCCTACTCACTACTCCTTTACCCTACTGTGGAAACATCGGATATCCGGAATCTGCCCTACTGAGGGGAAGGCCATAACAGCCTACAAACCTTGAAGGTGCAACACGCATATTTAAGCGTTTGGGTCCATACCTAGTGTAAAACCCCTGATGAAGTCTTTTTTAAGACGAAACACGTTGGGTTATTGATATCGCATTTCCGAAAAGGATACAATGTCCAGATGTGGTTCTTGAAACACTAATAAAGCATTCTGGTTTTAAGATCGTGCATTGTATTGGGTTACTGTTCTGTATAATATTATGACTGGTGGAAGTTCTATTAGGTGGTAAAAGCACTCTCTATACATCTTGTTTATATATATATATATATATATATATATATATATATATCCATCCTGAGACCAATCCCTTGCTGTGCTAAAAATATTAAAATAAGTACTTGGGTTCTTATATTCAACATGGTCTAGATGTCCACATTCAGACCATGAAGACATTAAGGTGTCCACAACCTGAATGTGAGGGACAGTTACCTTTCACTCCAGGTGTAGAGTGGGGCTTAATGTCTGGAATCAGGCCATCTAGTCCCTCTAATCAGATAATTTTGCACATGCACCCTTAACTGCAATTCTCACTCATCAGTCAAATAAAATGTAAATCATATACTGGGTGCTCACTAGCAAAAGAAAATGATGGCACCCCACTCCAGGGTACCCCCTGTGCCCCTATGCTTTCAAAGAGATTTAACATTGCAGGCAATGCTGCTTCAAGAACCTTCTTTTGTGATAGCTGCAGGGTGGTGAGGGGTTAAACAGCCCCAGCTCACCTTCATGTGAAGGGAGCCGGACACCCCCCTGATTGGCTGGGTGGGAGAGCGAAAAGCTGAGAGGTGACAGGTCTGGAAAGCAGAGCAGCATGAGGGGAAGCGTGCTGAGGCTGAGAGAGAAGACGCTGTGGAGCCTGAAGACCTGTGGAGAGGAGAGAGTCAGCCAGCCGTGTCTTCAGAAGAAGGCAGCATGTGTGCAGCGGGACCAGAGAAGCTGTTTCCCCATCCGTGCACTGAAGAGAGAGCCTGGCTGTGACTAACAGCCAGCGTCCCCAGCCAGCAGGACCGAGAGAGGGAGATGGAGAACAGAAGGAGCAGCGCCGCATGAGAGGAGGGACTGCCCACAGAGGAGAGCCGCCGATAGCAGCATCCCCGGCGGTGATTGACACCTGGCGTCCCCGGCCAGGAGAGGAGAGGGGAAGGCTGGAGAAGCGGGCTGACAGTCGGCCCTTCTGGCAGTCATCAAATACCATGACAGTTCAGTGTTAAACTGAACGAGATTTAAAATCAGATATCACAAGCAATATATCGATGATTTGTTATTAATATGGCACTGTTCCAAAATCCATATTGAAGCTTCATTAAAAAACTTAATTCCACTGAATGTCTTTTAAACACAAGTATATTAGGAAAATAAGTGGATGCTAGCAGTTTTATATTGACATCCATATGTCAGCCATCTGCGTAGATTGAAAATTAATGTCCCATGTTCAGAAGAAACTCTAGTTCACACAATACTTTTCAGCAACAATCAAATGTTTTAACCAAAATATTCCTCAAAAGAGGATATCTAGAAGTGTCTTCTATAGATTAGAACTGATTCTAGAAACATGGAAGGACATAAAAGACATTGAAATACTTTCAAAAGACAGTTTTAGATCCCTACATTATGTACATGAAGGCCAATCATTTAAAATAATTAGACACAAGGTTAAATAGTAATAGTATGATTGCCTTTACTGCTACTTCTCCACCTCCAACTGTATATCAAGGATGTTTTCAGTGTCAATCTTGTAATACAGTTCATATGAATTTATTGACTCAAGATCACACATCCTTTTAGCTAAAACACATGAAGAATATACTAAGAGTGTGCATTTACCTCTACTGTACATTTCGTTACCCATGATTAGAAGAAATGGTTTTACAAAACTACGAAAATGTTGGGGTAGTCTTCTAAAGAGACAGTATTTGCTATATTATCCCTTAAATGCTATACGACTGCAGAGTCAATGTGTGCCTGTGGTTGCACACACATTTTATTTTTTTAATATACAGTAGGAAACAGCAGCATGGTATTGAATATAAATATATATTTACAATTAAAGTATAAAAAATGTTATTAATTTTAAAAATAGCAACAGACTGCTTTATAACATTCAATATAGTATAATATATATATATATATATATATTATAGTTTGTTGTATAGAATAGTAGAATATATATATAGCAAACAAATAATGAAGTCACTCTAAGATTTTCAGCACTGCACGGCGGCAGTAATCAAATAAAGGAAATGACACTGGTATAGTGAAAATCAACATTTTGGGCGGGTAGCCCTTTATCAAGACATAACAAGTGATACACGCTGGTGCAGGAGAGCCAGTGACGTCATCAGTTCCCCGCCGGGGGCCAGCACGGGTGGAGGTGACACTGAGTGATTTGGCAGTTTGTCTTCTATATATGTAAGTACGTTTGTATCACTTGTTATGTCTTGATAAAGGGCTACCCGCCCGAAACGTTGATTTGCACTATACTAGTGTCATTTCCTTTATTGATTACTGCCACCGTGCAGTGCTGAAAATCTTAGAGTGACTTCATTATTTGTTTGCTATACATCTCCCTTGCGGGATAGAAGTGCACCTAAGTCTTTGCAAGATCAGTCTGCTTGAGTCCCGGGACCTGTACCCTATATTATATATATATATATATATATATATATATATATATATATTTCCATCTAAAATAAATAGAGGGGGCGCTGCATAGTGTAACCACACAGCTCGATCTCCAGCGACACACAATGCGCCACACAGGCTTGGCCTGTGTGACGCTGGAGATCGAGCTGTGTGGCTGCTCTTGCTCAAAGACGCTGAGATGCTGGGTTCCGGAATTGACATCGTGCTCCTGGAGCAGTGAGAGGTCCCGTGAGTGAGCTACAAGTGCCTGCAGTTTGGGCCAGTGGTTATTTGATATATATCTTGTGGTAGCCAGCCCACACCGGAGGAACACCTCGGTACGGGTTCTACCTTCCTAATAGGAGATTTGCTGTTAGCATTGTCCACCTGTTTTAAATAAATGGTATTACACTATGAAGCGCCCCCTCTATTTGTTTTAGATGGAAGTGTTCTGAAGTTCCCGTGGTAATCGGGTTCAACAGAGGGGAGCTGCTGCCCTAAACAAGTTAACCCATTGGACTGAGTGTGGATAAGGATCACTTTTAAAGTGTTTCTATAAGGACAGAAAAAGTGTCAGCGCATCTATAATTTTATTGTTGGTCCCTTTATCAAAGGTGCATGTGAGAACAAGAATTACATACAATGAACTTACCTAAATACCCTGTGTCTGTTCGTATCCCGCGGCGTCCGGCCGTGCGTCGCACTCAGGTGACGTCATCCATTCAGCTGGGCGCAGCGGGGCACGTAGGGAATCACCTGACCCAAAACAAAACAAGAGTGAGCCGTAGTCATAGAAACAGAAGCGCCTGGTCCGTTTTGCCGATATAATGGCGGCAAAACGGACCGGGCGTTCAAAGAACGTGGGGCCGCCCACAGGTCCAACATAAAAATTGGGCTTACTGCTGGCCATAGCAAATTCCCAGTCGCCCGACATTTCATCGAGGCTAGACACCCGCTTACGTCACTACACTATAGAATTATTGACCATGTGCCCCCGCTGCCCAGAGGGGGTGACAGGTCATCTGCCTTACTGCGTGCGGAGAGTAGGTGGATCTTCAATTTGGACACCTTATCTCCGCGCGGACTAAACGAGAATTTGGGTTTATCCCATTTTCTTTAATCTGTTGTTATTGACTCCTTCTATGTGCTTGCCTGTCATGTGCATATGGACTAGGCTTATAGTAGATTCACTCTTCTATGCGCACCAACTTCTGCCTTGTTAGCAAATGATGATACATATGTGACGTTATTTACTGGGAGTGATGTTCTATTTCCAGTATTACAGTATTATTGTCTTAAGTCGCTACTATGCCATGTCGATTATTTCTGCCACATACTGCTGCTTTTTAACTTGTATGTACTTTTTTCAGTGCGCTTCTGTTTCTATGACTACGGCTCACTCTTGTTTTGTTTTGGGTCAGGTGATTCCTTATGTGCCCCGCTGCACCCAGCTAAATGGATGACGTCACCTGAGTGCGACGCACGGCCGGACGCATCGGGATACAAACGGACACAGGGTATTTAGGTAAGTTCATTGTATGTAATTCTTGTTCTCACATGCACCTTTGATAAAGGGACCTAGAGGTCTCGAAACGTCAGGATAAACCTGCCTGCTGTGTCTTATTTCGAGTGCCGCCGCCCCCACATCCGTTTGCATATCTGACACTTTGTCAGTTCGGAGGGCACCGTTTTTATTACTAACTCCCTTGGAGGGGGAATTTCTGCTGTACAGTGTGTGGAGTGCCGTCCCAGGACATTATATATATATATATATATATATATATATATATATATATATATATATATATATATATATATATACTAAAAAAATAAATGAGAGCGCTCCATAGTGCAATATCAAACAGGCTGTTTTATTTTTATTTTAACTTTTACATATTTTTTTGGGACACATTGATCTGTGCATGGTTCTGTCAAACTCACCAGGCTGGACCTGGTCTATTTGTTTTGCGATTTTTGGTCATTTTAATGGTGCGAATTGAAAATTCACTCATTACATTTTCTATTTGATGTTTTCTATGAGTAAACATCCGGATGCAATTTTTAATGTGCAATTTATTAGATAGGTCAAAACGTGTGAATTTTACCGCAATTCATACGTTATTACATGTGCGCTTATTTTGAAACATGCAAATTTGCCTATTTTTGTCCAAGAAATTGCACGTCTAAAAATCGCACCCTTTTACATTTTGCCCATTGTTTTCTTTCTCTTATTGCTCATCTTTTAAACCAGCTATCTGCTAGTTTTTCTAAATCTAGTATCTTTGCTGCTGCTGTTTTGACATGAAATGTCTCATAAAGGTAAATAGAATGTAAAGAATAGAACAGCACTGAATTAGAAGTAAAAAGCTTATAAAAAATATACTGTATTTAGTTTAAAACATCTCTATTTCACCACGGTTAATAGATACATGAGTTTAAAAATGAATTGTTTATACATTTCTGTTTCTATCTTTCCTATTTTTTATTTGTTATTATTGAAACTTATTTGTGGCTAATTCATAGTGATGTTTTAATTGTTATATTTTGTAACTTATAAATAATGTTTAGGGATTATTAAACTCCTACTGTATATCTATTTTAAATTGTGATTAAGTTTTCTTTATAAATAAAATATATTGTTATAAAATGTTCTTCTCTACCTGTCAGAAATTGCAGTGTGCATTCGTATCTGCGTCCTCGTCCGCATTCCTTACACGCACGCTGGTGCGTCCTGCGGTGCAGGTCCCTGTCCTGCTGCATCCCTGGGCATTCTGCCTGGCACGATCTGGGTGACATCACTCTGGAATTTGGTCGGCATCCCATGCCATTCTACGCTGCATGGGCGCCGCCATGACACTTACCGTCACATCACTCTAGCCTCCAATGGATTCTCCATGACCTTGTTCCCTTGACGTTTGCACTGTCCCATGTGATCAAGGTGTGCACTGGTACTTCCTGGACTTAATTGGTGCTGTGACTAGCAGCCAATCACAGAGGAGCCCATTTGCCCTGCCTTGAACAACTAGTCTTAATCCTGTGTGCTACCAGTAGTCAGCGTTCTAGGCTTCAGGTTTCCTTGTTTCTGAGTAATCTGCTAAAGCTGCTGTTGATCCCTGACAACTTTCTGGACACCCTTCACCTGCCAGGTCATCTTCCAGCTGCTTAATCCATTTGCAGATCTCCAATGGAAGAAACTAGCTTTCCAGCAACTGCCAGCAAGTTTGCATTGCCCTTAAAGGGCACCACCTTCAACTCCCGTCCACAAAGGCGCCAACATTTCGTACAAACCAAGCAGTTCCCAGACTGGGGACAACCCAACAGTTCCCAGACTGCGGACAACCCAGCAGTTCCCAGATTGTCGACATTCCAGCAGTTCCCAGACTGCCAACATTCCAGCAGTTCCCAGCCTGTCAACATTCCAGCAGCTTCCAGGCCATCCATCAGTTACGGTTCTCCATACCTACACCTGTCCATATACATGACCAGAGACACTCACAGTCCAACTCCTGTGCTAGGCCAGTCAGGTGTGGGAACTCAGGTCAGAGGGCCGCAACCTGGCCACTGAACGCAGCGGAGTCCAAACCTCCTTGCAGGAGTCCCAGGTGAAAACCGTCGGTGGTGTTAGACTCTGCGCCTCCGATCAGAGTCACGTAAATTCCCCACCTGGCTGCGTCCGCAGTACCCGTGTCGTATGAACTCTCCATACCTCAAACCACCTGTATTCCAGGACCCAGCATCCTCCACTGGTTCCACCTCCCTGACACTACCTCAGTGCCTGAAGCTGAACTGCTGAACAATTGAAGGTTACTGCTGGGCACTAATCCTGAAGGGGGCAACTACTACTGTATATTTATTATTTATTTATAGTTTCTTATATATTGCAGCTGATTACGTTGCGCTTTATAATTGTAGACAGTGATAAAACAAACTAGGTAATAACAGGAGATAAGAGGGCCCTGCTACAAGCTTACAATCTATAAAGACTTGGCCCATATAGGGACTACAGTATATGGGCCAAATGGTTATTATATGCCTTAAAATTCTAATGTCCCGGCTTCCACCACTACACAGTGTCCGATGACCCCATTGTAGTTTCCACATGATAAGAGTGACTGTAAGGAAGCCTAGTTATTGTGCAAGGTCGCAGGTTTGGCAGTGGAAATAATCCAGCAAAGTATATTAACAGAGTGGTGATTAGTACCTGCGCGTGGGGGTGTGCTATAGGTGAAGTGGAAGCCGCAAGTGCTGATGGGGAGTGAAGTTGGGCACTGATTGATTGCCCATTCACACCCCTCCTCTTTTTCCCCAACCCAACAATGCTGGCTGTCAGTGTTGGCAGGGATTGCCAACATAAGCTTCCCATTCAGCACTTACAAGGGACAACATTTTGTAGGCAAAAGACTCTGAGGCTGCATCCCCTGTGTGAAACGCCTCTGCTGTATGCTTTGCCCTGCTTCCTCCCAGCGTGTATATCTAGGTACATGTCAACCCCATGAATGCTAGTGCTTATCTCACTATGCCCCCTTCCAGGCGCCTGTGTGTGAAACACTATGTCCCCACAACAGGTCCTAGTATGCCACCCATGCCAGACCCCCAACATGAGTGACCATGTTGCCCCCTCAGGCCATATTATGTGATAGCCCCCACCTTGCCTCAGTGTGTATGTATCCATGTCCCCAATATATATTTGCACCCATGTCACCTAATATATATTTGTGTCTATGTCCCCTCATATCCTAATGAATATGTCGCAATGGGGCGGATGTATTAAGCCTTAACAAGAGATAAATGCAAGGGTGATAAAGAGAGATAAACGTCCAGCCAATCAGCTCCTTACTGACTTTTTTTAAACACAGCCTGTAACATGGCAGTTAGCAGGTGATTGGCTGGACATTTATCTCTCTTTATCACCCTTGCATTTATCTCTTGTTAAGGCTTAATACATCTGCCCCAATGTCCCAAGGCTCCCAACCTTAATGTGAGTCAACATCCCCCCCACAGGCCTCTGTGTACACAGGTGTATGTTACCATGTCCCCTCCAGTCCTTCCCAATGTGTCATTATACACCTAGCCTTAATATGCCACACAGTGCTTGGTGCCTGGTGTGATTGAGCTGAACTGTCCCGTTCAACTTCACTTTTTGCCAAAAAGCATCTTAGTTACAATATAACAAATATGTACCAGGAGACTCTGCTAGTTAAGTTTAAAATGCAACACGTGTATGTGTTAGACTAAATCTGTATATAAAGCACAAATTAACTTTTCCAGTAATCTCGCTAGTGTATATTTGTTTTCATCGTACTATTGTGTCCAAAAAAGGTGATATGATTGTTGCATTTATTTCAAATACCTATATAGTGTATGTCCCATGTGCAATAGCGCACATGGGACATACAGTACTTAAACTTCTCTTTGATAATTCATGTTAACTCTGTTATTTTCTTCAATGCAATCCTATGAAAAATAACTATAATTTAACTTATCAACCTACAGTATGTTGAAAACTCAAAAGATACACCGCTCCTTACCTCTCTTCACTGATCTCTATCCACACTCCCTCCCGTCCTCTTCGCTCCGCCGCTGACTGACCTCTCACCTAATCACCTCCTCCCACTCCCGTGTTCAAGACTTCTCTCGCGCTGCCCCCCTGCACTGGAACAACCTCCGGCCACCCATCAGGCTTTCTGATTCCCTTACCTCCTTCAAGCGCTCCCTCAAAACCCACTTCTTCCATTTAGCCTATCCCTCCTCCTCCTAACCTCTTTTGCTCCTCCTATCCTGCCTACCCTACCCCTCCATCCGTTCCTACTTATCCTATTGTTTTTCGTTCGTCCACCCACCTCCTTTTAGTCTGTTAAATCTTATGAGTAGGGCCCTCCTTCCTCACGTACTTACCCTACCTCTTTACCTCACCAGTGCTCCTGCCCGGTTCTTCCCTTCCTCTACTTCATCTTCAGACTCCTTGACAATTTCCACACCTACTTCAGAACTGATGCTGATTTTAGCTCTACCAGCTATACCCCTATTATTGCTGTCTTTTATCAACACACCCTGTACGTTACCTTGTAATTTGTTTTTTTGTTTGCTATGTACGGCGCTGCAGACACTTTGTGGTGCCTTATAAATAAACATACTACTACTACAGATATTACTGTGCCACGTATGGGAAATATTATGGAATGGTCCTGGTCTCAGTAGCATCTCATTCAACTTATGCAAGTACAGATGGGTCTTGTCCCATCCTTGCTGGCGGGTCGCCAGAACGTACGCGCTGGCGACCCGCCAGCAGCCTCGCCAGCGAGGGAAACCCTGTCCGTCTCCGCCTCAGGGAGACGGACAGGGTTAGGGGGGGTTAGGGGGGGGTGCGGGCAGGCGGCGGGGACCCCGGGTTACCGCCGGCAAGCCGGCGGGGACCCGGGGGAACGGATCGAAGCGCCGTCGGAAGGGGACGCGCGCGCCGCTCGTGCGCGAGCGTCCCCTTCTCACCATCGCCATGGCGCTGGCGGGGGATGGCGGCTGGCGACGCCAGCGCCATCCCCTGCAAAGATGGGAAAAGACCCATCTGTACAGTAAAAATGCTTTTTTATGTCTGTTAGGCTGTGAGAATTGGAAAGTGAGCAATTTTGGGTGAGTTTTCCCATTTTTTTTAAAGCAGCAATCAATTACATGGCAAAAATCAACATGATTTTACAGTGGTAATGATTGCCGCTTTAAAAAAATGGGAAAACTCTTCCAAAATCTCTCACTTTCTGATTCTCACACCCTATGACATTTGACCCGCAGTGTCTTTACAATCATGGAAAATATTTTAACAGATGTGCCATTTTAATATACTAATTAATTGAATTGTCACATTAAGAAAATAAATTGACCAAACTGTTTCCTGCTAAAATATATATCACTTTAACCAAAACAAAGTATAATGCTTTGTGCTTGTAAAGAAAGTGTTAAAGCCAGCTTCAGTCTGAATATCTAAATAGTCTTGAAGGTTCTCATCCAATTTCTTTTCCTGTCAAAGTTTTGCTAAGATATCTGTGCACTGGTCACATATTAAGCAAGTGTTCCTTATCTAACCAGACAAATTGGTGGGGATACTGGGCATGCTTTGAATATCCAATGCTGGTCTTTTTTTCTTATTAACATCCATGAGCTAGCAATGCGATACTCTATTACAGCTCAGACTATGAGCTGATAACAGGTATATCAAAATCCCAGTGGGAGAAATATTCCCCGCTGGACTGGTATCCCACTATGAGATGTGACACACTGTAGTTCTAACAAGTATATACTAAACACAGAGCACATGCTGAGCGATGCCGAAGGTTTTCATTAACATCTGTGTATTCCCATTAAAGACATTTCCTTCTAGACATTAAAAGCTGGGATGGTGACAACTTCATTTTTAGAGGCGTAAAATACATGAAGCAGATTGAAATAGTAAAATACCCTATTAATACAACATCATTGCTTATTTAGAGAAGTTCTATAGCTCTATATACAGAACTTTCAGTTCACACTCAAGGACACTTCAAACTATATGAATGAAGCAGGGAAAAGAGTAGAGAAGTGTGCTGGGGGAGGCACACACAAACAAATGGGGTAATTCAGACCTGTTTGCTAGGCTGTGTTTATTGTGAGCCCTGAATCCACGTGCTACAGTATGAGCAGATGAAAATCATTCAATGGTTACTCACCGTCTAATGCAGTGGTAACGCTCACACACCGCACCTGAGATCACCAACAACATTGTTACCCAGGTTGGCTCTACATGGCACTCTTCCCCTACAGGGGTAAATGCAGGAATCACATAGGGTGGGTATCCTATGTGTGTGTGCATATACAAGTCTGGCTCATAGCACACTCGGTTTGCCCCCATACTGATAGCAAACAGGGGTGTATTAGGAGACCCAATTCCATCATTCCAAAACCTTGGCAGTATGCATATGGGAACATGAAGCAAGCACAGTTTTTTTTTTTTTTAAATTTTGACCAGATGTAGAATTCACTGCAAGATGTGAAAATTAGTTTTGCCTATGGGAAAAAACACTGCATGCTCTTGCATGGCACATTTTCATCCTGGAAACATTTTAACATTGGGCTAGCCTACACTCCACAACAATTTTAAATCAATTGTGAAATTAGCATTTTCCCCTCTGCAGCACAAATGGTTTTTCCAAGTATAAATTTTTCAGTCAGTAACTGTATTTGTCTTAACTGTACATCAGGTCCTGTGTTGCCAACTCTGTAATTGAAAAGAAACTGAATTCTAAAACAAGCTCAACTCTTTTCCTGAATATCAAAACAACCAGACCCTTGTTTGAAGGGAGAGGCGGAAGAGCTGTCATTTTGCTTTTCTTGCTGATGAAAATCAGAAACAAAAAAGCGAAAATGGAAAACAATATTCAGGTGTATTAAAGCAATATGTAGCAACATATATGTGTGAATGTTCAATATACATTACTGACTAAAGCAGTCAAACCAAATATATCCCTGCTAAATTAAAAATAACAGCACAATAATTGAGGTTATTTCAAAATGTATAATATATAGAGCTTAGTGGATAAATATGGAAAAAATATTTAAGGCTCACAGAAATGTTCCTATATGTCCTTAATGCTGTGTACACATTGGAGGTTCTTTTGGCTGATTTGTACATGTGCATGTTCGCCCCCATCCATACACAGAGCGACCGCTTGCACGCAGTCATGCAAATCAACGCCCACACAGCATGCAAACGGGACACTTTACAACGGTTCACAAAGGGGAGTGCACTCCACCCAACCGCACACTTGCCTGTACCTAGGCACATTGACATAAATGCAGGGTCTTGCACTGTGCGTACATGCACGAATGCACACTGATATTTATATTCCCGATCTATAGGCAGACCCATACATTCAACCCAAAGTTTAAGACAAATACAGAAGACCATATTCTTACACAGGATACTTGTTTTGAAAAACACTGTGCCCTAGTATATCATAATTTTTATTTTTTACGGCACAACTATGATGAAAGTATTTTATTAATAAATAGTGAAATAAATATTAAATTAAGTAAACTGCACCAACCTGTCATCCTTGGATTTGGGTTATGTGGTTGAGTACCATTTTGCTTTTGATTAACAAGTTTTATGATTGGCAGACTCACATTGGTTTTGCCGATCACTTTGACCCTAAAACTTTGCTTTGGCCATCCTGTAAGAGCCTTGTAGCACACCAGGCACACAGTCTGGGAATTACTGTTCTATAATATTGTTATTTGTTAACTACATCCTGGTTTAACATTTCTATATTCGTATTAATAACAAGAAACAGAATCCGTGTGCCATGTTATAAGGGGTGTTGTCCCATGGCCCATAAAGTGAGATAAGTATACAGTAATATTAAGTGTCAGAAAACATGAGCATACTGAATCTGAATCTACCATAAACACATATGAAGAATGGGTCAATGATGTCACTAACCAATGCTACCATCCCAAAATATATCAACCACCACCCCAGTACCCCTCTAGCCTGTCTCCTTTGCACTTGTCAAGATAAGAAGGAGCGGAGGTTGTGAGTGCCACAAACAAGGGAGTGGGAACAACAATTCAGAACTTCCACCAGCCCTCCCTTCTACACATCCAAAATGGCAATATAATGAAATGCTAAATTGTTCTAAGACAAGAGGTGCGATACAGAGACACACAGAAGGATGAGGTGAAAAGAGACTAGAAGGCAGGTCCCTGCTTATCACAATTGCTTCCAATCAAATATGGTGTCGAGTCCATTACTTGCTGTTACAGTACCCGTGGGAAAGATTTGTATGCATTCATTTGGAGTTTGACTTTGATATACAACTAGTAAACGACAGTTGCACACAATTTAATGGAAAATAGCAAAATTAAAAACAGTAATCTGCAGCTAATTTAATGCTTTTTTTAAAAAAACGTGATAAACAATTCATATTGTATTGATCATTTCCAAAGATTTGCCCTGCCATCTAACAATAGTACTGCCACAGACAATGCACCAAAAGATAAGAACGTATCTGTTTGCTTCTGATGAGCATATTCTTTTTGATGAGATACATACATAAATATATTTTCTTGTATGTCAAATCCTACAGTTTCACCATTGCTGTCTCCTGCAGAGCTTGTTTTCATTTTACTCATCTTCTCCCTGATTATCATCTTCACAATGTGCCTTACTAAATGTCATTGAAAATGAAAGCAGCTACTGAACCTTCTACCCTGATGAAGGGAGCCTATTGTAAGTGTCATGGGATTTCCAGCACTGAACTGGAGATATAAAACACTGCATCTTTGTATTAACCTTAGATTTTCAATGAGGGCCCTAAATTCCAGAAATAATTCCTAGGCACATTACTAAAGCATACAATTTGGATATATTAGGTACACAAATACTTATGTGGTACTTCAGTTTAATGTGTGAATATGCAGTGAAATAAATTAATATAGTAATACAAAATTGTAATGTCAAGATTGTCTTCATGGATAATTTGAAATATTTTTTATGCAAGAAACATTTTTTTCATGGAGGACATAACTTAGACAGAGACATAGCAGTAATATTGAATAATAATATAGCCCAATGCCTTTCAGAATCAAGGGTAGCAAAATAAAAAAAGTAACATGTAGCTTTCCTATTACATGGGCAGGGGGGGGTCTCCCAACTGCTCCCACCACCATTACCACGGGACACTGCTGGTGGCGGGTGGGATGTGGACATTCCCAAAAAAAGGCTCTGTTCCACCAATTGGGAGTTATGATTTTCTATGATATTATGATTTTGGGCCTAATTCAGACCTGATTGCAAAAGCACCTTTTTTTCTCAAATGGACAAAACCATGCTGCACTGCAGATAAGGCAAATGTAACACATGCAGAGATTTGAGTTAGGTTTGGGTGAGTTATTTTGATTCTTGGCATAGGAAATACTGGCTGCTTTATTCTTACACTGCAACTTAGATTTCAGTTAGAACACATCCCACTTAAATCTTCTTCTCTCTACACATGTTACATCTGCCTCACATGCAGTGCAACTTGGTATGCCAATTTGCTTGCTTTTTTGCTTTACTTACACTTACAATTACACTTATATGAATCAGACCTCAAGTCTGATGACAGGGAAAATGTGTGCATAATTGTCAACCTAACAATGGTATTTAAAAATTCCTAAAAAGATCATTAAAATTCTAGAAATATGAATATTTATTAGTTTCAGTTGGGTTTATATCTCCTTTGCCTCTCACAACACTAAGGGAAATAGCTCCCTGACTGCACTTTACCTATCGAATACTTAATCAGTATTTACATTCAAATGGGACCATTAGTACCATTTCCCTGCATTGGTTATAAGGTACAATGTGGCAGATGTATTAAGCCTGGAGTGGCCATAAATGGAAGGTTTTTTTTTTTCAGACTCAGCCTTTAACTTGACAGTTAGGAGCTGATTGACAGGTGCGTTATCACCTTCCACTTTATCACCACTTTATCACTTCACAGGTCTTGATGGGATGCGGTTAATTTCCCGGCGGTCGGGATCCCGGCGGTCGGAATCCCGACACTGGAATCCCGACCGCCGAAATCCCGAAACTTTCTCCCTCCGTGGGTGTCCACGACACCCATAGAGGGAGAATAAAATAGCGTGCCGAGCGTAGCGAGGCACCGGGCCCGCTGCGTGGCGAGCGCAGCGAGCCCGCAAGGGGGGGCGATCCATGTCCCCCCCTTGTCGGGATTTCGGCGGTCGGGATTCCAGTGTCGGGATTCCGACCGCCGGGATCCCGACCGCCGGGAAATCATATCGGATCCGTCTTGATACATCTGCTCCAATGATCTTTATTAGGAATGAGCGAGTTCGGATTCTGGGAATCGGAACGCCTCCAAGCCCGGACTCGAGGACTGCTCTGGTATTCCCACCTAGACTGGGAGCTCAGAACAAGGCAAAGTATCATCATCCTGCTTCGGAGCTCACAAGATCTGGACAGCGTTTATAAAGTCCAGGCGGTTCGCCCCATCGTCACTCCAGTATTGGAGATTGAACTGGGAGGAAGATTCCGTGGTACTGGTGGTCTGGTGTTGAGCACGTGGGGTGGCGACCAGGTGCTGTTCTGCGGTGGTGTCCTATACTGCTATGCTGCCTAATGCTGGTGTCATGTGCTTCCTAGTGCTGCCATAAATGTATTGCTTCTGCTGTATAAGTCCAGTCCAGTTAAGGGCGTAACTATCATAGTTGCCAGGGGTGCAGCTGCTATGGGGCCCAGAGCTGAAGGGGGCCCATCTTTGCTGTCTAAGTAATATGTTTTACATCCATTTATCACCATCAGTTGCTAAATAGGGGGCCCTTACAAACCTTTGCTATGGGGCCCACGAACATCTAGGTACGCCTCTGACTGTCCAGTGATACCGCTGCATAAGTCCAGTCCAGTGGTACTGCTGCATAAGTCCAGTCCAGTGAGACTGCTGTATAAATCCAGTCCAGTGATACTGCTGCATAAATCCAGTCCAGACATATTGCTGCATTAGTCCAGTCAAGTGATAATGCTATATACAGATGGAGCCCCTCTCGTTCAGCACCGGCACTCGCCAGCACCTCCCCTCTGGCGAGCGCCAGTGGAAAGGGACTCCATTAAAACTGGGATGCACGTACCAGTCTTCGACTCCCTGCAGTGGCATCCTGCCCATTTCCGCTTCATGGAGACGGGCAGGGTTAGGAGGGGGGTCGGGCGGCGAGGCCTACCGGCGGCAGCTGGGAGCCGGGGCAAGCTCCATTGCCACAGGGCACGGGAGCGTCTTGTGCATGCGCGCCCCCCTGGCAGGAGCCAGCGGCTGACACACTGGAGAGTTATCCAGGCACTGTGGGAGAGGAGTTCTGCTGTAAGTTTTAAATCGAGTTACTGACAAGAGATGACACACTGGAGAGTTATCTGGGCACTGTGGGAGAGGGGTGCTGCTGTCCTGTTCATGTCAATTCATGAACATACTGTAGGTCAAGGCCTTAGCTTTTCCTTGCCACTTCCTGTTGTAAATAACATTTTGCCAAGTTAGCATTTCTCTTTAGATAGTTAAACATTTTTTGGATTATTATTAAGTTTAGGTTGTTGTATTTTTTGGATTTTATATTCCCTCTATGACATTATGCATCGGCCTGAGCAGACTATGTTGATGGACTTGCACATCAGTGTCATGACTGGTGACATTAGCTTCCGCACTAGTAGTAAGAATTTTTTCCTGATCTTTTATTGTTTGTCTTCCCTTCTTGAAATGTAAATGTGACAGGAAAAATAAAATTAGATGCCTTTCCCCCATATTGAAATGGGCAGGATGGAGGCAAAGTCAGATTCTCAAAGCTAAGTGCACTGCAGTAAATCAACTCCTCATTAATGTCTTAATTCTACTTTCTGTTGTTTCAGGTCCAGAACTCATCTTTTTAAGATGACTACAACAAGTGTAAGATGGAAACTTTACATTATAACCATTTATGTTTGGATTAATTGGGGTCAATAGACTTATACAGGACAACTTCATTTAAGTGTTTAAGACTATCAGGTCCTCCTAGAGAACTAAAAGTTAATTTAACTTTTCCAAAGTCTATTTTCACCTCTTTGCTGTCTTCATCGCAAATTTATTTAAATGAAAACATACTGTAATCCCTCCAATCATACCACTTTGCAGATGCTGACTGCATGTTGATGCAGTTCTCCCGGCTCTCCGCACATGCTCCCATTGCTTCTCTTGTCGTGTCCACCGCACGCTGCTCTGGGCTTAGTTTTTAAAACTGCCATCCTGTCTGTTACTGTAGTGCCACTGCTAAATGGGCCAGGTGCACTGTATTTTATTGTTTGTCCTCCATTTGCTTCAATACAAAGCACCCCTGGGCTAATACGACAGACTTAGCAGCACCCCTGGGCTTATACAGCAGACAGAGCAACTCTTTTTTTTTTTGCAGGGGCTCAAACAAACCAATTATTTCAGCCACAGCTATGGCAGACCCTGTCCTTGAAATGGTTTGTTAAACTGTGCATGTCCTGTTTATGTAAGACAATTGCATCTTGCTCCTCTTTTATAGGTGGGGTCTAAAGGAACCAATCATTTCAGCTACAGTTGTGGCAGAGCCTGTTGTTGAAATGTTTTTTTTTTAAATACTGCATGCCTTTTTATGTAGGACAATTTCATCTTGCACCTCATTTTTTGGTGGGGGTCTAAACAAACCAATTATTTCAACCAGTTGTGGCGGACCTGTCGCTGAAATGATTGGTTTGTTAAACTGTGCATGTCCTAAAATCGCAGAATTATTTTTTCAAGTTAGGTGCATCCCCGCTCTATTGCCTATGTCATAGGTGACTGTGTAGGCTTGAATGCCCTTTTGCTGCTCCTCCATCCTCTGAAGCATATAGAGGATGGAGTTCCAGCTCGTCACAACCTCTTGTTTGAGTGGTAATGGCAGGGCAGGTTCAGGAGTTTTTGATGGTGCTACAGTATTTGGCAGGCAGTGGCAGAATGGCAAAAGTGTCCTGCAATTTTGCAGGCCGTCGCAAGCATCTCTTGCACGCTCCTGTCACTTTTAAGGAAATGCTGCACCACCAAATTTATTGTGCGGGCAAAACATGCCACATGTTGAAATTTTCCCATATGTAATGCCTGCACAATGTTACTGGCATTGTCTGATACCACAAATCCCCTGGATAGTCCAAGTGGGGTAAGCCATTTTGCACTGATTTCCTTCAGTTTCTCTGGGGGTTATTCTAGTTCACTCTTTCTGACAAATTCCTTCTTAGATGGACAAAACCATGTGCACTGCAGGTGGGGCAGATGTTACTTGTGCAGGGAGAATTATATTTGGGTGGGGTTTTACTTCAAAGTGAGATCTATATTGCAGTGCAAAAATAAATCAGTCAGTATTTTCCCTGCACAGAAACAAAATAACTCACCCAAATCTAATTCTCTCTGCACATTTTACATCTGCCCCCCCTGCAATGCACATGGTTTTGTCCATCTAAGAAGGAATTTGTCATAAAGAGTGAACTAGAATAACTCCCTCTAAGAGGCTGCCTCTTACTGAAACCGGTGATACACAGCTTAGCCTGCCTTGGAAGGAGCTGCCGTTTCAGAGATGCTGCTGCTGTTGCTGTGGAAGGCGATGCATCTACCCAGTGGATTGTCAAAGTCATATAGTCCTTAGTTTGCCCTGTACCACTTGTCCACATGTCCATGGTTAAGTGGACATTGGGTACAACTGCATTTTTCAGGACACTAAGGACACTTTTTCGGATGTCTCTATACAGTACATCTGGGTATTGCCTGCCTAGTGAAGTGGAATCTAGATGGAATTTGGTACCGGTAACACAATACCTCCATCAATCGTCTAAATCCCACTCAACCAATGGCAGACACCGGACGCACGTCTAACACCAACATAGCTGTTATGGACTGAGTTATCTGCTTTGCCATAGGATGACTGCTGTCATACTTCATCCTCATTGCAAATGACTGTTGAATGGTCAATTGCTTAGTGAAAGTAGTAGTGATGTTCCAACTTCTGACTCGCAGCAGCAGCAGTAGGTGGAGCACTATAGGATCCTTCATAGGAATCCCGGATAGAAGAGGAATCAGTCATGCAGGTGTCATGGCCTGCAGGACTACCTCCAATCTGGATCAAGTAGGAAATTGACAAGGAGTGACTTTATGGTGTGGTTTTCAGGTGCTTGGATACAACAGGGCCAAGGGATTTAGGTGTCCCTGGATTGCTTACGGTCATATACACAGTTCCTGAACTAAACAGTGACTTATGAATGAGCTTCAGGTGAGGCATAAGGGAGGATGTCCCTAGGTGGCCATCGTCCTTACCCCTGCTTATTGCAACTTTACATAAGATACATGTGGCAAGACAATTGTTGCCTTGATGTAGATCAAAATAATTCCAGTCCAAAGAGGTGGATTTTTTGCATCCCACAGACAACAACTCTCTCACCCAGTGCCTCATTTAAGCAAACATCATCAGCAGCATAATCCTCGTCAACTTTCTCCTCAGTGCCAGCTACTGTACATCAATATCCTCCTCCTTGTATACTTCAACTGTGACATCTTCAATGTCAATATCACCTGCACTGTGTGTACTCTGTCCAGCATATGCTGAGGACATGAAAATGGTGGAAGGAGCCACCTCTTCCCGTACAGTGATGGGAAAGTGATCATGTTTTTACAAGGCACGGTTATTTTCTATGTTTTTGATGACAGCTTAACTCTCTTAAAGCAGGGCCGAAACTAGGTGTTTCGGTGCCCGGGGTGGCAGTCATTTGGTCACCCCCCTCCCCCCCAAAGAAACACAAATCACTGCCTTGGGGACCGGGGACTGGAGAAGGTTAACTCCGGCTCCTAGCGCTGCCGGGCGGTGGGCGGGAGGTAGATTTTGAAAAGACTTGCTGGGCGCTGATTGGCTGAATTCAGCCAATCAGCGTCCGGCAAGTCTTTTCAAAATCATCAGTGCTTCCCGCCACCAGGCAAATAGCGAGCGGCTGTGTATGTGAAAGCTGCCGCTACACCAGTTCCTGGACCCCCGCTGCCAACATACCTGTGTGCAGCCAGCAGGGGTAGGCAGTGTCCAGGGGTCCAGGGACTGGTGTAGCGGCAGCCTTCACTCACTCCGTCACCTAGCGCTATCTGCCTGGCGGAGGGAAGCGCTGATGACTTTGAAAAGACTTGCCGGACGCTGATTGGCTGAATTCAGCCAATCAGCGTCCAGCAAGTCTTTTCAAAACCTGCTTCCCACCCACCGCCCGGCAGCGCTAGGAGCCGGAGTTAACCTTCTCCAGTCCCTGGACCCCCGCTAGGACCTGGCGTTAACCCACCAGTCCCCGGACCCCCACTGCTCATCCCAGGGACCACGCTGCCGGGACACCACACTAGCGTCCGGTGCGCGTGACCCCCTAGCCCCCCCCCCTAGTTACGGCCCTGCTTAAAGTTTCTAGCAGGGGGAGGAGGAGGGCTTAGATCATTGTTTGAAACTAAACCACTAGTCATGAACATAGGCAAGGTCCTAAGCCGTTTCTTGCCAATCCATGTCATAAATGGTATATTGGCATGCTTGTGTTTCTCCTTAAACAATTTACATTTATTATAACCCTTCATTAATACTTCACGGACAAAGTCTTACAGACAAATTGCATAGGGTTCCCACATTGACCTACCTGCACAAAAAGATAAGGATTTTTTCTTTTATCCACCGTCCATATTTTATATCTATAATCGCTTTTTGTATTTTTTTTATAAAAAAAATGTATCTATCCATGAATATTCCATTTTATATGAACATGAATTCCTGTTTCTTTACTAAATTTAAAAATCTTTTTTTAACAAACCCTTTCTCATCTAACCTATTTTTGATATACAGTATATTAGCTTATATTTGATCAC
Organism: Crinia signifera; assembly: GCF_055691185.1. NCBI lineage: Eukaryota > Metazoa > Chordata > Amphibia > Anura > Myobatrachidae > Crinia > Crinia signifera. Next base: position 189,800,975 of record NC_139220.1, read on the forward strand.
ACCAGATCAGATTATTTCTAGATACCGAAGGTCGCATACACTTTTATCAGCCCCATGTCTATACATTTTTTTGAGGTGACCTACCATCACCTAATATTTAAAAGTTAGCCAAATACCTCGGACATTGGAAAGACCTCCACTAGTGGTGCCACACTCCCCCTTTTTTCCAATATATATATATATATATATATATATATATATATATATATATATATATATATATATATAGTGCGGGGAGGACGCGGCACTCGGGACTCCAGTAAGTAAATTTAACGCGTAGCCAAATACTTGGTTGACGTTTCAGTCTTTATTAAGACTTTTTTCAAAACAGCTTACATTTTGAAAAAAGTCTTAATAAAGACTGAAATGTCAACCAAGTATTTGGCTACGCGTTAAATTTACTTACTGGAGTCCCGAGTGCCGCGTCCTCCCCGCACCGTGTACAAGGGTGCTTGCTCAGCAAGTGAACCCCGCTGGCGAAGGCACCGGGCACAAAGACTCCATTTGGACCAGAGTGCCGGCAGCAACCCACTGTATATATATATATATATATATATATATATATATATATATATATATATATATATATAGACATTGTAGGGGCTCTGCACACACTAAATTAACTGATAATAAATAGTGTAGAATTGGTTCATGAATTGATCAATGCATTTAAGCCTGCAGCCCCCGTCAAGGGACCCCACCTTTCTGCAGGTCCTAGCACTATCGCTCAATATGGCTACAATACACATAGCTATCACATCAATGTTTGAATCCAGGCATGCTATCTGGTCTAAAGCTCACAGCAGACTGTGCTTTTATAGGTGAGCAGTTACCAACACACCTGTCACTAATCATCTAGGGAACTGGTTAACATAAGCTATGCATTATGGGTTAAAACAGGGTGCATGAGAGAATGTGACCACAATAAGACTAATTAAAATAATTAATCTAATAAACAATATATACACTAAACATCGGCACTCACCTTTCCTAGTTTTGGGGTGCCCTATGGCTTGTGACCACATTGTTTAAACAGACATTGTAGGGGCTCTGCACACACTAAATTAACTGATAATAAATAGTGGAGATTTGGTTCATGAATTGATCAATGCATTTAAGCCTGCAGCCCCCGTCAAGGGACCCCACCTTTCTGCAGGTCCTAGCACTATCGCTCAATATGGCTACAATACACATAGCTATCACATCAATGTTTGATATATATGTTTGATTTATATATATATATATATTATATATATATATAAACTACTCCTCACCTCTATGAGGTGAGGTACCGCTAATGACTGCCACTCCGCAGGACAAAATTACTCCTCTGTGTGCTAAAAAATATCATAACAGACCTATGGGCACTGTATCACTAACATAAGAGATGAGAAATTGTGTACTTCACCACAGTTTTCTCTTAGAAATAGGGAGAAAAAAGTAGAACCCTATAGTTTAAAAACAATAATGTTCATTCTCTTTACAGTTAAGGGATGTGTATTACTGAGCTGAATATTACAAATAGGTATGACATCTATGAATGGCTTATTGTTATGCTTATCTTGCAGGGTGATGCTTGAGTAGGTAGAATGTGAGAAACAGGCTTGCAGAAATGCATTGTGTGGCTTGGTGGATTAATAGGCAAGAGTAGGGCCAGCAATGTCACAACAGCTTAACTGACAGCATTTTGACCTGTATCTGATCCCAATATGACACAGTCCTTAAAATGTTCATATACAGTACACGCTTTCTGCACACGTGATTGATAGCAGTTGCCATGGTTAATCATTTCCACCACTCAGTCTTTTTGATATGCTAACTACAAAACGTAGACAATTCATATGCCAAACAAACCACCATTTCTAGCTTATGCTGCCACCACACAGAGATTAGCCTAAGTAATACCCAATGATGTTTTCGTGCTCATTAAAAAGCATTTATCAACCACAAGTATCCAACACACTGCTGTTTAGTAATTGATACATTATTTTGTTGCAGAAAATAACACTGCAAATTCCTTTTGAGTATTAACGACACAGCAGGTTTTAGAGTTAAATTGACTTTTTTAAATATGCAAAACAGAGTAGGAACCTTGCCTATTTTTTCTAAACCTTGGAAAGTAGCTCAAGGACACCATACTGGCATGAGTCCTATGAATCCCAAGCTATTGTGAATCTACTTACAGAACTAAATTAATTGTGGAAATACAGAGCTCGATTCAAAGGTGGATGCTAATCCTGGCGCTACTGCTCCTTTTTACACACTGCAAATTTATGGCAATACTGCAGCTGTTGAAATTCATACAGAGATGCCCATTGGCTTTGTCTCTAATTGTCCGCTTTGCATAAAACATCACGCCATTGGTCGCAGATCCATTCTACCAATGAACATTATAGCAAACGCATACCTCCTAACTGTCCAGCTTTCCGTGGGACCGTCCCATCTTTAGGAGGGTCCTGCATCCCACCTGGGGCCGGTGCTGCAGAGCGGAGAATAGACGCTGTGCACATGCAGAGGGGCTGGGGACATGGCCAGCAGCTTACACAGCGCTGGCCATGCCCCTGTAGAGATGGGGGAAAAAATAGTTAGTCCCGGTAAAAAGTCTGTGAGTGGCCTCCCCAACTGTTTTTCTCCAGATGGTAATTAGAGATGTGGCATTCCTCCACAATTGTGATGTTGGTCTGAGTTTCTTTGGGTAGTGTGGGGAGTCCACTTGATCCTCGCCCTAATTGCCTGAATGAGGATCAAGATGACTCTGTTCCTCTTGCTTTGTCAGATCTTAGAAAGCATTTGACAATCATGTTTTGTACTTGTGGACTTCACAGCCGTTTTCCAACAAATCGCAGCCTTTTTCGGCATTTTAAGGATTTCAATACATTGAATACAAACAGTCAAATTAGAGACGGAAGCCGGCAAAATTGGCCATGATTCCAACTGTTGGGATGTTCTGACAGTCGGAATCCCGGATTGAATACCCCCCTAAGTGTACCATTCCAAAGTGCTGGGCATTTCCTACAGCCTTCTCTACAACTAAAAATACCCCTTTAGAGCTCCAGATCTATATGGCACCGGCTACTGGGAAACACCTTGCTTCTACTTGAAATTGTGGCAAAATTGGCAATCAAATCAAGACTAGCCTGCCTAAATTGAGACAATTGCAAGGTACGAAGTGGAGCGGAACAAAATACAAGAACATTTTTCATGAACTGATTTTTGTTGTTTAACTGACTGATGAAACAATCATTTACTGCAATTACTAATCTACAGGGCACCATTCCATGCTATATTTATACATTTACAATTTGCAGTATTTATAGATTACGATTAAGTTTAGGTGATCAAGGTTAATTTACTTGGCTGCGTTGTGTGGTTGAAATACTGTAGGGCAAGAGTCACTTATGGCCAAATCCTGCAAAGTTTGAGGACAAATGTGGAACAAATGCTTTAAGAAACAGTTTAGCAAACTTTATTCATTTATACATTGAAGCAGTTGATTTCTTACTGAATGTAAACATTTCTGGAAGCGAAGAAGTTATTGAACAATAGATATAGTGATAAATGATAGCAATCTTTATTTAGCTGTATGGGTAATAGTGTTTGTATATAATACTGATTATTCTGCTGAAGTTAGTTCCTCATATTGGCCCTTATTCTGATTGACGCGGACTTTACCGCATTCTTACGGATCGCGTCTTTTCGCCGTCTGCGCATGCGTGGAGAACGCAACGCGCATGTGCCACGCCTAGACTCCGTACCAGTTCGGCAAAATCCCGTCCAAAACTGTTGCCCGCAATCAGTCGGGAAATATGGGCGTATTATGGGCGTCATGCGGAATGGCACATGGGCGTAGTTTCAAAGTGGGCAAAACGGGGCGGAAACATGGGCGGACACGGGGGAGTACACTTATGTTGGGGGGCGTACATTCGGAAACCACTCCGAATGCACGCGATCAAAAAGGGCAGAAATGTGCGGTGTCCACAAGTGTACTATTGCTTTGCGGACACCACTCGTTCATGCGGTAGGCGAACGTACGCCTAATGACTACAACCATTAACACCTGAACCCAATAGAATCTACTCCTTTACTCATTACTCACTAATAGGACGCTTGTCAGTGCTTTAATTGAAACCATTGCTGCTTCAAGGAACCCGTACTAAACACCCACATATGCTGTACTTGTCAGACACTTTAAAACTGCTAACAATGGACATGACAGAATATTAATACTAGCAATACACATGTGTATTTGACATGTACTCATGAAACCACACATTTTGGGTAAAGTAAACACATTTATTTATATTCATGTCACAGTCAATGGCAGTGTGATGCAATGACCATAAAATAATACATACAAACAATAAACAACATGGCAGGAATGCCGCAAAATAAATAATAATACAAAACAAATATAATTGCACACAGATGGACTCCAGCACCTCCTATGTGCCACTGCACATGCAGCCAGTGGGAAATGATGAGGCTGCTGGCCCTTCTACAGCAGGGCAAGCTGCACCTGACCATTCAACAGCAGGGCACCCTACACCTGGCCCTTCTGCAGCAGGCCAACCTGCAGCTGGCTCATATGCACCATCAGCAGAATCATTTGGAACACAACCGGGGACTTCACAAGATAGTACCATGGCCATCACTTCAAGTACAGCTGACAGTAATGCCAGGCAAAAGAGGGCAACAGGGGAACCACAAAGGACATATGAAGCAAGGGCTCAGCTGGTTCCCCTCAGCACGTGATTGGACACAAGAAGCTGACACACACAGCACAATGGAAGATTTGGGAACACATAACGGCAGAGATTAATGCAGCCACAAGTTCATTTCCGACCACGTTTGGCCTTGGTAGGCTCCTTGGCCTGTGCAGCAGCTCTTCGGGGACGGCCAGATGCTGGGGCAGGTGGAGCAGATGATGTGGAGGGGTTGGCTGGTCTACCCCTCCTGCCAGCAGGGAGTGTTGCCGCTGGTAATGCACCAGAAACGGATGCCATTAGGACCCTGTTGCTGGTAACCAGCTCCACCATAAGCTCATTATGGTGGAGGAGGAGATCATTTTGGCGGGTGGCTTGCTCGGCCAGCACCTGAGCACTTGCAGCCATGGCCTGCATGCTCGCAGCCATGGACTGCTGGGTGCTGACCAAGCTCGCCAGGATCTCCTCGGTCCTACGCACCCGTTCTGATGCCAAGTCTCCCTGCTGGTTGATGTCCCCAAGCACCTCGGCCAAGGCGGCCAAATCGGCTTGGCCCGATGCCTGCTGCTGCACAGGCCTACCTCTGGGGCCAGGTGGCACGGACTCCTCCACCTCCTGAACAGAGTCGTCACCAAGCGGTGGGGTGTCTGTGGGCAAAGATAAACACAATTAGGAGACATTCTACGATAATTACTTGCACAAGTTTATGGCATGACCAATATTTACCTTCCAGAAAAGACGCAAACACTTCAGCTGGGGCCTCGCTATCCATAGTGCTCACCCCCCTGATCTCCTCAACTGATATGCAGCTCTCGGCCATCACCTCCAGGGGGGTGAGCTCTAGCCCTGATGGCATGGGGCCGGCCCCAGATGTCTGGCTGTGGTCCCACCGCTTGGTCAGCTTCCTCTTCAGGTTGGTTTTGAAGTCCTGCCACCTGCAATGTAAGTTGACATATTAATACATGTCACTCCCAATGTTAGCTGTTGCAGCCATTGCTCTGTGCTACATATTACAACATGTGATTATTGTCCCATATATAATATTACATGCAACTATGATATCAACCGTTACAATACACATTCACAATCACCCTACTCTAACTCACAATGAAATTACATGGCAATAATGTATGTGTATCGTAACAACCTCACGGGCCATTTGCTAAATGCATCTAAGCATCAATTCAATCATTACTTGGCTATTACTGGCCACATGTATCACAAAACAACTTGCCTCTTCTTCACATGGTCCGTCTCACGAACTTGTGGCGCTACTTCATTAATCTCTGCCGTTATCTGTTCCCAAATCTTCCATCTGCGTGTGTGTGTCAGCCTCTCGGATGGACACTCTATCCAATCACGTGCTCGGGGAACCAGGATGGCCAGCTCCTGTGCTTCATATGCCTTATTTTTTTTGGGTGGTTCCGCTGTTGCACTGGCTCGCCCCTTGCCACGTCCCTGGCCACGCCCCCTGGCACCAGTCGCTGCACTTGAAGTGCTGGCCATGGTACTACCTTGTGAAGTCCCCTGTTGTGTTCCAAACAATTCTGCTGATGGTGGATATGAGCCAGCTGCAGGTTGGCCTGCTGCAGAAGGGCCAGGTGTAGGTTGCCCTGCTGTAGAATGGTCAGGTGCAGGTTCCCCTGCTGGAGAAGGGCCAGCAGCCTCCTCATTACCCACTGCCCGCATGTGCAGTGGCACATAGGTGGTGCTGGAGTCCATCTGGTCAAATAGTTGCTGCAGCACTGGGTCCACCTCTGGTTGGGATCCAGACATGTTAGCAACAACATTGTCACCTTCTAATACACCTTTATATACTGTTTGTGTAATCTGTTTGGCGGACATCAGCGGCAGCTGCGTTCCGTGCGTGAGCGTACGTCGCTGGTTTTTCGCGCCGCATACGGTGGCGGAAATTCCATTGTGTAAAACCTGGCGAAAGTTCGACATGAAATACTGGTCACCAATGCTAACATTGCATAGAATCTTCTGATACACCTGTGACTATTGCTCAATACACATGCTATTTGCTAGCATGACATGACATTTCATTCATGACTACTGTGGTATTGTGGCGTTTTAGTGCAAGCTAAAAGTAGCCCATTCCCTTAGAGAATCCAGGCCACAAGTCATGCAATACTCATCTCTACTGTTATAGACCACACATGTGAGAGCCCTATAAATAATGACTTCCTGCTAGAATCATTTGTCTTCAGATCTGGACTTGTCAGGGTCTAAGGTAAGCTCTTCCATGCTCCTTGTAGATATGATATCCATTAACAATGTAAGTGTATGAATGTATGCACTATTGCCTCACTGACTACAGATTGTTGGGCCAGCAAAGTGGTGTATTATTATTGCAACATGTCACATGTTCACTATTTCACTCACAGGTCTTAAACCTGTGTGGGTTCATCTATTGCAGGACAACATGTCCCAGCAATAGATGAAATGTGTCATAGTACATGATGTCGGCAAAAAATGCTGACACCTTTATCTGTGTGTTTTGGACGGTGTGTATTGAGTTCATATTATTGTGTCATCATTAGAGAGTCAAATGGATCTGCGGGATTTCATGGGGCGCCCATCTATTGTACGTATTGAAGGCTACAAATCTATTTGTAGTGGGATATGGCCATTATGTGCATAGGTGCATCAGTATTTATGTTCATTTCTTTATAGGTTGCTGAAGCTATTATGCGCTACATGGAGAGGAGGCTAAGGGCACTTGCGGCTCTCCCCACTCGTCGGCCAAGGAGGCCAGGACGTGCTAGAATCTATCGCACACGGGTGACTCTGTTTGCTATGCCCGATGATGAGGTACTTACTAGGTACCGGTTACCGCCACATGTCATTCTGGATCTGCTCACCTTAATTCAGAGCGATCTGGAACCTCTACACGGGATCACGACAGCAATTCCGCCTCACACACAGCTGCTGGCGGTGTTGCATTTCTGCGCCTCAGGATCATTCCAACAAGTAGTGGCAGTACTTGCTGGAATATCTCAGCCGGCCTTCTGCCGAATCCTGAGGCGTGTGACGTCGGCCATGTTCAGGCGCAAGGGGCACTTCATGGCCATGACATTTGCCACCGAGACCCTGCGCAGAAGCCAGCAGGCCTTCCATCAAATTGCTGGCTTCCCTAATGTGATAGGGGCTGTGGATGGCACCCATGTACCATTTGTGCCTCCATCTCGAAGTGAGAAGATATATAGGAACCGCAAATTGTTCCACTCACTGAACGTGATGGTGGTATGTGGCCCATCCATGGAGATTCTCGCCTTCAACTCGAAGTTTCCCGGAAGTGCCCATGACTCTCATGTCATCCGACAAACCGGGATATGGCATAGACTCCAAGAGCTGGAAGGCCGTGATGCGTGGGTTCTGGGTGACTCCGGTTACCCATGTACGCCCTGGCTACTTACGCCGTACAGCTACCCAGCACCGGGCCCACAGGAGGCATTCAATCGGGCGCATGTTGCCACCAGGCAAGTGGTGGAGCGCTCAATTGGCCTTTTAAAAGGTCGATTTAGAGTGCTCCACCGCACTGGTGGTGACTTACAATATGCGCCTGAAATGGTGTCGAGGATCGTGGGCCTGTGTATATTTTTCCACAACATTGCTGTGCGGCGTGAGATACCCTTTGATGAGTGGGAGGTACCATCTGAGCCGCAAGATCCGCCCATGCGCCCATCCCGCGCCCCTGAATGCCGGAGGGGATACCAGCTGCGGGACTCTGTGGCGCAAAGATACTTCAGGTACATGTTATTGAGTTGACAGAACACACCAATTATTGTACAAATCACCCCTTCAAATAAGTACAGTGTGTTAGTTGTCAGTGTTACAACACGAAAATTAGCCAGCCTGCCCTCCTAATGGCAAAGAAATAGGAGATATTTATCATATGTGCTTAGTTTGGGGGGAAGATAAATATTGGTGCTAATTATTATACCTTGTTAAAGGGATCTTATGTGTTTGTTATATCTTCATTATTGTAGTTGATACTATCCCTGATGACTGGTGAGTACATTGATTTATTCTGTAATGTGTTTTGGATTTTTTCATGTGTTGATGTCTGATTTGTTTGCAGATATATATATATATATATATATATATATATATATATATATATATCTATATATATGATATTAGAATTTATTCACATGTTTCAACATTTCAAGGAGCAGGCAGGCAGGCAGGCAGGCAGGCAGGCAGGCAGGCAGGCAGGGCTGTTGTATAATGCTGGTCTCAGGATACCTGCAAGTGTGTGTATGTGTCTTTTACACATAAATGTACGCATACACATAGATGCATAGAGTAAATAATGCTAAGTACAGCTATGCGTTGCTAAGCTATAGCACGCGTTGCTTGGCGGAGCGAGGCGTCATTGGATTTGCTAAGTGCATACACACTGTGTTTTATATATATCAGATTTGTTCATTGCCATACATCAACACTACTGTTTGGAAGGCAAGCGAATTTTTCACCATTTGTGTTGGCGCAGAGACGCTGTTCATGTAAAGATGAACAATAAAGTTATTAACACAAATAACTGTGATCAACCAATGCCACCAGCTGATTGGTTGATAGATGCCATTGTCAACATGGCGGAGACACGAAGGGCAGAACCCTTCACACATGCGGAGCTGAGGGTTCTTGTCTCCGTCATGGAGACAAGGCTGGGCCGTGCAGGGCCCTTCATAACCAACAGGCATAAGCGGAGGGCCTATGCAGCGGCAGGGCGCCGAATTTACGCCCGCACTCGGGTGCGGAGGTCCCTCGGGCAGCTGGAGAGGCGGTGGTCGGACCTCCGCAGGCGCCAGCCCCAGCTGCTTGAGCAACTCAGGGGCGAAATTGCTGAATGTGAGTATTTTAGCTATGAAATTTCGCACTTACAACATAGCATATATAAACAATAAAATGTGTCTCATGATAAGTGGGTGTCCATGGGTTTAAAAGTCCATAGACTGTTATGTGTGCTTCTTCCTGGTTAACATGCAGTCATGTGGCTTTTATATGTAATGCCATAGCATTGAGGATTATGATGCATACAATGTGCCAGATCTAATATGTGTTACACATTGCTAAATGCCTGGGTTGTAATGTGTGAACAAATTACTACCAATCACATACTACTTTAAATGTCACAATTTTGAATCCATTAACAGTAAGGAGCTACTTTCCTGCATCGTTTGCCATCATTATCACCCTTCCATGTATGTCTTGTTATGGATTAATACATGTGCCCCAATGACCCCACATTGACCATGATGTTTTTTTCTAACACACAGCACGAGCCCAAGCACAACAGGCCCGTGAAGAGGCGGAGGCTGCCCTGGCACAGGAGGAGGCCCAAGACCCGGAGGAGGAGGTGGCGGCAATGGTGGAGGAGGAGGAAGTGGAGGAGGAGGAGATGGTTGCGGAGGAGGAGGTGTTGGTGGCGGAGGAGGAGGTGGAGGAGGAGGTGGTGGTGGAGGAGGAGGAGGAGGAGGAGGAGGAGGAGGAGGTGTTGGAGGAGGAGGAGGTGTTGGAGGAGGAGGAGGTGTTGGAGGAGGAGGAGGTGTTGGAGGAGGAGGTTGTTGGTGCAGAGGAGCTGGCGGAGGAGGGTTCGGAGGAGGCCACGGTTGCCCCGGAGGACTCGGATGATGAAGGGGAGGAGGCGTGCCAGGCCCCGGAAGATCAGCAGATCGGTATGTTAACATAATGCATCATTCATGAAGTAGTTGTACTGGTATTTTTTATGTAGCACTGGTGATAAAAAAAATTTTTCCCATACTATTCATATAGACCCCAAAGTGGGTAGCTACAGATACAGGTACGGGTTAGATGGGGTGTCCAAGGCATCCCTTTCATCCAGGACACCTCTGAATTACACCGGTTTGTGGGATGGCTTGGAGCTCCATTTTGACTGCCACATAACCGTTGTAGTTAAACAGGATCCTGGCGTAAAGGGATGAGTGGATCATTTGTGGATTAAATTCACCTGCTGCAAGCGTTGATTATGACCCATCAAATAGTGGAATCTATATTGTTGGTGAATGTTATTTATAAACTCTAGGATGTATGCTATAAATGGAGTATGTCCCGGCCTACCTTGGAATGGAGTCAGAAGTTGCCAGTGTCCCAGGAGCCTCCTCTACCTAAACACCCCCTGTAGTTCGGATTTTTATTTTTCCCTCACAGAATTGTAGGTTGCTTTAGACAGAATTATGATTTTGAGGATGTGTACTGTGCATTCCTGACATTTGCATTACTCCCATGCCACGAACCATCACTGAACTTAGACTGAGCAGATTGTGACAAGTTCTTATTGACGGAGGCCATGACCTGCTTGTCATTGGTTAGTCATGGGTGGGTTGTGACTGAGAAGAAACAATATGACTGTTATGTCTTCTGCAGAGTAAAGGGTATAGGCCGAAAAAGACAGTATGTAGTAAATAAGTTAGCATGTATGTATATATGTATGTGTCATATCTATTTATCTATGTGTGTCTCTATCTCTCTACATCATGGGTCCTCAAACTGCGGCCCTCCAGATGTTGTGAAACTACAAATCCCGGCATGCCTTGCCACAGTTTTAACACTTCCTTATAGCAAAACTGTGGCAAGGCATGCTGGGATTTGTAGTTTCACAACATCTGGAGGGCCGCAGTTTGAGGACCCATGCTCTACATAGATATATATATATATACACACATGTCACCAAGCATTTGTGCAATTTATGTCGCAGTATGTGAAATGTATGCAAGAATAACATGACTAATTGTTGCCCCTTTGACATGCCCACAGATGACACCACACCGGCAGATGAGGGGGTGCGTGGGGCCCTCCTGCGACTGGAGCACCATCTGTGGCTGGCTCAAGCAGACCTGCAGGACCTGAAAGATCAGCTTCTTTAAATTATAATTTTCTATTTTTTTTTAGTTATGTTAATTGTGTGGTTTAATAAATTCTTTATGCAAGTTCACAGTTGTTGGTTTTATTTGCACTTTAAATAGTATATGTGTAGATTGTTTATAATCTTTTACACAGGGTGTAATACAAACCATTGCACTTCAATTGCTGTAAGGGTTAATGTGTGCAATGCATGTGTTAGGCATGCTTGTAAGGATATATTGGAATCTAATTGATTCCAATTCCAAATAAGCAGTTTTTTATGAGGATAGGTAATTGAATAAGTGGGTCATGTGATGTATAGCAGAAGATACTTCATAGTGGGTTGTTTGGCGTAAATACTCCGCTTACGTGCGGTAGCACCGCTTGGCTCCCGTTCGGATGCGGTATTCCCGAGCATACTCTGTAATACTCTGTAATACCGTGCCGAATCTGAGTGTTTCTCCCGCACACGCATGGTTTGTATGTCGTCCGTAAACACGCCCTGTTCTTAAAGAGTGAGTCCGTCCGAATGCGGAGGACACGTGGGCGTTTCTACGGACGATGGCCGCACGCGGCAAAACACCCCGCCGTGAGACGCACGCGCGTCCCAGTTCAGTGTAGCCCCTGCTCCCCAGCGGGGAGGGTCTGGCGAGCCCCGGCCAAGGATGGCAGGGGCTACATCTGTAGTATAAGAAGTCATGTGATCTACAGTCCTTTATATATTTGTTCTGAGATAATGGGCCTAATACAGCATTGATCACTTAATTGAGAAAACGCATTCCGGTGGATTATAAAAAGCATGTGCAGCATTCGTATTTCGCATGCGCGCCCAGAATTTGTGAACTATTGTATGTGTACATTCTGATTTACTGCATTTGCATTGTGACTGATAGAAAGACAGCCAAAACGCTGTAAAAATGCAGACGTGCAAAGGTGTTTTTCAGGTGGGACTCTGATGTCAGCGATGACAACTTCCAACCTGTTGCTTTAGCATATGGAAAGTACTCTTCAATGTTGCTGTTTTTGAAAATTGATCTATGTATGCATCGCTTTCAATGCTTTCATCGTTTTTCAATGTATTAAATTTTTTTGAAATGGGCATTTTTTTTCTCTTTCTGGGAGGCAACTGCAACTGCTTTTCCTCAGTTAAGCAATCCAAGCTGAATTAGGACAAATATGCGGTTTATATTAGAGTACTTATATAGAGGAGGGAAAGGTTTTCATTATGGTTAGCGTATTGTCTTTCAATGGTGTATTGAGTCCGTTGAATGGGGGTCAGGTGGGAAAAAAATCCATACTCACCTATCCCTTGGAGTGAGCAGTCCTCTGATAAAGTAGGCATCCAGGGGGTTAAAACTAAAAAAAGAGTCTCCTGAACCAGCAGGGCTATATATATGTGCACTGGCTGTAAATAATTAGCCAGGCTGGTATTGATTGACAGCTAGTGCAGTCACAGAAAATCAGCAGCCTGTTTCCGCAATAATGGCCGCTGATTAGCTGGTTACTCTGCAAATGACAGAAACTATGTGGGTTCTGTCATTTGTGCAAAGGAACTATACTGTATGTGTATACAGATCCATATACAGTATGTACTGCATATATGGACTGGGTCAGGTCAGAAGGTATCTCCAGGTACCTTCAGGAAGATTTAGGCAGTTGACAGTGAGGTTACCAAAGGAGCTGGTTATCTGAAGCCTAGGAGAGAGTGGCACCAGCAGAGCCTATAATAACGGTTCAGGGAAGAAATGCAGGCATCCCAGTGGAGTCTGCAGTTGGAGGAGGATTAGTTCTCACCACTTTGCTAAATCCACATTGCAGCCACACATGGGGCCAGATGTACTTGAAAAGTGATAAAATGGAGATTGAAAAATGACAGGTAGGAGCTGATTGCCAGTTTATTACTCTCCATTTTACCACTTTTCGTGGCTTGGTACATCTCACCCATGGGGTGAGATGTTCTAAGTCTTTAAAAGTGATAAAGTGAAGAGTGATATAGGGGGCATTCTGTAAATGGCACTACGGGGGGCATTATGTGTATATATGGCACTACTGGGGGCATTATGGCATTATGGCATTGGGGCAGATGTATTAACCAGCGTTAAGTGCAAAAATGCACTTAACGCTGGTTAACTGGGGGGGATTACGTCTGTCCCTAATGTACTACTAGCGCACCTAACGTGCGCTAGTGACAGCCCGCCGAGTTACGCTCGGCGGGGCTGTCCCTGCAATCCCCCCCAGGGATTAACGGCCGGGGCGATGTATTAACAGCCTTCAAGGCGTTAATTCGCCCCGGCCGCTTCGCCAGCTCAGGGCTAGCGTTGTCCTATCCCCCACTATGGGGACAACGCTAGCCCTGCGTCTGGCTTGGGCTGCGCTGGAGATCTCGCGGTTTTTGCGAGATCCCGCGCATGCCCAGTGCGGCCGGCCGGGGGACAGGAGATAGCGCATTAGTATTAACTGATGCGCTATCTCCAGAAAGGGACATCGCCGAAGGGGGGAGTTAACGCTCCCCCGCTTCGGCAGACAAGATGTTAATACATCTTGTCGATGTCCCTTCCTGCTTCGCCTCGCTATTGAGGCGAAGCAGGAAGTATCATAGCGGCGCGATAAGCGCTGCTATGATACATCTGCCCCATCATGTGTGTATATGGCACTACTGGGGGCATTATGTGTGTATATATGGCACTACTGGGGGCATTATGTGTGTAAATGGCACTACTGGGGGCATTATATATGTAAATGGCCCTACTGGGGGATTATGTGTAAGTGGCATTAAATGTCATGAGGCAGGGGGATGCAAAATGTATAGCTGATGAAACATGTGCAGAGAGCGTTACATATTTAGGTGTTTTATTGTTTCTGTGCAGGGTAAATACTGGCTGCTTTATTTTTCACTTCAATATAGATATCAGTTTGAAGCACAAACCCCACACAAATCTAATTCTCTCTGCACATGTTACATCAGCCCCACCTGCAGTGCACATGGTTTTCTCCATCATAGAGTGATTGTGCCTTTGCAAGAACCAGAATAACCCCCATAGTGTTACAAAGAAATGCTTAAATCTTCTACCAGGAAATCCCTGATAATGAGCTTGAAGCCCATAACAGCAGGCAAGTAAAAAGTATATGCGGTTAGTATCACTGCATTAGCCGGCGGAAGGGGGCGCTAAGGGCTGCGGATTTTAGTACATCCCGGCCATAATGTTTCCAACAGTTAGAAAAATGGGAAAACCATTGAATAGGTCAAATATTAATATGCCCTACTGTATTCTAGGTGAGAACTCACAATATTTCCACCTGTTGGAAATATTGGCAGGGATAAAGTTTTTCCAGCATCTCCATACTGTATAAATATTTATATCTGACTGAGTTTATTTATATTACATTGTGGCATTTTTATATACTGTACTTTTGAGAAAGATTATTATTTTTATACCATTTTTATTTTTCATCCACATTTGCTTATTTAATGCAAAATTCTAGATTTTAAAATACAATTTTTCAAATCTCATTTTTATTCTATGATTTAAAATGAAAGAAGAGAGAATTAAAATGCTAGACATGTTCTCTCATGGCTTACTGCACTCACTTTAATGCTTGTACAATATGCTGTCATATGCAGAGCTCAACCAATGAATAAGGGTTTGAATGTTCTGTGTTGTAGTAGACTGTGATACAGTACAGGGAATTGGCAGGTAATGTTAGAGGAATAATAGCTTATAAATATATATGCTCCCTGCAGTACTAGATAATAGGCTCATTCTGTCAGATAATTCTCTTTATTAGTAATTTTATGGGATTAATAAAATGTTCATTGCCAGTCAAACCACTAATTTAACAAGATATTTATACCTCAAAGAGTACTTTCTTATTTAACCTCCCTCCCAGATCTGTAAGCCAACTGCTTGCTGTGAAATTACGCTTCATACTTATCTTTATAGAAACCATTTTAAATAAATGCATTGGATCGTATTGATTTTAGATGAAACAGTCTTACCAGTGAAATATTAAGGTCTATGTAGAATGTAATCAAGGAAATACAAGCAAAGAATCATAAATAACGATGACTAAATTTAGGACAATTTACAATGTATGACAACATTCTCTACCACAGTGATACTTCATAGAAGCTAAATTCTTCAGTGTGTGGATTGCTATAGTAACCACAATGCTCTTCTACCCAGTGCCCACTCTTTGGTACTGAAGACGTCTGTTTATCATCATGTGACGTACAGGTCTACTTACCATACTGCTGCAGTAATTAATATATTCTGTCTCTACTTAGTGCAACACAAAAGGATTTCCTACAATAACAATTTATGTGCTCAACGGTCATGCACTGGTACCCCGATGGGATTTGGTCTTTTAGATCTACAGTGTCTAGGTCAACAATCAAAAGGGTGACAACTAATGGTCGACAGAATCAAAAAGTCGACAGTCAAAAGGTCAACAGGGTAAAAAGGTTGACAGTCAAAAGGATGACAGGGTCAAAAGGTCGACATGAGTTTTATATGGAGTTTTTGGCCGACAAGGGTCGACATAAGCTTGCGATTTTTTTGTGTCTATGTAAACATAGGTCAGCATGGACACTGTATATGTGTACCGCGTCCACTGTCACTGATGGAGGTACACAGTTCCATTTGTACTGTGGGGGAAGGGACAGAATGAGGTACACAGTCCCTGCGTGTCACAAGTCACAACCCTTTCTCCCCATCTCTCCCTTTATCCACCTATCTCTCTTCACCCCCTCTCCTTCCCTCCTCTACCTTCTCTCCCCCTCTACTGCCTTTCCCCCTCTCGCCTCCCTTCTCCTCTCTATTTTCCCCTCTTCTCTCCCTTCTCCCCCTTCCAATCCAATCTCTTCTCTCTCCCATTCATTCCCTTATCTCCCCCTCTCCCTACCCTTCTCCCACTCTCTTTCCCCATTTCTTCCTTCTCCACCACTCCTCTGCTTTCTCCTTTCCCTCCCCCTTCCCTCCCTTCTTCCACTCTCCACCTCCCTGTCTTCCCCCTTCTCAGCCTTTCTCTCTCCTATCACTTCTCTCCTCTCCTCTACTGCCTTCTTCCCTATTCACCACCTCTTCCTTCTCCCCCACCTCTCCCTATCTCTCCCCTCCTTCTCTTTCTCACCCCTGTTCTCTCTGCTTCTTCTCCCCCCTCTCTTTCTCTCTCCTCCCCACCTCTTTCTTCCTTATCTCTCTCTTTATATACCTGTCACACTCTCTCTCTTTTTCCATGTCTCTCCCGGTCACCCTCTCTCACTCCCTCTCCCACTTTTTCTCCCTGACATAGTCTTTCCATATCTTGCCCACTTTCTCTCTCCAACAACCTTTCTCTCTCTCCATGACACTACTAGGGGGCATACACATAGGGTGATTTTTGGCACTTTTCTAAGCGATCTGTCTAGATTGCTTAGAAATTAAGCACACAATGCCTCGTATGTATACAGCATAGTAATGGCGATGCACTCTCCCGCACATCACCATCACTGCTCACATCTTTAGCATCTATATATATCTTACATGTGCATAAAGAACAATGAGTTAGCACAGATTGCCCATACAGACATCGCAAACTCCGCATGTAGGCTAGGCAGAAATTGCCCCTTGTGTGCCCACTTACTATCTTGCTTCTGTCTTTCTCTCTCTCTCTTTCCTTCTGATGCTCTTAACTCTCTCTTACTCAAATCTTTCTCTCTCTATCCTTCTGTGACATTCTATTATTCCTTCCTCCCTCTCTTGCTACGCTCTCTCTCTCTCTCTTTCTCATTTCCTATTTTTCCATAAAGCACTCTCTTGCTCCCTGACCATGCTTCTCACTCCCCTCTATCCCTCTATTTTTCTCTCACTCTAAGTGTCACGACTGTGGTCAGATCAGAGCTAGAAATGACCACAGGTGTAGGGGCTGAGTGGTATATGAATTGGGTTGCCTTGATAAGGCTTCAACGCATCACTAAGAGGCAAGCAGGACAGTTAGAGACAGGACCACGAGGTAAAAAGCACAAGTCTTTATTACCCCCACAGATGGTAACTGGTGAGACTTGATGTGAATATGAATGGCAACAATACAACTGGATTCAGTACAATAAGATGAGCATGAATAGCAATAAGAGGTGCAGCGTAGGAACGCTGATGCAGTCTAAAGGTGCCCATACACGGTACTATTGTTATTTGCGATGAGATGCGCGCTCCCTTTACACATCTCATCGCACAGCTCAAAAAGTATGTGCTGCTCAAACTTTTTGTACTAGATCTCATCTCATTGCATTGCATAACCTATGCAATGCGATGAGATGCGATGCGATATACATATACGGTATACAATAATTGTACCGTGTATGGGCACCTTTAGAAAGCACAGCATGCTGATAGATAGGCTGAGAAATACCATGTGATCAGGAAGTACATGACTGCTCCCATGTTCAGGGAAGGCAGGAAAAACTGTTTGTAGAGTACATGGAGCATGGTTATGATAAAGGCGGTGGTGTGTAAGCCGCAGAAGACAGGGGCTGACAGACGGGCATTGATTGGTGTTTATCTGCGGCAGCTGCCATGATGGAAGACTGCTGGATTGCTGATACAGATCCACCCTGTGAGTGCTGGATCCCTGCACTGTGGGCACAGCACACACAGCACTGAGGGAAGCATGTTCAGCTACTAAATGTCATGTTACAGGCTGGGATTGAAAAATGACAGGTATGAGCTGATTGGCTAGTGGTTTATCACTCTCCACTTTTTTATCACTTTTTGAAGTTGATACATCTGGAACTTAAGCTGGGTACACATATATATACAATCATCGGTCCATTCTTCCGTTCTGGGTCGAATGGCCGTTCGATTGTATAGATGTGTACATTGTCCCTATTCCTGCTGTGCAATCGGTAAATGGGCAAAACGGTCTTGTCCGTCCGTACTCGGTTGGTCAAAGGTTCAGTGCTGTTTAATATTCATCCGACCGGATGGGCCCATATCGGAACAAAAGTGCATTGTTTATGCACGTTCGATCGATATGCTGGCCGTTCTTGCTACTATACTGTACTGGCAAAATTGGAACGCCCATGTGGGCGTTCCATAGCTGCATGATCTCTCCTACAGCACAAGAAGCGTTCACCTCTCCCTATAGCATTTCAATAGGGAGTATATATAAAAAATATATATATATATATATATATATGTATATCTGCTTTGCTCTGTTATCAGATACGGGTGGTAAGCATCTAAATTTTAGGTAGCCAGCAGGGTGACTATGGTCAGATACGAGTGGTAAACGTCTAAATTTTAGTCAGCCGGCAGGGTGACTATGGACAGTCTCGCCTTAGAAGCCAGTCTCTGGTCCAGTTGCTGCGATTCTTGCTCCTCTTTTTTTTTTTATAGACTGCAATGTTGTGGCCATAGCATGTTTTTGTAGGCCCTTAACCCAGCCCATTATGATAATTTTGTTATATATCTATATATATATATATATATATATATATATATATATATATATATATATATATTGTGTCAATAGCCCAAATCAAGAGAGTGTGTACAGTGGTACAATCTTTTTCTTGCGACTGTTTAGACGGGAGTACATCGGACATCGCAAGTAAAATTGTACAGGTGTGCACGCACGTATCGGCTGGTGTTTAGGGACGGTCGGTCAGGTCTATGGTCGGTTGAACGGTCGCAAGAAAACAGGGATTGTATAGATGTGTACCCAGCTTTAGTCTGTTTATTTACTTCACCTTAACAAGAGCTAAGTGAGCTAACATTAATTAATCAAACTGGCATAGTTTAGGAATTTTTCATCTGTCTGGGTTAGCCAGAGCCCCCTTGTTCAATGGAAAATACAGAATAAGCAATTTTGCAAATATATACAGCTACTAAAACTGTTGTTACTAAAAAGTACTAAATGCTAGAAAGACTATTTACAATTTTGTTTCTCTAAATGTATATTTTTTTGTTTCTGAAATCTGAATAAACATAAATCGTAACAAAATTTCTGTAGATCTGGTCCTTTAATGTAGTAAATACAGTATTTTGTACTTATAAAACAATAATTTTAGTGTTAGCAACAATACACTTCACATCCTCTGATTTATAAAAGCAAATTGATTCTTAAAATAAAAGTTCAAAGACAGTTAATTTTTCAGACCATTTACAAATCCCCAGAGTATATCACAATAATCAGAAGTGAGTATGACAAATTACACATCCAATAGTTTTCCATTGATTCACACTTCAGTACTCTGATTTCACCAATCACCGCCTCTCACTTAGTAACTGCTGTTATTTTTCAACTTTACCAGTCTCCAAACTGCAGCTACAAAATCTGCAAACTTGTTATGTAAAACTGCCAAGTGGTATGAAATCTAGGTAATTTACATATTAAAAATAAAACTCACGCTAAAAGATTAAAGGGAGCAAACGAAGACTTAATTATGTAGACCCTCAAAGCATTTAATAACATAATGTATGAACTTTAAACACAGTACAATGGCTACTGAATATAATAGAACCACCTAATAAAAAATAATGTATTACAAAGTAAATAAATTAGAATTCAAAGAGATTATTCCAAGTGCTTAATAAGAAGTTCATGAACTTTAGAAATACTGTTGATACAGGCCTCAGCAAGTACTTTCAAGTTTATTGCTAGTCCCATTGCTTCTCAGCCCTTTGCTATGATCAATTGATGAATGTCTATGTGTACAGTGAGGCTTCAAGGTGACCATGGTAGGTAATGGGCCATAACTTGATCTCCTGGTCAGGAACCGGGGAAGTGGAGACTGATTTTGATAATGGGTTCCTTGAGTAACGAATCAGGGCCTCACATCATTAGAAATGCATGGTGCATTTTACCCCACTTTTTTCCTTTTACGTCAAAGCCTGTCCTATACCTTTAGGCTGGAGAATTTTTCAGGGGCCAGATGCACTAAGCTTCAAAAGTGATAAAATGGAGAGTGATAAACAGACAGCCAATCATCTCCTACCTGCCATGTCACAGACTGTGTTTGAAAAATGTCAGGCAGGAGCTTATTGGTTGGTTGTTTATCACTCTCCATTGTATCACTTTTTGAAGCTTAGTGCATCCGGGCCCCAGGTCTGAATATATCTTATGTGATCTGTCGCATAAGATATATCGTAAGATTTATCATGAGGGAAACGTAAGTGAAAATAAGTACAGGACTCTCCGGGAGCGACTGCGGAGTTCAAAGGAAATCACATGCACCATTAACTTAAGATATATCATGGTAGTGTATGGCCAAATTTAGAGGTGAGTTGACGTCACCTTCGGCTTTTTACCACAATTTTAGGCCTATGAAAACAGCTTCCTGTGGACAGCAAATTGCACGTTTTTTGAGCCTGCATGTTGCACCATGTATTTGCTTTTAATTGACTTCCCAGAATCACCCTTTGTTCATTACACCTGTCTGCAAAGCATGGCTTTTCTTATTTTTGGCCTAAACACGATTTTTAGCTGAGCGTTCCTAAGTACAGGCAATATAGAGTCCTACTGTACATATATCAAATCCTATCTCCACTTGAGATTAAAGAGGCATACTCTATGTGGTTTGTCTTGTAATGTGGAAATTGCTGGTAATACATGAATAATCGTATAATCAAGATATGAGCAAAGGCAAAGGCGGTTCATGAATTCTGCTGACTTTGTTCAAGGAACTTATACGCAACAGTAATATGATGTATAAACTCAAAAGTTTTTCAAATTATAAGGGTTTGTTGGTAGATTTCACTTGTTGTTTTCTAGCTCTCTTACATGATGTTCCTAGTTGAAACCAGCAGGTTATTACAGCCAGAATTCCTTTTTTGCACCTCTACAACTCATGTCTGCAAACATATGACAAATGTGCTAATATCTTGAAAAATATATACATTACTGTTTCAAAAGTGTAAATTAAACTATATCTAGGAGCCAAGCAATGCGGTAAAATCCAGGGCATATTTTTCATCTTGGTGAAGCTGTAATTAGAATTTCTGAAGGCCCAATTAAAAGAAACAATATCAATCATTTTTGATTTTCATATTTAAAAAATGGTTGGAAATATATCAATGCTGCATTAATTATAGGGTTTGGACAAGTGACAGATATAGAGTACTTCTGAAGGCAGATTTAATACATTATGAATGGGAAATCTAAGTTAAGCTTTCGAAAAATCTAGTACTGCAATAACCTATGGTTAACCCTTTCATATGTCTATAGTGTATATACAATTAGCTGCATAAAATAGGTTATTTTGCCATGGATAGTACAAGCACAAGATCTCAGTAGCAGATGGAGAATGAAATATACAGAAGAGCGGCAATTAGCGGGGCTAGGGGGTTACATGCCTTGGGTGCTGGATGTGATACCCATATTTGCATGCAGGGGGGGACAGGGTGACGGCACGGAGCCAAATTACTGCCTTGACCCCAGTGGTGAATATCCTAGTTTCTCAATACAATATGTACATTTGTGTAGTATTCCATTTGTGAGGCTGCGTACATGTTAGAACAATATCGGCATGACTTTCCAAATTGGAACAACTAACCATGCATCTAGTCTAATGTGTATGCACTATTGCACGCTCCCACAGATGACAAACTGTATTGGGTCATTTGACTGTGCTGTATGGTCAATCAAATGATATTGTATGCGGTGCTGTGCATATAATGAAAGATGGAATATCATCTTTTCATTAAATCATTTAATGTGTACGGGCAAACGGGCAATGTGTACCTGGCCTAAATCATGGGTTAAAAGTCTGCGATACACAGGGGCCGATGGGTTGAATGGGGGCCCACACTGTGCCCCCATTAAGTACTGTATCCTTACCTCTCTGTAGTCCAGCACTGCAGAAATCACTGGGAAAATGGGGTGTGGGGTGTAGGGTGTAAATGGGCTCTAGTAGTGAAATCAATGGGAATATCATGGTTTGTGGAGACCTGTGTGTGCATATACAATAGATTCACAGATACTACTCTGGAATTGAGCTGGAAAGAGATGGTGAGACTGCAAACACCATATAGGCCCACTCCTCTTTTGAAATGCTCCTGGTCTGAAATTTTATTGGTCATGTACTGTACATATGCATGTAAATATCCAGCTATGCACAATTTGGACACATCAATCCTTATGACTGAAGAGGCAGAATAAATGTGGGAAGATATATTCTTACGTAGGTAAAGTTAGTTAAGGGTGTGTTCCCATATTGGTGAGCCAGACAGAGTAGCACATAAGCATACATTCACACTTTAGGGTTTCATATAATTTTCGCTTGGAGTGGGCAGTTGCATCACATTCTGCAGTGGGAGCATCCCAAGATACGTACAAAACAGTTCTGCATATACTGTAGGTGAATACACCTATTTTCTATGCACAGCCCAAATTAATTTAATATATGAATCTGCAAAATGTAGTCAGCAGCATAGATGTCATTTCCAACAATGTGCACCTATTAGTTTCCAATTCCAATTACCATTTGTACAGGTTTGTGTAACATTTATTTGAGCTCTTGAATAGGGCAGCACCTTTGGATATCGTACTATTGGACTTCCCTGTTACCCATATTAAATAGCCACACAGACCGCGGACGATTTGCATGGTATATACACTCTTACCATGCTTACAGTAAGTCTCAATTATGGGACAAAATTGGGGTGCATGAACACACAGCCGCCTCCATGCAGCTCTCCATCAGAGGACAGTTCCACCGACCACCCATTACCATAGGCGAATCTAGAATTATGGTAATGGGTGGTCCCAGATCCAGAAATAACAGCAGGGGGACCTTTGCGCGGCGTAGCCGGGCAGCAAAAAGGGGGCGTGACCTCGTGGGAAGGAGGCGTGGCATCACAAAAAGAGGTGTGGTATTACACTTTAGACCATACACAGTAATGCCCATTACACATTTTAGCAAACTCCGTAATACCCATTACACATAAAGCCACACGCCGTAATGCCAATTACACATAAGGCCACACACCATAATGCCCATTACACATTGTGCCACACATCATGATGCCCATTACATACTATATAACAAACCGTAATGCCCATTACATATTTGCCACATAAGTGCTGCTTACCTACGTGCTCATTGCTAGGGGGTTCTTGCTTGATGGCACCATAGTACCCATTACACATGATGCCGCACACCATAGTACCCATTACACATGATGCCGCACACCATAGTACCCATTACACATGATGCTGCACACATAATGCCCCTTACACATGATTCTGCACACATAATGCCCCTTACACATGATGCTGCACACATAATGCCCCTTACACATGATTCTGCACACTGTAATGCCCCTTACACATTAACCCACAAATTATGCATAATGCCCCCACATACCGTCACTTGTAGCGTCCCTTAAGCAATGCCCCCAAAAGTGCCACTTACTGTAAATTTTTATATGAGCCTTCACTGCTGCTGCAGGGAGAGATGGAGAGCGGTGCAGCTGCTTCTATGGGGAGAGGAGCAGAGCGCAGCGCAGAGCACGCTCCCACTCCCCTCCTGGTGTGCCCTCTAGCCGAGTGGACATTTGAAATATTATGTGCGCTGTTGTTGTGCGTGATGTCGGGGGAGCACGCCGGGCGCCGGCACCACATGATTAAAGGGGGGGCGGGCTGAGGTGAAATCAGGGAGAAGAATTGGAGCGGAAGCTGCAGGGTGACAGTCGTTGACAGCTGAAAGAGAGCAGGGGGCTGCCCGGCTGTATTCATAGCACTGCAGGTCACGGCTGTTTGAAATAATACCCCTTTCACAACAGAAAATGCAGGGCTTTACCCGGCAATATAGTCCCAGGATCATGCAGGGACATTCCCAGGCTGACCCGTTATACACCAGCCTAGTCCCTGCATTTTCTATTGTGAGGGTGAGAGACAACCACTCCCCTCTCCCTAACCCCCTTTAACCAACCAGCTACAGTATATCTTCGGAACCAACTGACCCATTTACATGAGACCAGTATCATATTGAAGAACTTTAGAGTTGGCTTCGAATGATTTTGGTCCCGTGAAACTGGGCTGTTTGGTTCCAGAGAAATCTGCCCTCAAAGAACATAAACAGTCATGAAATTACATTTAAGAAATGGAAAAAAAAAACGGTTTAACCTCAATATCCCTGGAACCAATTAACCCATATGGATCCAGCCTGGTATCAGATTGAAGGCCCAGCGATTTGGGTTAGACTGAGATCAACCTCGAGCTTCAGTGATGATGGAGGGGGAACTGGCAGCCGTGGAACTGGGTGGGGGCTGGAATTAGCGGGTCCCATGTTATCCTATAGGGAAAACGTTCCAGGTTTGCCTGGCAGTATCTCAGGTTCCCAGGGGGCTAGAGACACGGGACTGGGCTCGTTGGAAAGCCCCATCCCTCAGCTACAAAATGGGTGGTCCTGTGCACCCCCGGACCACCCCCTATATTCGCCTATGTTTTCCAGTTCTGATTTACCCAATGCCATCCCGCTAAGATTATATCTAGCACATTGGTTATGTCTTCCAAGATGCCTAACCTTGCACTTATCCACATTGAACCTCATTTTGCAATTTTTTGCCCACTCATCTAGTGTTTTTTACAGTACATCCCTCTGAAGCGTGGAGGCATCTTTGTCTGTTCTAATTACCCTGCTAAGTTTTTTGTCATCAGCAAAGAAGGAAACTTTTCTGAGTAATCCCACCCTATTATTGTAAATTAATATGTTAAATAAAAAAGGCTCTATCTCCAAACCCTGTGGTACTTCACTTAGTACTTGTATCTAATCTGAAACTGCATCGTTTACAACCACTCTCTATCCTCTATCCTGTAGCCAGTTTCTAACCCATAAATGAAATACAAATACAAATGTTTAACTCTAGTTCCAATTCCTACATTTTTTTGATCAACCTCTTATGTGGCACAGTATCAAAAGCCTTTGCAAAATCCAGGTTGTTTTATAAAAACGTATTAAGATTGTTTGGCACAATAATTTTTTTTAATAACCTATGTTGGTCATTACTGATTATACTGTGCATCTCTAAATGTTTTTGGATACCATCCCTTAGAATTCTAACAAATAATTTCCCCACTATTGATGTTAAGCTCACAGGTCTGAAATGTACTGGGCCATCCCTCTTACCCTTTTGAAAATTGTTACTACTTCTGCAAGTCCTTAGGCACCTTAACAGATGAAAATGATTTATCAAACATGTAATCCAGAGTGTTTGCTAATTCCTAAATAATGGCCTTATTCTAGTTCACTCTTTCTGACAAAATCCTTCTTAGATGGACAAAACCATGTGCACTGCAGGGGAGCAGATGTTACTTGTGCAGAGAGAATTAGATTTGGGTGAGGTTTTAATTCAAAGTGAGATCTATATTGAAGTGTAAAAATAAAGCAGCCAGTATTTACCCTGCACATAAACAAAATAACTCACCCAAATCTAATTCTCTCTGCACATTTTACATTTGCCCCCCTGCAGTGCACATGGTTTTGTGCATCTAAGAAGGATTTTGTCAGAAAGAGTGAACTAGAATAAGGTCCTAAATTCCATTAGAACCCTAGGATGAATCCCATCCGGACCTAGTGATTTGTTTGTTTTGATTTTGCAGAACCTCTTTTTTAACTCATCTGAATTGAATTCAATATTAAGTTTTAGTGCCTGTGTTCCACTGTCTGCTTGTCACACCAGGGGGCTCAGTCGACGAGACTGAGACCTCTGGTGGGGACCTGGACCGGTGAGGTTGGAGAGGACCCTTGCGCATGGAGGGCGCGACAGTGCACCCAGAGCCAATAAGCAGTCAGAGGTAAAATACAACCGGAGTTTATTTGCAGATGGTTGTAATATAAACAGACAGTAAAGTATGCAGGAGAAATAACAGAGTTCATGCAGATTGCAATACTTTACAGATGTGATGTGATGTGGGATCGATGGTGGAACATCGGATGTGAAGACTGTGGGTCCGGAATGACGGACGGAAGACTTGAGCTTGACTGTGGGTCCGGAATGACGGACGGAAGCTTGGCTTGGAGATCCGGAATATCGGACTATCGATGATGATGTGGGAACATCGGATTCGGGTATCGGATATGGAAGGAGACTGTGGGTCCGGAATGACGGACGGGAGATGACTGTGGGTCCGGAATGACGGACGGAAGCAGGAGATCCGGAATATCGGACTAGCGATGAAACATCGATGGTGGATGATGCTGGAGCATCGGAAGGACCAGAGTCCCGGAGCTAGGCTTGGTCGCTGGGCTGAGAGGCAGGATCACAGGCGGTGGAATAACCTGGACTTCACAGGAGATGGAACAAACTGGAACACACTGCAGCATGGAAAACAACACCAGCAGAGAAATACACTTGCACGGAGACAAGGACAGCTGACCATACACTGGAGACAACTGAAGCACTAGCAATGGTTCTGAGAGCTCCCAGCATACTTATCCCCACTGGGTGGCCAGGATTGGCCGAGGAAGTATGACAGGGAGATCAGAACCAACAGGATTGGACAGCACAGACATGTGACTGGAAAGAACATGGCAGCCCCCATGTCTGCTATGGCGGGAAAGTGTGTTTGTGCACACCATGCTGGATACTTGGAGCAATGGCGGCGGACAGGTGGATTGCCGTGCACTGGGGACTGTCACTGGGAGACAGGAGGCCGGCAGAGATGACATCTGGACCGCAAGCTGAACCTGCGGAGGCACTTAGCCGGTAAGAAAGTCTGTCTGACAGCTCGGATCGTGACAGCACCCCCCCCCCCTTTAAGGGTGGCCCCAGGACACCTTTTAGGCTTGCGGGGAAACTTGGAGTGGAACGCCCGGATGAGTCTGGGAGCATGGACATCGATGGCATTGGTCCATGATCGCTCTTCGGGGCCGTAGCCCTTCCAATCGATCAGATATTGCAGACGACCATATCGGATGCGAGAGTCCAAGATTTTACTGACCTCATATTCTGTTCCACGCTGGGTGCAAACCTTAGGAGCCTTGGGGAGCTTGGAATGAAAGCGATTCAGAACCAGCGGCTTGAGCAGCGAAATGTGGAATGTAGCTGGCACTTTCAAATAGGGCGGCAACTTGAGCTTGTAAGCTACTGGATTGACGACTCGCTCAACTGGGAAAGGACCAATATATCGGGGAGCGAACTTCATCGATGGCACTCTCAATCGAAGATTCTTGGTTGACAACCAGACACGATCTCCTGGACGGAGGGCTGGCACAGCTCTGCGTTTCCTGTCGGCAAATTTTTTGTACCTGCTTGAAGCCTTCAGAAGTGAAGAACGAATGAGCTTCCAGGATTTGACGAACTGCCGGATGGTCGTGTCGACCGCTGGAACAGAGGACACAGGTTGCAGAGTGAAGTCAGGAACTCGAGGATGAAACCCATAATTGGCAAGGAATGGAGTGACATTTGATGAAGAATGATATTGGTTATTATGGCAGAACTCTGCCCATGGAAGGAGTTGAGCCCAGTCATCTTGGGAAGAAGAGACATATGTGCGGAGAAATGCTTCAAGGTCCTGATTCACCCTCTCCGTTTGGCCATTGGTTTGAGGGTGGTAGGCTGTGGAAAACTTTAACTTGATTTGAAGCAGGGAGCACAGGCTTCTCCAGAACTTGGCTACGAATTGGACTCCTCTATCGGAGATGATTTCAAGAGGCAGCCCATGAAGCTTGAATATCTCTTTGATGAAGAGCTGGGACAGCTTGGAAGCTGACGGAAGACCGGTGAGGGGAACGAAGTGAGCCATCTTGGTGAACCGGTCAACAATCACCCAGATGGTGGTGAACTTGTCAGACTCTGGAAGATCAGTTACAAAGTCCATAGAGATATGCGTCCAAGGACGATGTGGCACTGACAGTGGCATCAATTGCCCAGGAGGAGACTGACGACTGGTCTTGTGCTGAGCACATTTAGCACAAGAGGAAACAAAGTCCTGTACATCCTGTTTGAGGGACGGCCACCAGTAGGACCTGGTGATAAACTCGTAAGTTTCCTGAATGCCTGCATGGCCAGCGAATTTTGAAGAATGCGCCCAACAGAGCAACTTCTTTCTTACAGCTGGCTTTACATATCTTTTCCCTGTAGGGGGCGTGAGATTTGAAACTCTCGTTGCGGAGAAGGCCACTGGATCAATAATAAAATGTTGATGTGTGGACTTAGACTCACTTTCTTGCTCCCATGAGCGGGAAAGGGCATCAGCTTTTCGGTTTTGTGTCCCTGGACAGAACGACAGCTTGAAACGGAACCTGGAAAAGAAAAGTGTCCATCTGGCTTGACGGGGATTTAAACATTGAGCAGACTTGAGATACAGAAGATTCTTATGGTCTGTGATAATTGTGATCTCATGAACAGCGCCCTCTAGAAGATATCTCCATTCTTCTAATGCCAACTTGATGGCGAGGAGCTCTTGGTCACCGATGGCATAGTTACGCTCTGCAGGCAGGAACTTACGGGAGTAGAACCCACAGGGATGAAGACGACCATCGGGCGCTTTCTGCGAGAGGACTGCCCCAACACCCACGGAGGAGGCATCAACCTCGAGAATAAAGGGCAAGGTGGTATCAGGTTGTCTTAAAACAGGAGCGGAAGTGAACCTCTGTTTCAACAGATGGAAGGCTTCGATGGCTTCTGCCAGCCACTTCGCTGGATTAGACCCCTTTTTCGTTAAGGCAGTGATGGGAGCCACAATAGACGAGAAATTACGAATGAATTTTCTGTAATAATTGGCAAAACCCAGGAAACGTTGAATACCTTTCAGCGAAGAGGGAATTGGCCAATCTTGGATGGCCTGCAGTTTTCCTGGATCCATTTGAAGACCAGAACCGGAGACAATGTACCCTAGGAAGGGTATAGACTTCACCTCGAAGACACACTTCTCCAGTTTACAGTAGAGAGGATTTGCTCGCAGCCGGGACAGAACCTCTTTGACCCAATAACGATGTTCTGTGATGTTATTGGCGTAGATTAAAATGTCATCGAGATATACAACTACATGACGATACAGAATGTCCCGAAAAATCTCATTGACATAGTGCTGGAACACGGCTGGGGCATTGCTGAGCCCGAAGGGCATGACGAGGTACTCATAGTGGTCGTCTCTGGTATTAAACGCCGTCTTCCACTCGTCGCCCTCTCGTATGCGAATGAGATTATATGCACCCCTCAGGTCGAGTTTCGTGAAGATGGTTGCACCGCTGACACGGTCAAACAGCTCGGTGATGAGGGGCAACGGATATCGGTTCTTTACTGTAATGTCATTGAGGCCGCGATAATCAATGCAGGGACGTAGGCCTCCATCCTTCTTCTTTACGAAGAAGAACCCTGCGCCAGCAGGAGAAGTCGAAGGACGGATGAATCCCTTTGCCAGATTTTCCTTGATGTAATTGGTCATGGCTTGAGTCTCTGGAAGAGAGAGAGGATAAGTTCTACCTCTGGGTGGTTCTTTGCCTGGGATAAGGTCGATAGGGCAATCCCACAGTCTGTGAGGAGGTAGGACATCAGCGCCAGACTTGCTGAATACATCTGAGTACTCTTGGTAGGGAAGAGGCGGAAGGTCTGCTGCATCGGCTGAAGAATGACGAGCTGGGAGTACCTTTTGGAGACAGGTACCGGAGCAGGAAGGATCCCAGCAAAGGATTTCCGATGTCTTCCAATCAAGACGAGGATTGTGAAGACGGAGCCAGGGTAAACCCAGAACCAGAGCATGAGTGGCTCGGGGTAAAACCAGGAAGGACAAAAGTTCAGTGTGCAGGACTCCCACTTTTACTGTAAGTGGCAAAGTTCTGCGGGAGACTGTCGCATCAGGAATCCTACTGCCATCCACAGCAGTAAGGAAGACAGTCTTGGAAAGACTTTCAGTGGGTAACCCCCACTTGCGGACCAGTTCTGCAGTAACGAAGTTGCCAGCGGCACCGGAATCAAGAAGTGCGGAGACAGTCTTGAAATGCTGACCAACTTGTAGGGAAACTGGAAGGACACAATCAGTTGCTGATGGAGAGGACTTAATTACTCCTAGCCTACCCTCTCCTTGACGGGCTAGGAGGAGGAGTTTTCCTGACGCTTTGGGCATGCAGAAATTTGATGTGCAGGATCGGCACAATACAAGCAGAGCTGTGCCAACCGTCGACGTCGACGTTCTCCTGGAGACAAACGGAAACGGTTTATCTCCATTGGTTCTTCTTTGGAATGGACCGCAGGAGCAGTGGGTAAAGAAGGCGGAGGAGTTGGCACTTTAACTGGAGCGCTCTTGTGACGTTCTACAGCCCTTTCTCGGAAGCGTAGGTGTTAGGAGAAGGGGACCCCTGCCGGACCCTAACTCCGTTGCCTCAGACAGGAGTCGGCAGCTGTGTGCAGAGTTAGGCTTCGCCTGGGCCCGTCTCGGCTGGGGAGCGAGTTAGGCCCGCTCCGCTCCGCTACAGGCAGGTCTTAAGGGTGGACAACACCTGCTGCCGAGGCCAGGAGAGCGCAAGGGGATAACCTAACTAACCCTGAGATGGCAAGGGACCCTAATCCCACTGAGAACAATGGCTCAACTACGGGCGTAACAATACGCAAAGGTGTACCATAAATCCAAAGCAAGTGTAACAATACACAGAGGTGTCTCAGTATAACCAAAAGCACAGTAAAGGAGGTTTGGGGGAATACCCCACTTATCTGTGCGCAGCAGGACAGGTCAGCTGGAACCAAGGAGGGACAGGAGACTGCACACCGACACCGGAATGGCTGGATACTGGATACAGACACTGGGAACAAACTGGAAGCTGCTCATGGACACAAGGACGGGCTGGATACTGGATGCGGACTCAGGAACAAGCTGGAAGCTGCACACGGACACACAGATGGGCTAGATACTGGATGCGGACACTTGGAACAAACTGGAAGCTGCACATGGACACACAGATGGGCTAGATACTGGATGCGGACACTAGGAATAAACTGGAAACTGCACATGGACACGAGGATAGGCTGGATACTGGACACGGACTCAGGAACAGGATGGGAGCACAGGAACACTTCTAGCAAAGACTGAAGCTATAACCGGCAGGAAGTAATAGATGAGGAAGGTTTATATAGTGAACACCAGGAAGTGATCAACACACATAGCCTGCAGGTGAGCATAGCAAGCTAGCAGTTGATGAGAACACCTGAGCCCTAATCACACACCCACACAGACAGAGTGAGCTGCAATGGCCCAGGCTGACCACCGGAGGTCACCAACGAGCAAATACCAACACAGACAGGAAAATACACAGGGAGCCAACACACAGGGGAATGCGTGAATCAGCGCATAACACCGATCCGCTGGAGGCGGATCGTAACAGTAGGTCTACTTTGATACACAATGATATAAGGTCATTTAGACCTGAGGGTAAGTCTCTGGTAGCGAGTTCATCCTTAATATGATCGGATAGGCCATGCCAGAAAGCTGCGTATAAGGCCCCATCACACCAGGAGAGTTCAGACGCCAGAATCTGGAACTGGACCAGATATTGCCCGACGGAGCGGGATCCCTGTCTGAGACGGAGGAGTTCTGTGGAGGCAGATGCTGATCGCCCAGGCTCATCGAAGATACGCCGGAATGTTGACACGAAGTCCTTGTAGTTGGACAGGATGGCATCAGATCTTTCCCATAAGGGAGACGCCCATTCTAACGCTGCTCCACACAGGAGGGAGATGATGTAGGTGATCTTGACCCTTTCCGTAGGGAAGTTGCTGGGTTGCAGCTCGAAGTGAATCTCACACTGATTGAGAAAACCTCGACAGGTCTTGGGGTTCCCATCATACTTGGTGGGGACAGAGAGATGAAGGCGAGGTGCAGCAGCCATTACAGGAGGATGAACTGGACTTGGAAGTTCTCTGACAGGCTCAGGGCCACTGAGAGTGGTCTGTAGCTTATCCAGCCGGGAAGACAGATCTTGCAGACAATGAATCACTTGGCTCTGCGCAGCCTCTTGCTGATCCAAGCGAACAGCCAGTTGCTGTACAGGGCTGGGTGGAGATGCTTGGTTTGCGGCTGGATCCATTTGGCTAGTGCTTACTGTCACACCAGGGGGCTCAGTCGACGAGACTGAGACCTCTGGTGGGGACCTGGACCGGTGAGGTTGGAGAGGACCCTTGCGCATGGAGGGCGCGACAGTGCACCCAGAGCCAATAAGCAACCGGAGTTTATTTGCAGATGGTTGTAATATAAACAGACAGTAAAGTATGCAGGAGAAATAACAGAGTTCATGCAGATTGCAATACTTTACAGATGTGATGTGATGTGGGATCGATGGTGGAACATCGGATGTGAAGACTGTGGGTCCGGAATGACGGACGGAAGACTTGAGCTTGACTGTGGGTCCGGAATGACGGACGGAAGCTTGGTTTGGAGATCCGGAATATCGGACTATCGATGATGATGTGGGAACATCGGATTCGGGTATCGGATATGGAAGGAGACTGTGGGTCTGGAATGACGGACGGGAGATGACTGTGGGTCCGGAATGACGGACGGAAGCAGGAGATCCGGAATATCGGACTAGCGATGAAACATCGATGGTGGATGATGCTGGAGCATCGGAAGGACCAGAGTCCCGGAGCTAGGCTTGGTCGCTGGGCTGAGAGGCAGGATCACAGGCGGTGGAATAACCTGGACTTCACAGGAGATGGAACAACCTGGAACACACTGCAGCATGGAAAACAACACCAGCAGAGAAATACACTTGCACGGAGACAAGGACAGCTGACCATACACTGGAGACAACTGAAGCACTAGCAATGGTTCTGAGAGCTCCCAGCATACTTATCCCCACTGGGTGGCCAGGATTGGCCGAGGAAGTATGACAGGGAGATCAGAACCAACAGGATTGGACAGCACAGACATGTGACTGGAAAGAACATGGCAGCCCCCATGTCTGCTATGGCGGGAAAGTGTGTTTGTGCACACCATGCTGGATACTGGGAGCAATGGCGGCGGACAGGTGGATTGCCGTGCACTGGGGACTGTCACTGGGAGACAGGAGGCCGGCAGAGATGACGTCTGGACCGCAAGCTGAACCTGCGGAGGCACTTAGCCGGTAAGAAAGTCTGTCTGACAGCTCGGATCGTGACACTGCTCCCTTAACATTAATAAATGTGTTTTTTAGTCATTCATTTGTGGTCCCTGTATAGTTAAGCGCCACTTGGTTCTTGGTTCTATAGTTAACTTTTGGAAGCTGGCCTATCTCCTCTTGGTGGCTACTGACCTACATATCATATAGTTTGTCACTCACCCTAGCACTGTAGACACAAGTCACACAACCAGTGTTTTTTACTCTTGATATCCAGGAAACCCCTTTCAATATGCAATAGTAGGTACTGAAGGATGGCTGTGCATAGGTCCAGGGGATTGGTAGTTCTGCAGACACATCGGACCCAAAGTTCTTCAGTCAACCACAAATGCTGCCACAGCCCCTTTCAATTATTTCTATAGCTGTAGACATGATCTTATACATATAATTGGCCAAACCTTAGGATGTCTGCAATCAGAAGACCGACAGCAGCATACCACCTTTTAGGTGCGTTTCCTAACCTTTCTTACCTGCAGCCTCCCCCACCCCACCCCACCCCCGCTGCAACCATATCCTCCCCACTAAGTGCCTAACTCTAACTTCCCCTCAGCAGCGTAAATCTAACTGTACACCCAAAGGGCCAGATGCACTAAGCTTCTAAAGTGAGAAACAACCAATCAGCTCCTGTCAGACATTTTTTAAACACAGTGGGCGAGATTCACCAAACTGAAAATGCCGTAAAAACCCAGTTTTCGGGGTTTTTACCGCATTTCCATATGCAGCAAAGCCCCACCGCTGGGGCTTCACTGTGGGGGGGGTTATGCCAGTTATATATGGTGTAACCCCATGGAAGCCTATGGGCTTCCCTTCGCGTCCCCCGCCGCCCCGCGCGCCCCCCGCCGATCTGCGCTGCACCCCCCTCACCTGTGTCCGGGCAGCCTCCTTCTGTGCTGCCCGGACCAGTTACCTCCACCTCCCTGCACCTATTCCGAGTGCAGGGAGGAAGAAGAGGAGCCCTCACACAGCCGGGTAAGGGTGCAGGGAGGGAGGGGTGGGCCGCTGCACATCGCCGGTCTTTGCCTTGGCGTTAATAATCGCATATGTTAATGCATATTATTATGATTATTAACAATGCGAATGCCGGCGATGTACAGCGGGGGTTATTAGTAAATCCCGCCCAGTATGTGACAGGGCAGGTAGGAGCTGATTGGCTGGCTTTTTATCACTCTCCATTTTATCACTTTTGAAGCTTTTGAAGATTAGTACATCTAGCCCTAAGTTCCTAACCCTTCGTGCTTAACCCTCCAACTTGTCCTAACCCTAACCCTCTCCCCACTGCCTAGATGTAAGCCTAATCCTCCACCATGGCATCTCACCCACTGCTATGTTAACTGGATCCCGTAATTTTAGCAGTTAGGAAATTACAAAGCAGGTGCAAAAGGTCAATGAGACCAAAAAAGCAAGAAGTCAGTCCAACTGCAGAAGTGAGTCCAAGGGGTACATTTTCTAAAGCTTCTAAAAAAATTAAATGAAAGAGGTGATGTTACCTATAGCAACCAATCAGAGTCTGTCTATCATTTCTAGAATGCAATAGAGAAATGATAGACAGAATATGATTGGTTGCTATGGGCAACAACACATCTTTTCATTGTTTGGAGCTTTAGTAAATGTATCCCCAAATGTCACAGAACTTTCCAAACCTATCTTTATGAGACATATAAAAATCAAATATACAGTTTCAGAAATGTAAAATAATAAAGGAGATTAAATGCTATGCTGTGCCATTCTATCACATCATCTGTTGTTTTTTCTTAACCCCAGTAACGGATATGGAGCCAGATGCACTAAGCTTCAAAAGTGATAATAGGGAGAGTGATAAAAAAAAAACAACCAATCAGCTCCTACCTGTCATGTCACAGACTGTGTTTGAAAAATGTCAGGCAGGAGGTGATAGGTTGGTTGTTTATCACTCTCCATTTTATCACTTTTGAAGCTTAGTGATGGGTTTCTTTGAGTACAGATTTGACTTTAGGGAAAACAAATATGTTATATGCTACTAAGGGGGGGGGGGGGGGGGATTCAGACCTGTGTGCTAGGCTGCAGGTAAGAAAGAAAGGTCTAATTAATAAACTGAATAAACTCAAAGGTAAAAGGATTATAGAAGGTGGCTATGAGAGCTTTTCTGTTCAGTCATCTTCCCAGCAGAAAGGGGTTATGCCATATAGGGAATACAATTCAGTACAATCTAAAAAATTGCTAGAACTTGTACTGTATAACAAGATAATTTGCTAAAAAATCAGCATGTCACTGTCGATCTAACAACCCATACCTTATGGACGCTAGCTTAATCTCTCATCCTCCTTGTAACAGAGTGTCACTGTCTTTCTGATAGCAACTACTAAGATGCCACTTGCTACATATAATGAGTCTGATTCAGGTATGGTCAGATCTGCAGCACATTGAGAACAAAACAAATCTTTGGTACTTTGAGCATGCGCCTGACCTGTACTGTGCATGTGGGTCTGCAATGAAAGATGCAGGACAGCATCAGGCTGTCAGTCATTGACAGTATGACATGTTTGAGGGTGAATAGGGGGCAGAAATGCCCTCCATTTGCCAAAACAGTCATGTACTGTAGCTTCCAATATGGGGAAGGGACAAGGCCATGGTCTGTCTGTGTAATGATATACACATGTGCACTGTCAGGCATAATACGTCACCCACATTATATGCACAATGTGTTCCAATCAGGGCCACCAAGAATGTATTAGGCTGGACTGAGGCGGAGACTAGGGGGAGGCCCACTTGACAGGGGTTGGAAGGAGCTTAGGAGTAATTGGGTAATAGGGGTTGGGGGGTACCTGGGTAATGACAAGGTGGGGGGCGGGGCTTAACAGGGTGGTGAGGTGGTATATATTGAGGGGATCACGTAGCCCTGGTCAGACATTTTGTCTGGAATCAAAAAGCTGAACGTCCTGTGACACTTTAGACGCCTGTCTGGCTAACATGGCAGGTATCGATGCAGCACTGGCCTCCTTGAGACAGGCGGCCGGTACGCAGGGAGCGGCCTGGTTAAAGGAGCGGGTAGCGGGCCTCATACGGGGGTTGGGGACAGACGCTGACACGTCTGTCCCATCTGGCGCCCGGCCTCGGAGGTCCCAGCCTCGGAGGTCCCGGCCTCCGGAGCGCCTTAGCCCTTCCTTCACCCCCAGAACCCAGCGCCGGTCTAGGAGCCCCATTCGGGACCCTCCAGGCCGTTCCGCGGGACGGACACCTTCCTCCCGGCAGGTTCGGTCTGGAAGGAATCCATCAGGACGGCGGGGTTCACAGCGCGGGAGGGGTCGCCTCCCCGTGCAAGAAGAAGCAGCAGGAGTGACGTCGGGTCCCGGCGCAGCGGAGGATGTCGGCCACACAGATGTCCGGCGAGAAGGCGGGGACGCAAGCGAGGGGAGAGCCGCAGTGAACGAGCGGCAGCCGGCTGGCTTGGACAGCGCTGAAGAGCCAACACGCAGTGCGGCACCAGCAGGATCTCTGGCGGGTGTGCGCGCGGCTTCCAGACCTACCAGACCAGAAGAAGTGCCCGGGTCGTCCGGAGGAGATGGAGCGCGTCAGGAAGTAGGAGCTGCGGCTGCTGGGTTCACAGCCCCCAGGCAGCCTGGTGAGTCCACATCTATGTCTTCTGCGCCCCTGTCAGTTAGTCAGGGGGGGCGGGGGTAGGTCAGCAGAGTGAGGCTAGTAAGGGGGTTATGGAGTTGGTGACTGGTTTTGCGGAGTGGTTTTCTAAGGTGGGGCATGGGGCAGGACAGTCGCCAGCGAGCGCGTGGGTTACGCCAGGCAGTGCTGTGGGCAATGGCACTGTAGGTACTGCACAGGCTAGTGGGGAAACGGAGGTGGAAACAGTGCGGGTTAGTGATTCTGCTAAGGGTGAAGTATATGTTTGTTTTGAGGGGCCGCTGGGGGCCCACCTGAAGCAAGAGGTAAAAGACAAAATTAGGAAAGGGGAGTATGTAGACATCTTTTCCTTACTCCCATTGGAGCGCTTCAATTTGGACAGGCCGCGTAAGGAAGAGAAGAAGGAGGAGGAGGAACGTCGGAGGTATCGGCTGATACCAAGGACGTTTTCCAATTGGCTCCAGGCTTTTGCAATTCTGGCGAGTGTGATTGGGGAGAAAGCGCCAGAGAATTGCTCACCCCTTTTTTGCTATATGGATGCGATTGCGGAAGCTGAGAGGGTTTATGGGGGTCAGGCTTGGCTGAGGTATGATGAGCAGTTTAGGCAACGGAAGGCGGTGCGACCTAATATCAGGTGGGATCATAAGGATATTGGGCTGTGGCTAAAAGTAACAGCACCTAATCGGTTGGGGCAGCCCTTTCGGGGGGACAGGGGGGGAACAAGAGAAGGGGTCAATAACACGGCCATACAAAAGGGCCTATGTTTCGCATTCAATGAAGGATCGTGTCGCTTTGGAGCAAAGTGCAAGTTTAAACATGAGTGCTCATCATGCGGGGGTACCCATGGGGCAAACAAGTCTTTTAGGGGAAAATCGCGGGAGTCCACTTCAAAAGGAGGTGACTCCAATACGCCTGGAAAGGATGCTGGGGTATCTGCATAGATACCCAAACAGACAGGCGGCAGCGCTTTTGGAAGAGGGATTTCGGGATGGGTTTAAAATACCTTCAGAGGTTGTGGCTACCGGGGCTTTTAGGGGGAATTTAAAATCAGCCAGAGAGCACCCTGAGGTTGTGGGGGAAAAATTGGCAAAAGAGGTGCATTTGGGGCGAATGGCGGGTCCTTTTTCATCGCCGCCAATGGCTGATTTGGTGGTTTCACCGTTGTGGGTAGTACCCAAAAAGGAGGTGAATAAGTTTCGCCTCATACATCACTTGTCATTTCCAAAGGGGGCGTCGGTCAATGATGGTATTGACCCTGACATTTGTTCAGTGGTTTATACGTCATTTGATGCGGCGGTACAGTGGGTGAAGCGTTTTCGAAAGGGGGCCCTATTGGCAAAGACTGACGTAGAAGCAGCTTTTAGGTTGCTGCCGGTTCACCCATCGAGTGTTCATCTGTTAGGTTGTTTTTGGGATGGGGGTTACTTTGTTGACCGTTGCCTTCCGATGGGGTGCTCCCTGTCGTGTGCCTATTTTGAGGCGTTTAGTTCTTTTTTGGAATGGGTAGTTAGGGACACGTCCGGGTGTGGTTCGATTATCCACTATTTGGATGATTTTTTGTGCATTGGCCCAGGGGACGGCAAAGTCTGTGCATTGTTGCTGTGCACTATAGAACGGGTGGCAGCAGATTTTGGGGTGCCGTTGGCTCCTGAAAAAACCGAGGGGCCGGCATCAGTGATTAGCTTTCTAGGAATTACTATTGACACTGTGTTGATGGAATGTCGCTTACCTGCAGACAAATTAGCGGCGCTGAAGGCGGAAGTGGGGAGGGCGGTGAGATTAAAGAAGATTAAGCTGAGGGAACTGCAGTCTTTGTTAGGCAAATTAAACTTTGCCTGCCGTATTATCCCAATGGGCAGGATTTTCAGTAGACGTTTGGCAGGGGCGACTGCCGGAATCACTTCTCCTCATCATTTTATCAGGTTAGGGAGGGAGTTGCGCGATGACCTGAAGGTGTGGGCGGAGTTTTTGGAGTCATTCAACGGCAGGGCCATGTGGATGTCAGACGCGGTGGTGTCATTTGACATGGAGCTGTTTACTGATGCGGCCGGGAGCGTTGGATACGGGGCTTATTGTCAGGGTCACTGGAGTGCGGAAAAATGGCCGGAGTCATGGGTCCTTCGGGGCTGGGTGCGTAACCTGGCGTTGTTGGAATTGTTTCCAATACTGGTATCGGTGGTGATTTGGGGGCCATTATTTCAGAACAAAAAAATCTGTTTCCATTGTGATAATATGAGCGTAGTTGAAGCGGTTAATCATTTGTCGGCATCATCTCCACCTGTGGTTAAGGTATTGCAATGGTTGGTGCTAGAATGTTTAGCAATAAATGCTTGGGTGGTGGCACGGCATGTTCCAGGAGTTTCTAATTGTACAGCGGATTCCTTGTCTCGTTGGCAGTGGGATCGCTTCAGGGAGCT
This sequence comes from Crinia signifera, assembly GCF_055691185.1. Classification (NCBI taxonomy): domain Eukaryota; kingdom Metazoa; phylum Chordata; class Amphibia; order Anura; family Myobatrachidae; genus Crinia; species Crinia signifera. The sequence continues at coordinate 189,840,649 of NC_139220.1, forward strand.
GGCGCCGGGAGCAGACCGCAGTGGGGTCGATTGCCCGAGGCACCTTTGGGAGCTGCTGGAAGAATAGCGGATCAGCTCATCAGGGATTCCCTTGCCCCCGGCACGTGGTCGGCATACTGTCAGGAGTGGCAGCTCTGGAATGATTGGTGCAGATCAGTTGGCCTGATGAGGATGAGATCAGGGTGTTGCTATACATCGGCCATTGTAAAGAGATGGGGTGGTCTGTATCAAAAATTGGACGTTGTATGGCGGCCTTGGCGTTTGGTTTTCGAGCTGGTGCAAAGCCAGATGTCACAAAGAGCTTCTTGGTGTCACGGGCGCTTAAGGGATGGAGAAGGGGTCATGCAGTTCGGGATAAGAGGAGGCCGGTTTCTTTCAATCTATTGCAGGGGTTGGGGGACAAGTTGGGGTTAGTCTGCCGGTCTGTTTATGAAATCAAGCTGTTCCAATTGGCCTTTTCTCTAGCGTTTTTTGGGGCATTGCGGTTGGGGGAATTGGTTAGTCCGAGTGTTGCGGTACCGGGGGGCCTTAGATATGAGGAGGTTGGTTTATTTTCGGATAGGGTGGAATTTGTGTTGAGTCATTCAAAAACAGACCAATTGGGTAGGGGAAAACGGGTGGTTCTATTTGAGGTGTGGGGTTCTTCTATGTGCCCGGTGGAATGCCTCAGAGTTTTTAGAGAGGGTAGGTTTACAGGGGGGCCGCTGAGAGACCCATTATTGGTGCATGCCGATGGTTCATTTTTGTCTCGTTTTCAGTTTATTAGCGTGTTCAGGAAGGGGCTGCGGTTGCTGGGCCTGAGAGAAGAGGAATACGCGGGGCACTCGTTTAGGATTGGGGCAGCGACAGAAGCGGCACGCTTGGGTTTTGGGGAGGACTTAATTAAGAAGATTGGGAGGTGGGATTCGGCTCGGTTCAAATCTTATGTGAGGTTAGACAAGTTGTAATGTCTTTTAGTGAGCTGCTGACCGGGAGCTTTTTTCGTGTTTTTCTTTTTGTTTTTTTTTGTTGTTTAGGGCAGCCTTCGTGCCTCATCTGGATTATGGGACACTCGTATGTTTTTTGGGGTGCCATTCGAGCCGGAATGAGACCGAACGGACGAAGATTGGGGTTGGACGGTCGGGAATTTGAAGTCCGCTGGCTGGGGAAGCGTGGTATGGTGTGGAGTGGGGTATTGCCGGAGTTCCATCGCTTTGTTAGGCTGGACAGGCCTCCTGAGATTTTAGTTTTGCATGTGGGGGGTAATGATTTGGGGGTTAGGCCTTTCCGTGAGTTGATTCGCGATATTAAGTTCGATTTGTTATGCCTCTGGGCGTTATTTCCAGATGTGATTACCGTCTGGTCTGATATAGTGCCCCGGCAATTTTGGAGGGATGCGCGTTCAGTGGAAAGGATCAATAAAGCCAGGATAAAGGTTAACAGAGCTATTGGAAAATTTGTGGCTTGGAATGGTGGAGTTATGGTGCGTCACTTAGAGCTGGAATCTGGGTCGGGCGCATTTTGGAGGGGAGATGGGGTCCACCTGAACGCGGTGGGCATAGATCTATGGTCTCTGGCAATACAAGACGGGGTAGAAGTGGCGGTCGCTTTGTGGCGGGTACGCAGGGGGTTAAGGGGTTAACCCCATGCGTTGTGGCGGAGGGGATCCTCGAGGTTGGTGGTCATGGAGGCTTGGCTTTGTGGAGGGGAGGGCCCCATGGCGGGGGCTGGACTCCTCGGGGTGAGGCTATACAGATACATAAATAATGAGCACGGGGTCTATGCAGATCGGTGCCCTCGAGCCAGTGTCATCGGCTGGGGGTAAAAGCGTGAGGGAGAGTGCTTGGATATGTATGCTGGTTTTAGGGTTTTGGGCTTTGAGGATCACCTTTGTCGGGTAAAGTGGGGATTATTGTTGTAAAAAACTGTTATTGTTATTGTTTTAATAAAGATGGCTGCTGTGGCCAATTTCATCCAACATGAAGGAGTTGAGTTTTATTTGAAGGGGAAGGGGTGGGGGAAAATGGTCACAGCGAGTTGACAATACCCTGTCATGTATTGGGCTGGACTGAGGCGGAGACTAGGGGGAGGCCCACTTGACAGGGGTTGGAAGGAGCTTAGGAGTATTTGGGTAATAGGGGTTGGGGGGTACCTGGGTAATGACAAGGTGGGGGGCAGGGCTTAACAGGGTGGTGAGGTGGTATATATTGAGGGGATCACGTAGCCCTGGTCAGACATTTTGTCTGGAATCAAAAAGCTCCCACCCACCCTCCCTATAATTTAAGGTTAGCAGGGCTGTATGTATTAGATAAGGTTAGTCATTAGGGTAGGTTTAATCTCTGTCACGGTGGCCAGGGTGGAGGGGATCCTCGAGGTTGGTGGTCATGGAGGCTTGGCTTTGTGGAGGGGAGGGCCCCATGGCGGGGGCTGGACTCCTCGGGGTGAGGCTATATAGATACATAAATAATGAGCACGGGGTCTATGCAGATCGGTGCCCTCGAGCCAGTGTCATCGGCTGGGGGTAAAAGCGTGAGGGAGAGTGCTTGGATATGTATGCTGGTTTTAGGGTTTTGGGCCTCGAGGATCACCTTTGTCGGGTAAAGTGGGGATTATTGTTGTAAAAAACTGTTATTGTTATTGTTTTAACCCCTTCCCGACATTGCCTTTTTTGTTAATTTTTTTTTTTTACCTCCTTGCGTTCAAATAAGCGTAACTTTTTTAATTTTCCGGCTATATAGACACATGAGGGCTTTTTTTTTGCGGGACAAGTTGTACTTTGTAATGGTACCATTTACTATACCGTATAATATTCTGGGGAATCAGGAAATAATTCAATGTGGGGTAAAAAAAAAAAAACGCCATTCCACAATTTTGCGCTGGTTACGCTTTTTTTGGAGTTCATAGTTCGTTTAAAATGATGGGTTATCTTTATTCTATGGGTCGTTACGATTCTGGTGATACCAAACTTATATAGTTTTCGTTATGTTTTACCACTAAAAAAAAAAATAGCAACTTTTACGGTTTTTCTAATTTGCGTCGCGTCGCCATGTTCTGCGGCTTATAACTTTTTTATTTTTCCACCTACGGACCTGGGTGAGGGCTCATTTTTTGCGGGCTGAAGTGTACTTTTTAATTAATACCATTATGGGATATGGGCGACTTTCTGATCTCTTTTAGTTATTTTTTTTTGGGTAGGCGATGCGACCAAAAAACGTAGTTTTGGCGTTGGGAATTATTTTCCGTTTACGCCTTTAACCGTGCGGGATAACTAATGTTATATTTTAATAGATCGGACTTTTAGGAACGCGGCGATACCAAATATGTTTATTTTTTTTATTTTTTATTTATTTTTATTTGTGAAATGGGGAAAGGGGGGTGATTTGAACTTTTAATATTTTTTTATTTATTTTTTTACTACAAGGCCCCCTAGTGTACTTGACCACTAGGGGGCGCGATCGCCTGTACTAGGTTCAGCCATAGAGCTCTATGGCTGAACATAGTGATTTTCAGCACTTTCTATTACATCCTGCCTCAGGCAGGATGTAATAGGAATGCTGACACGGCCAGCACAGGGGTCTACATTAGACCCCTGGCTACCATGGCAACCGATCGGCACCCTCCGATCTCGCCGCGGGGGGCCGCGATCGGCGCCGGAGGGGGGCGCCCCCCCTCCGATCAGCTATTTAAGCACTGCGGGCGCTTTGCCCGCGGTGCTTAAAGGGTTAAACGGCCACGATCGGCGAACTCGACCGTTCGTGGCCGTGAGAGCAGGTGCCTGGCTGTAATATACAGCCATTACCTGCTCTCTTTCAAGCCAGCTCACTCCGTGAGCTGGCTTGATTCCCCCGCAACCGACATATGACGTAAATGTACGTCATATGTCGGGAAGGGGTTAATAAAGATGGCTGCTGTGGCCAATTTCATCCAACATGAAGGAGTTGAGTTTTATTTGAAGGGGAAGGGGTGGGGGAAAATGGTCACAGCGAGTTGACAATACCCTGTCATGCCACGGGCTCATTTACTAAAGCACGTGGATACATTTGGGAAGGCGCAGCCACACACCCCAAATAAAAAAAAAACAATGGAAGAATAGCTTTCCTCACAGGGCATTGGTGGTGGTTGCACAGATGGACAATGTCCCCCTTAGCAGCTTACATGGGCCCCTGACACACCCCTATAGCAAGCCTGAGTCTGGGTAATTAGTATCCTCCTACCCTCCCTCTATGAACCACTGGTTCCAATTAACCTGATGCTGGGCACATACTGGGCATGTGCGATATATCGTTATTGACATCGGTCAGTGTGTATGCGCTTTATCTTTTGCCCTTGATATTGTAGTTAACAATATCGATGATGCTGGGAAGAGCCCAGTGTGTACCCAGCATAAAGGTAAAACATTGGCAGTATTTGAGTAAACCTAGTAAGGAATGGTATTCCCTGAACACAGCAATTTACTGATGTTTTCTGACTGCTTATTTTGTTTAACAGCAATCAGTTGTACAAATTTATGTTATTGACTTTCAAGATGTTTTGTTATTGTTCATTTAGGGTGCTAAATGTTCTTCTGAAAGCCTGCTAACAAAGATGTCCTCATGTATTGATTGTATTCTGCTGACAATGTATTTGTTACATTGAGTATTTTGGGTGTTTTCATTATTAAACCAAGCCATTACCAAAACATTTCCCAGATAGATTTTGACCTTAAAGTAATGTGATGAAGATTTGTTGCCGGCTGTAAAGCTGTTCGGTATTGAACTTCTGAGACAATAAATGAGGGTGTGTTAAGTGCTGCACCAACACAACATGTATACATCTTACTAGACTCACAATTAGATTTACTGTGGCATAACACATCTTACAGCTTTAAATAAATATCTGCTGAAGCTTTTGTAAAACCTAAAACATCATCATGATCATGATTTTTTTTATGTTGTTTTAACTGACCTGTAATAAAATGTTCATTTCACTGTAAAAAGGTGAACAATATTTGATATCGGAAGCTGGCCAATTTATGATGGGTTAAAAAAGCAACAAAAGAGCAAGAAAAGCAATAAAAATCTAATGCAGGTCAATACAAATCACTCTCCTTTAGATATTGCTTTTTAGAAGAGATACAGTATAAGTTAGACCTTTGCGTTATTTGCAAAACCAAATCATTATTCTATATAATAAAAGGCTAAAGGTCCATGCACGCTATGCATTTTTGCTCAGGGTGTATGGCCAGCGATGGGGCCTGATTCAGACCTGGGGAACACCCAGCATTTTCATGGATATGCCCATAAAACACACGGCGTTCCCCTGCTGCCAAATGCCTCAGCAAGTGTGATACTCGCCAAAGGTGTTCACACAGGGGGTCTACACATATGCATATTTACGCATGTGCAGACATCCACCATCGGAAACGGGCCCAATTTGGTCCTGTCCGATGGGGTCTGAATTAGGCCCTTAGTGATTTTCATGGGGGTGGAGGATTTTCCATAGTAGGAAACTATGAAAAGCCGTTCACTTGTCCTGTCAAACAGGTCGATAGCCGGCCGCGGCCAGCGATGATGCGGTAGCGTGCATCAGAGCTCACCGCTTATCACCCAACCATCCATACTCGGCAACTCAAACAGAAACAGAAGGCAAAATTGACTATTGTGTATGGGCTGTAACACTGCTCCTCACCTCTATGGCATGTTTTGCATGTCAATGGCCACTGAAGTAGTAATTCACGTGCTGCTCCACTTGGGTGTGCACACTCAGCAGCGATCAAATTACTGTAATGTTTGTACGTACACTAGTCCTTAATAATTCTGTGAGCAGATATAGTTTGTTGGGGATAATCTATTCCACAGACGTATTGCAGGGCCAGGTCAAGGGCTGTGTAATATGGTACTTATATGTTAGTTGGGCGCCCACTATAGTTAGTACACTCATACTCCCACTATCCATGTCGGCATGGAGTTGATTTTATATAGTCTGGCGAGCCCGAAGCGTGGCGAGCGGACACGGAAAATTAAGCAAATTGTTTAGTGGGCCCCCAACTAACATATAAGTGCCTGAAATATATTATTGTTATTTTACTCACCATGTGCTGACTTTCCTTCCTTTTCTTATGTTTCAATATCAATATATGACTATTTAACAAATAGTTGTGTGCTACTCTGTTTTCCGTGGTCTGACAAAGTTAGAAGTATTTGTACCACAACTGGTAAATCTGCTACTGAGCCTGTTGTGGCAGGGACAGAATCCTTACACATGAAAGTAATATGGAAGATAGAAAAACTTGGGGCAACGAGCTTGCCCCCTTTAGAACAGCAGCAATAAACGGGAAGTAACAGTGATTTTTGGATATTGGTGCAAATTTGTTTTATCCGTGGCGCAGGACTTTGCACTTTTTTCTGTCTAATATGGAAGATCCAGTTCAAGTTTTAGAAAACTGAAGTGATCAAGGTGATCAAGGTTGGGCTGATTAACAGCACCTGTGGCTTCCTAATAAAAGTGTTTCCAGGGCAGGAGATCATGGCTCTTGATGATGGAATAGCTACCCAAGAAATAGGCCAGGATGTGGGCTATGGTAGGGACCACTGGAGTATTCTGAAGAGTTTAAACTATGCAGTGATTACCTGTATGCTGCTTGCTGTAACTATACTTGCCTATGCAGTGTACCTGGTATGATGTGACCTGCTCCAAAAATAAAGACCAAGACTTCATCTTGGTATGTGATTCCTTCAATGTATACTGATATTCAATAAAGCAATCGCGCTCTGGAGCAATTTATGGCACAATCATTTTGAAAGATTGTTTAGCACATGTATTACTCAGATTCAGGGGAGGCTCCAGAGGAGGGACTGCAGTGCAGTTCAAATACAACTATTGGAGTCACATCAACTGGAACTAACTGCCATTCCAAACTGAATTTGAATTTTTAAATTTTGGACTGTGCTGCAGCCCAACGCCTGGAGCCACCACTGTGTTAGATTATATGCAGAAAGGTGCTGTTATGATTAAGGGCCATATGCACTAAGCTTCAAAAAGTCATAAAATGGTGGGTGTTAACAACCAACCAATCAGCTCTTGCCTGACTTTTTTCAAACAAAGTCTGTGATATGGCAGTTAGGAGCTGATTGGCTGGTTATTTATCACTCTCCATTTTATCACTTTTTAAGCTTAGTGCACCTGGCCCTAAGACAGGCATTATCTGAAATGCTGTGAAAAAAGTTTTAGGTGTTATTGGACAGTGACTGGAAGGTGACTTGAAATACAAGCTAAGTTGTCAGTGCAAGCAGCTGTGTGCACAGACATACTGTAGGCATGGGCATAACTACCATACTGTAGGTGCAAGGGGTGCAGCTGCTGTGGGGCCCAGAGATAAATGAGGGCCTATCTTTACTGTCTAAGTAATATGTTTTACATACATTTGTCTCCATTAGTTGATAAATAGGGGGCCCTTACAAACATTTTCTACAGGTCCAATGAATATGTAGTTATGCCCCTTTGTGTAAGTTTCAATGGTGCGACAACAGTGGCATGTAGTATAGGAGCACACCAAATGGTATTAGTGTATACCTGAACGCTAAACGTGGGCATCTCGGTCCTTGCACATTTAGCAAAAAGGATAGAAACAAGAAAAGGCCTTTGTGGTGCTATTTGCATACAGTAGCCAGCAAGCAACATCCAATAGATCCTGCTGTGCATGTTTCTGCTTATGACTCAGAATCAGTCCCTTTATCTTTATGCCTATATCTGACTAGTATATTAGGACCATTTCTCAAACTCATGACAGTAGTGTCAGTAATGGCCGGAGCACCATTTATCATACGCAACAAGTTTTATTAGTTATTTAAAGGTTTTGTACCTTTCCTCTTCTCTGGGGATTCTTCAATTTGGAGGAGGGGTTATTGCGGCAAACTAATTAGCCAAACAGTGGACAAAAGAACCCATTCAATGTATTCTCTCAGACTTATATAGAAGATTTTATAAATGAGTTTTTAAATGCTATGCTGACTTTTTTTTTGTCTTCTGTTGTTCCCGCTCGCAATGAGGATTTCAAGAATAGATGATAGGACTGCCCGTGGAAGTGTACTGGAAAAAGCAATCTAGGTGCAAAACAAATTATTGTGCACTTTGCAATGACTATATACACTACAGTATATACTGTAGTGTGTATATATATATATATATATATATATATATACATATATATATACATACACACACACACACACACACAGATGGAGGCGCCCTCTTTATTGCCAAGGGCTCGCAAGATCCCCCTAGCTGGTGAGCGCTGGCAAAGGGCGGCAGTGAGAGGGCCGGCGGACTGGGAAGCTCGAGCGGCTCACTCGCTTACATGTCCCATTGCCGAGAATGGGGAGCGCGAGAGTCTTGTGCAAGCATGCGCCATTCTGTCGCTCTGTGTATGCTGGCGGGGGTGGGTGGCTGGCGATCATCATGGTAGATAATATTTTCACATGAAGATAATGTGGACAGTAGAGACCAGGATTTACATTAGCAGGAAAAGTAAATCCAGTCCAGGTTTCCTAATTGATGTGTTTTGGGTTTGGGGGATTAAGCAGCACCTGTGTTTTGATGTAAGGGTTTCCTGGGCAGGTCACTGCTCTTGATGGTGGAATAGCTTCTGGGGTGTGGGTTATGGTAGGTACCTAGGGTGACCAACTCATCCCTTTAATCTGGGACACATATTAATTACACAGGTTCTGTGGCTGGCTTTCACCTGGTTTTAAACTGCCACACCTCAAGACTCCATTTCACCTGATTTTAAACTGCCACAGAACCTGTGTAATTAATATGTGTCCTGGATTAAATTGATGAGTTGGTCACCCTATAGGTACCACTGGAGCTTCCTGAAGTGCTTGTACTATGCTGTGGCACCAGTATGCTGCAATACTGTAACCATTCCTGCTGTGCTGCTTTACCTTGTATGCTGTTCACCTGCTACAAAAACAAAAGACCAAGACTTCATCTAAAACAGTATATGTGCTTCCTTGTCACATTTGGCGCCTAAACAGGGACCATACAGCTGGAATCTACAATACAGCCTCAGGAACACTGGTAAGACAGTTACCTGTGTTTAAACCTGGTAAATGATGTTACACACTGCAGCTGTACTGGGAGCCAGGGAATGTAATTGTAGGGTGTCTCTAGTACTGGTTAGCCTGTGCAAAACTCTCCAGTTTGTGCCTGTAGTGGAAGAACAAGGCAACTTGGAGTTGATAGGAGTGTTTCAAAGGCAGCCAGCCTTAACCCTTTGAGGTCCGCACCACAAAAAAAGCAAAGGAAAAAAAAATTCTTTGCATTTTTTATTCACTGAGGATAATATTAACAACAACCAACAACAATCAATAGTTTTTTAAAATGAGACCCCCACAGTTTTTGAGATATAGGCCTCTATCAAACGGTTGAGAAATCCGATTGTAATAAACTTTATTTTTGGTGCGGACCTCAAAGGGTTTTAAAGGGCCACTGTGCCATTATATAAAATGTTTTCTGATTTGTGTTAAGTGGCCAGTAAAGCAAGCGATGTTAACTAACACTGTTGTGTGAGTCTGGCACATTATATTAAGCCTCTTAGGTTTACCCTTAAAGGGGAACCACATGGTACTTTGGAGCCTCTAATGAAAATGTTTGCTGAACTGTATGCAGGGCAACAACATCTGGCTGCTAAACAGCAAACCCAGATTAAGATGTTGCATGAGGGGCAGCAAACTCAGGTAGAAAGGCCACAAGCCCAGATGCAGGGGCAGCAAGCCCAGATTCAGGTGTTGCACAAGGGACAACAAGCCCAGACAGGGGAAGCAAGCTCAGATTCAGCTTCTGCATTAGGCGCAGCAAGCACAGATTAAAGGACAACAGCCATTGCTTGAAGAGCTAAAGAAGATTAGGAGAGGTGGGAAGGAGCAGACGATACAACTGAAGCTCATCCCAGCTCATACTTGCCTTCCTGACCCTCTCCATGAGGGAGAAAATGCTCTGTTCCTGGACTTCCCTGGTAATGTATGATTGCCATCACCTGTGGTGAAACACCTTTGTTATCCATTACCTAGCTCCCCACAGGTGATGGCAATCATACATTACCAGGGAAGCCCAGGAACAGAGCATTTTCTCCCTCATGGAGAGGGTCAGGTAGGCAAGTATGTCCCAGCTGTAACATAGAGGCATTCCTCTGCACGGTCATGCATTTGGGATGGCATTCGGAGGAATGGTCTGAGAGGATGGCTTCCTGTTTAACAGGGGAGGCACAGAGAGCCTATGTGGATATGACTGTAGCTAAGGCACGCTCCTACAATGGCCTTAAAAAGGCTATACTTTACAGGATTGGAGTGACGGGCTCCAACAAAGCCCAAAAATGTCTTGACTGGTGGCTGGAGGGCCCTGAGCCTCCCAGGATTCAGCTGGCAAAACTAGACCAGCTGGCAAGGGCCTGGTTCAGCGAGATAAAAACTCTACAGCGAAAAATTTGGAGACATTCGCACTGGACCAGGCTATGTGGATGTTAGACCACTTGGTGCAGCAGTGGGCCTTTCAGACTGACCCCCAGACATTTGAGGAGTTGAAAGTGGTGCTAAAGCAGCACCTGACCCTGGGAAAGTTGAGTAAAGCCAGGTCATGATTCGTGCCAGTACTAAAGCCCAGAACTAAGGTCTTTGTGGTTAAACCAAAGGCTCTGCCTCCCATGGTTTGTTTTTTGTTCTTTGGGTCATATTGGTTTATCTTTGCAGTGAAAGTAAATGGTTTTAACGAGGGACACTGCTATGTGGTGCAATGTGAATTAGGGGCACTATGTGCTGTGTAATAGGAATAAGATTGTGCAACTGTGTGGCAGAATTTGATTTGTGAGTACGAATGTGTGGCCACATATTTGGTTTTGCAGGGGTGGTTAACACCTTAGCACTGGCCTTGAATGTCAGCCCTCAGCTTTCAATGGGCTGGTGATGTTCACACAGGGAATAGGACATTGCATCTTCGTATGCACAAAGCGGATCACAGAAGCCAGGAATGAATGTCTTCATACAGTACATGCATGCATATTTCTATACAACCGCTGCATACAAAGATGCGGTGGCAATGTCACTAGTCTCCACCTCTGAATCAGCATTACATTGTTTGACTAATAGAAAATATAAAAGGAAAATTGAAAAGATTCTGAAATACAAAGATATATCCTGGAAAAATACATGACACTAAATGAAAAACCTAATCATTATAGTATTAAACTGTTATATAACAAAACCACTCGCTAAGTGATAACGTGATTCAAATGTATTCAAAATCAATACAAAGATCTCTGGTGGTAGATTTGATACTGGTTCACCTGGATTAAAAGGATTAATGGGATTAGATTTGTACAATTATTCCAGTACGTTTGGCACCTACATAGAGGTATGGTGATTAAGTGGTATTATTGAATTTCTGTTGCAGAAATAGGAGTCATACACGTGGGCATTCCTTGACATGAGAAGAAAGGATGTTCTCTCAGCAACCTGTACAAGCCTTATTTATGAATGGATTTTAATGCACTTTCCACAGTTTGGGCAGGAATACTGTACTAGGAGAGTAAAGATCATGTCATGGTAAGCAATGAAACTGCCCCACGTGGTTAGCAGTTTCCTTTATTCTATGCATACATTAATAATTTCCGGATCTTTCATTTTTTTATTCACTTCGACCTACCACTAGTCTTGAATAATGTGTTGAATGTAAAATCAATTACTGGAAATAAAAGTAGTATGAACCATATATATGGTCATCAAAAACCTACATTTATACAGCCCACATGGATTAGGAAAAAAAATTGTATAATGTAGCAATGAATTCCATGAACAAGTTGTACAATAGAATATCATTGATAACAGTTCTTTCATAATTCACATGGGTTTATACGGTACATAAGGAGCCAGACAAACTGCTCTTGTTAGTGTTATGCAGACAGACTCCTTTACTTTAATTCTGACAAGGCCATAAATCATGGGTCCTCAAACTGCGGCCCTCCAGATGTTGTGAAACTACAAATCCCAGCATGCCTTGCCACCGTTTTAACACTCCCTTATAGCAAAAATGTGGCAAGGCATGCTGGGATTTGTAGTTTCACAACATCTGGAGGGCCGCAGTTTGAGGACCCATGCCATAAATTCATACTAGGATCCTGGAGATGGGATAGTTTTTTTCTGGCCCCTCCCAACCCTGCATATACTACCAATACTCCATCCCAGCAACCCTGAGGCACTCTCACCAGGGCGTCCAAAGTTTGTTCTTTTGTTTGTTTGTTTTTTGGGGGTTAATAAGATGGGAGTTCTGTTTCAGATGGGATATTGCTATGGTTATCCAATCAAATACAGTACTGTCTATTATCATTTAGAAGATGCTAAATCTATAAGAAGTAGATTCTGTTTGCCCATAGCAACATCCCATATGAAATTGAACTCCCATATTAGTATATTTCCCCATGGAGAGTGGAGACCACCAATCTATATCACTATTCAGGATGTTTTATTTGCTTTCATGGAGTAACTGTTCTTTTAAAAAAAAATAAACTTGAAATTATGTATAATTTGTATAGTTCTATATGAATAGCAGACTAACTATGGATGTGGTAATTTTTGGCCTCCTCTATATTCTAATATGAGGAAACTTGCCAGGCTTAACCTCTTTTTATTGAATCTGCTTACCTCACTCACATACTGTACATGTCTGCCTGTCACACCTGCCAAGTGGATTCTGTCATTTGCTTGTTGCTGTCAGTCCCTGCTCTGTCCTTACCTGCCAGCCTGTGTGACTCGTCCTTATCTATTAGATGCTGTCCCTTTTCTCTCTGTTTGTGAATACAAACGGCTATGCATAATTCATGTGCACCAGGCTCCGAGATACATCTCAGATAAGGAGTAGACTGCTGAACAGAGGCTGGGCTAGTGTGCAGATTTTTTATATCACGCCAAGAAAGTAAATATGACAAACTTAGTAACCAAATAAACAGATGAAGGAGAAAAAACCCAATGTTCATTTACAGCAGGGGTGTCCAAACTTTTTGCGACGAGGGCCAGATTTAATGAGGTGAAAATGTGGGGGGCCGACCATTCAGCCTGACATTCTTTGAATCATTAATCACATCAGAATGGCCCCCCACTCTGCCCCCATTCACACTATGTCCCCCAACCTGCCCCTTCACTGTATTTTCCCCAGCCTGCCCCCATTCACTGTATGTCCCCCAGCCTGCCCCTCCTTTACTGTATGTCCCCATTTCACTGTATGTTCCCCACTCTGAACCCATTCACTCTGTCCCACAGCCTGCCCCCCTTCTCTTAATGTCCATCAGTGCCTCCGTTCATTTTATGTCCGCAAGCCTGACCCTCCTTCACTGTATGACCCCCATTCACTATGTACCCCATTCACTGTATGTCCCCCAGCCTGCCCCTGCTCCCCCTTCTCTGAATGGCCATCACTGCCTCCATTCACTGTATGTCCCCCAGCCTGACCCTCCTTCACTGTATGTCCCGCACTCTGCCCCCTCCCTTCTCTGTATGTTTCCCAGCCCCTTGTGTGAGCCAGAGGAAGGAGAGGCAAAGCAGGCACAGGAGATGCTTGGGCTCCCACTGCTGCCCTCCTCCACTCTGCATGTTACGGGAGCAAGCTTTCCCCTTGCTGCCCTTCTCCCCAAACACTGCTGTCACTGTGATTGTGGAGTAGGGTGATATACGATTGCAGCAGCAGGGGTAGGATGCCAAACACATCTGACTGTGGCAGCCGGCACCTCCTCACTGCAGCAGACAGCAAGGTAAAGGCGCGCTCGCCGGGGCCCCACCTTTAGTGTCCTGTGCTGTGCTTCCCACATTTAATGCTCTGCCCGCTTCCAGCTGGAGGCTGCGGGCCACTTGAAATGACAGCACGGGCCGCAATTGGCCCCCGGGCCTGACTTTGGGCATGCCTGATTTACAGTCTATTTAAAAGAAAATTCACAAAATGTTCAGAAATGCTTTCCAGAGAAGATTATTAATGATATATATATATATATATATATATATATATATATATATATATATATATATATATATATATAATCTGCTCTAAAAATAGCCAACCTGTGCAAATTACTGTGACAAGAATGGTTGTGAAAACCTTGATTTTGTAGTCTCGGGGGTTTATTTACTAAATTTGAAGTTCTATTGTAGATATCAACCAATCAGTATCTACTTCTTACTTATTTAGCACCTTCTAGAAAATAATAGAATCTGATTGGAGCAACATCACATCTTCAATAGAACTCCCATCTTAGTAAATTTACTCCTCAGAAGGTAGATATATGGAGGTCTGGCGGTGGTATTGTGAGTGCTGGCATCCCTATTGCTGGTTCTCTTAATGCATTCCCTCCCACAGTCCCATACCTCCCGACTTTGATGATCCCCAAATCGTGACCTGCCGTGCCGGTGTGGCTGTCCCAAAAGAAGATGGGGCTAAGGAGCGAGTGGACGTGGGCCTTGAGTAATGGGGATGGGGCCTAGTGCCACAACACCCTGTTTTAATAATTTTTGGGGATGTGCTCAGTGCTCTCCTAGCAATAATGCATCCCTCAGCTCCCTCTCTGCCCTCACTTACTCTTCCCTGGCCTTAAAAGATGCTGTGCACAGGCACACAGCATCTCTTCAGAGATCTCCAGCTCCCTCCAACTGCCCCCCCCCACCCACCCATTTACATCAGACCCTGCCCCAGTGGAGCTTACAATCTATATTCTATACCACATGTACACGCACACACACGCATTCATTCTAGGGTTAATTTGTTGGGAGCCAATTAACCTACCAGTATATTTTTGGATTGTGGGAGGAAACGCATGCAAGAACGGGGAGAATATACAAACTCTGCACAGTTGGGACATTGCCATCTGTGGAAGGGACAGCAGGACAGTCTCCAAATAGTGGGACTGTCCCTCTGTAATCGAAACAGTTGGGAGGTATGTATTTGTGCAAAATGGCTGTGGGGTATAAAGCAGTCTACTAGTGATCTTCTTTTCAGGAGCACATTTAGGGCCAGATGTATCAAGTTTTAAAAAGTGATAAAGTGGAGAGTGATAAACAACCAACCAATCTTATTCTAACTGTCATTTTTCAAACCCAGCCTGATTGACTGGCTTCCTATCACTCTCCATTTTATCACTCTTTGAAGCTTTATACATCTGATTCCACAAAGCTCGGAAGGGGCATAATATGGCTCCGTTCTGATGGTGGTGGGTCTGCGCATGCACATGCGCGTATTTGCACATGTGCAGACCTCGGGAGCAAACTGCTTTGATGAGTTTCACACTCACCAAGCCGTTTGCTCAAGAGGGAGCGGGCGGGGGGGGGGGCAGGGGGATGGATCAGGGGAACCCCATAAAAACGCTGTGAACTTGTTGTTTGTGTGGGAAACAGAAGGGGGATGGGGGTCACTTCTCTGGGCAGAGCCATATCTTTAAAAAAATGACTGACAGGTGACCTCACAGGTGTGCCAGCCTACCAGGGATCTTCCCGGTAATACTTATGGCCAATCTGCCCCTGTGTAGATATCACTGAAATGAGCACCTAATTGGGTTAAATTAATTGTTTCAATTATATTAGAAATGTGATTATATGGGCAGCATTTTTCTTATAAAGCAACAACACTGTTTACCTTTCTTTCTTTATTTTTTTAATAATGTGGGTTTCACAGTTTAATAATAATAATAATAATAATAATAATCATCATAATAATATTTATATAGCACTTTTCTCCCAATAGGACTCACAGTGCTTTACCATTGTCTTTACAGCTCAAAATACAAAACAAGCTTAACAGTAGATATCAGTAAAATGCTTGAGTAAATAGTTACGTCTTTAGTCTATTTTTAAAGGATTTTATAGTGGGCGCTTCTCGCACTGTGCGAGGAAGAGAGTTCCACAGAGTTGGAGCAGCAAAGTTGAAAGCTCGACCCCCAGATGAATTCAGGGAGATTCTGGGTACTGTTAGTAGTCCTTCTTCAACGTATGGTAGTAATCGAGTAGGAGAGTAAGGAATCAGCAGCTGCTGCAGGTACCTTGGGCCCTGGTCATGTGGGGCCTTGAAAGTGAGTAATCCAATCTTGAAAACAATTTGCCATTTTACAGGTAGCCAGTGAAGGGAGTAGAGAATGGGAGTTATGTGGCTGGAGCGGGGCTGGTTAGTTAATAGTCTGGCGGCTGCATTTTGTACCAACTGCAAGCGGTGCAATTCTTTTGATGGGAGACCCAGGTAGAGAGCATTGCAGTAGTTTAGGCATGATGATATAAATGCATGTATGACTTTAGGTAGGTCTTCTGCAGTGCATGATTCTGGCTATATTCCATAGATGATAGAATGAGGATTTGATTGTGGCTGAAACCTGATGTTTAAGTGTCAGGCCACTACCCAGGACCACACCAAGATTCAGCACATGATCAGAGTTTTTTTAATGCTGTACCCCCCAGCATAAGACCTGTCAGTTGGCTATGCTGTCGTCTTGTCCTGTGGTTTATCATCAGGACTTCTGTTTTATCTGGGTTCAGTCTCAGCCAACTGGCACTCATCCACACCTGGAGCTTAGCAAGGCAGCCATTGAATGTTGCTATTGTGTTATCAGTGCCTGGAGCAAAGGACAGGTACAGTTGTGCATAGCAGTGGTAGACCAGGCCATGACGTCTGATTATGTCACCCAGTGGGAGCATGTATACTGCAAAAAGCATGGGAGATAGTATAGAACCCTGTGGGACACTGCAAGACAATGGCACTGGTGGTGAAGCTTATACTCCTGATGAAACTCTCTGTGACCTGCCAGCGAGAAATGATTTGAACCAGCTAAGGACTGTGCCACCCAGACCACATTTTCAGGCGGTCAATTAGAATCCCATGGTCAACGGTGTCAAATGCTGCAGAGAGGTCCAGAATGATTAGGATTGAACAGTCTCCCCTATCCCTTATCCATTTAGAAGATAATTGAGCACACATACCAGACCTGTTTCTGTGATATGTCTTCTCCTGAATCTTGACTGGAATGGATCATAAAGGTCACGGGTTGACAGGTGGGTCTCTAGTTGATTTGCAACCACTTTCTCAATAACCTTTCCTAGACAAGGAAGTTTTGATACTGGCTTGTAGTTGGTCATGCAGCCAGGGTCTAAATTAGATTTTTTTAAGAAGTGGTCTGACTATTGCTGCCTTTAGCGTTACGGGAAAAATGCCTGTCTGCAAAGAGCATTGAACTATTTTTGCAAATGCATGGCCGATTATTTCCATACACCCTAAAAGAAGTTTGTTTGGGGCAGGGTCCAGATCACAGGAGGTGGGACACAACAGTCGGGAAGTTCCAGCAATGTATTGTACATCCACTTGATCAAAGATGTCCCATGAAGGCAGGTGTCTTACACTTGCAGGCTTGGTATGTTGGTACTGCTTTGGTGTCACTGTGGGTTCCAGGCCAGATGATAGATACTTTATCTGCAAAGAATTTTGCAAACTCATTGCATCTTGACTGGGAAAGGGTTACATCAGTCTGCAGGCATGCTGGTTTGGAAAGCATCTCCAATGTACGGAAAAGCTGAGCGGGCCTATTTTTTGCTGCCATGATCTCATTTAAAAGGAACTCTGATTTCTTGCGGGTGATTGTTGATTGGTATTTTCCAATGTGTTTGGTTAGATTTAATTTATCCTCTGCCAGGTTTGTCTTCCTCCATCGTCTTCCAGGTATAGAACCTCTTTTCTTGAGATCACGAATACTGTTGTCAAACCGGGGTGCTTGGTGGTGTGGTTTGCAGGGTCGTATACCCACAGGGGCGATAGTATCCAGTGCCGCTATCACAGCCCTGTTATAATAATTGACTAGGGAACATGGATCTTTACAGGTCCCCATTACTGCAGAGAGGTCCAAGTTAGCTGCCATGGCCTGAGGAGCCATAGCCCTCCTTGGGCGATATCTGATAAATTCCATGGGCAGAGATTTATTTTGAGGGGTTGCGACTGAGAACCATATTGAGTGGTGGTCTGACCATGTGACTGGGTATATTTAGGTCAGAGACTTCTAATCCAATCTGGAAGACAAGATCAAGAGAGTGACCACTTGTATGTGTAGCAGATGGGATGACTTGAGTGAGCCCAAGAGCATTCATTGTTCACATGAGATCTTGGCCAAGGCGTGAGAGCTCATCATCGACCCATGCATTGAAATCCCCAAGGATGAGCCATCTTTGGTGCTCCAGAACTAGCCCAGCAACAATATCTGCAAACTCTTGTAGAAATGTCTTTCCATCTCCAGGGGGACGGTAGATGAGAAGTACTCTGAAACCCAATTGTGCAGAACTCCGGTCAGCAATGCATTCAAATGACTGAGTCATTTCCATTGGGCAGACCCTAAGTTTAAGTGCTTTTTTAAAGCAGATGGCCACCCAGCCTCCCCTGCGGCCCTGTCTGGGGTTGTGAATGACAGAGTAGTTTGTTGGAACTGCAGCTTCCAGGATATGTGCTGCATTTTCATCCAGCTAAGTCTCAGTAACACAGGCTATATCTGATGATTCAATAAGGTCAGCAATTGTTGTAGTCTTGTTTTTTACAAAAGGACGGACCTGATGGGGCATACCAGAGGGCCTGCAATTTTCTTTAAGTTGTGTGTGTTGGCACTTTGGATGTCATTTACAGAGTGAGAATTTACAGATCTGTACTTCAAAGTACTGGGTCGTCTGTTGGGTACTGCTTTTATTTGTCTCCTATTTGAAATTGGAGAGACTGATGACCGAATACTTAGATGGTTACAGTTGATAGAAGGGTCAAGGCTTCAGGGCCGGTGCAAGGCACCGGAGCGCCCCAGGCGAGTCGGGGTGGGGGCGCCCCGGTGCCGGGGGAGGGGGGGGTACCTGTCCTGCGGCGCTGTGTATTTAAAGCTGGCGGCGGTGGCAGAGAGGGGTCCCTGCAGTCAACGAGCGCTATCCGCCGGGCTATGCGAAAGCGCTTCTGTTGTGAAAACACTGGCCGCACGGCGCACGCTGATTGGCTGAATCGCAGCCAATCAGCATGCGGACAGTGTTTTCACAACAGAAGCGCTTCCGCATAGCCCGGCGGATAGCGCTCGTTGACTGCAGGGACCCCTCTCTGCCACCGCCGCCAGCTTTAAATACACAGCGCCGCAGGACAGGTACCCCCATGGCACAGGGGGCAAAATGCCGCCCTCCAGTGGCCGGCGCCCTAGGCAAATACCTAGATTCGCCTAGTGGTGGCGCCGACCCTGCACGGCTTTGATTCCCTCGACTGCCACGGTGAGTTTTTTTTAAAATGCCCAGGGAGGGATTCTTCCTCCCTGCACAGAGGCTGCAGCTCCTGGCATTCCCCTCTCATCCTGCACCTCTGAAATACCTCCTGGGCCTCCTCTTACCATCCACCAGGTTCCCTGGGAGGGTCCCTGATGTCCAGCAGCAGGTACTTTTTTTAGCTGTGGTTTGTTTCGGGGGGCTGGTCCTGCCTGGTCCGGCAACTACTGTACTGCCCTTCAGCTGCCCTCACCTTCCCTGCACCCTTCGCCTGCTGGTAGAGGCCCCCACACAGCTGCCCACCTACACTGGAAGTGCCTAGAACACTCTCTAGAGGCCTGCACCTTTGTTTGTGGCCCATTGTGCCAGGTACTGTGAGAGCCCAAACGTATCAGTGAGTCTGCTGCTGTCCACATTTGTCCCTGTGACATGGCACTGAAGTCCTACCAACTCATGTGGCCTGTGTCTATTTGAACAATCGCGATGTGATGTTCTCCCCATTACCACCCAGGGTCACTATGGTTACTATATAGCTGACTACGGAACCGACACTACAGGATAGACCTCCCATCTACCGCCTACTCACAGAATTTTCATTACTTACTTGCCGGCAACTGCCTATTCGCTAATATGCCTACAAAGAGAACCAAAGGCTTCTTGTCACCCCCGGTGTCCTTTCCGACTCAGAGAATAGGCCGCGCTTCCCTAGCTGCTAAAGACGGACAGCCCTCTGCTTCACCTACAGGGTCCAGATGGGGCAATACTACCCAACTACCATTATCATTATCGGGTATTGATCCTAACTCCTCTGAGCCCCTTACAGTTAAAACCCTCTGCCAAGTACTAGCGGCTTTCAAGTCAGACCTATCTCAAGATCTCACAGCTGCTATACGAGAGGTCAAGGTCGAGCTTACAGCTATTGGCGACCGGACTGGTCACCTAGAGCATAAAATACAAGAACTGATGTCCTCACACAATGACCTAATTGTGGCTCATGAACACCAACAAGCCGAACTGGAATCCCTTAAAACTAAGATAGCGGATGTTGAGGACCGTTCCAGGAGGAACAATATCAAGATATGGGGAATCCCAGATTCGGTCACCAACGCTGAACAACTGGGCTACGTGATGTCTATGTTTCGAAAGTTACTACCTTCAGCGAGTGACAATGAGCTGCTTATTGACAGAGTTCACCGCCTTCCCAAGCCCAGGTCCCTCCCTGCCTTTCCAGCGACACCCTGTTGAGAGTTCACTTTTTCACTACAAAAGAGCGTATCCTTCAGGCGGCCCGTGAAGCAGAACTATCTGATGGTCTAGGAGGTATCCAGCTGTTTCTGGACTTCTCTGCATTCACAATCCAGAAACGCCGGACATTAGCCCCCATTACTTCTGCACTTCGGTCCCAGGAAATAAGATACAGATGGGGCTTCCCAGTTAAATTGATAATTACCTACGACAACTCCTCCTATGTTGTTTCTGATCGCGATGCCGCTGCCAAATTGCTAGCCGAATGGGACATCTCAGTTAAAATCCCAGACGCGACCAGAAGACGACCTCCACCAAGCTCCGGATGGTCTACTACCTGAACTTTCCTGGCATGTGCTCTTATTTTTTTCATATTTTCTTTGTTTCTCTTTAGAGGTCATGAACATTCATTGCTAAGTTGGACTTATACTACACTCCGGTACGATTTCCTCTACAAGAAGCCGTGAATTGTATTGTCGGTTCCTAATGTTGTTCTCCTCTCCCTTTCTGTTAGCTCAATATTTTGTCATGCTTGTTTATGTTATGATGATAATATACAGTCATGAGTAATACTTTGTTCCCTGTTAGCTTGGCCCTAGGTGGGTAGCCGATGCCACCTTCCCCCATGTTTATCCTACTGCATTCTGTTATCCCTGCAGTAGTTACACAGGCCCGATATACTGGGCCATTTTGTTTTTTTCTCCCACCCCTACTTCAGTTTTGTGTGTTTTTTTTCCCTTTCTTCTCTTTGCTCTCCCCCCCCCCCCCCCCCCTTTGTATTGTCTTCCCCCTCCCCCCCTGGGATGCCCTTAATCTATTGACCAGTTTTTATGCTCCCATGGTTAAATTGATCTCTTTAAATGTCAAAGGCTTGAATTCTCCCAACAAACGTAGACTAGCCCTGTCTTTTTTTTACAAACATAATCAGACATAGTGGCCCTACAGGAGACCCATTTTTCATCTCTCCACCCGCCCACTATGAAAGATCACCATTATCCCATAGGCTACTTTGCTAATGGTCCTTTCATAAGGAATGGTGTAGCTATTCTCCTTAGTAATACGGTTCCCTTCGTTTTACACTCCCAAATTGGCGATAAATCTGGCCAATACCTAATCATTACAGGTCTTCTGGATGATAAACCCACTACTATTGTTTCCCTATACGCCCCTAATTCCAACTAAGTTCCATTCCTTAGGAAATAATGCTTACTTATTCAGAAGGTGAAAATAGGTTCATTAGTTTTGTTGGGAGACTTCAATTTAGTTGTTGATCCGAAGCTGGATAAATCTCCACTTAACCGTAACACCAATAGACCCCGCACCGCACCCTCCTTAGCCTTACGTAATCTCTTAACGGAATTTGACCTTTATGATATATGGCGTATCCAAAATCCATCCGGGAGGGACTACACGTTCTTTTCCCCAGTCCCCAGTCTACAATTCATATTCCCATATTGATCTTATTGTATGTGATAAATGGTCATTACAATCTGCCGGCGAGGTGGATATTATGCCCATCTCCTGGTCGGACCACGCTCCTGTAGTGTGGCGCTGGGAGCTTTCTAAGCCTTTTCTACCCCCTAGACACTGGCGTTTCTCCCATCATTTGCTGTGAAATATTGTGGCAAAATTTTTTATAACTGATAGTATCTCTTCATTTATGGCCACAAACTCTCCTGCTGATACCTCCAGCCCAATTTACTGGTGTGCCTTTAAAGCTGTTATCCGAGGTTCCGCCATTCAAGCTGGAGCCATGCTTAAAAAACAAGCCGCATAGCTCCAAAATACATTAGAATCTAAACTCAAAGTGGCTGAGGATAAAAACAAACGGTTCACTACTAGGGGAACTTCGCAAAGAGGTGTCCGATCTCCGTAGCCAACTACAAAAACTCCTGGTTGCTAGAACCCGAACCGCCCTGAATAGACTTAGACAGAAATTTTACTTAGTGGGGAATAGACCTGGTAGGATGTTAGCCCGTAAACTTCGAGCCCAGCAAGCCCGCAACCGGATCAAATGTATTGTTTCCCCATCGGGCTCTAAATTAGCAAACCCCTTGGATATTGCTAACCAATTTGCTCAATATTATACCCAACTTTACAATTTAAACACAGATGCCTTGACCCCCCAGCCCACTCCCGCAATTATTCAAGATTTCCTCTCATCCATAGACTTGCCCACCTTGCCAGTGGATAAACTGGAGGAGTTGAATGCCCCTTGGTCCCCAGCCCAAATTGATAGCGCCATTAAATCTCTGCCGAATAATAAAGCCCCAGGACCAGATGGCTTTATTAACGAGTTCTACAGAGAGTTTTGTGACTCGCTCTCCCCGATGTTGTCTAGGCTTTTTAATGAAGTAGCCCAGGGGGGTAGCTTCCTTACAGAAATGCTGGAAGCCTGCGTAATCACGATTCCCAAGCAAGGGAAAGAACCTACCTTTTGTCAGAATTACCGCCCGATCGCTCTACTTAATGGAGACATTAAATTATACGCCAAATTAATTGCCACTCTAATTAATGCATATTTACCCTTCCTGATACATCCAGACCAGGTTGGATTTGTGCCCGGCAGACAGGCCTCGGATAATACCCGTAGGGTCTTTAACTTGATCGACTCACTCCAGGATAATGAGGGCTTCCTGTTGCTCTCCCTAGATGCAGAGAAAGCCTTCGATAGGTTGAATTGGCTATACATGGAGGCTGTCCTGTCCAAATTTGGCTTTAGCGGTTCTACAGTATATTGTCAGCCATTATGGCCTTATATGGCTCCCCCATAGCTCGAGTATTTAGCAATGGCTTTCTGACGGACACATTTCCTATATCCAATGGCACCAGTCAGGGTTGCCCCCTCTCACCCTTGATTTTTGTACTAGTAATGGAACCCCTTACGGCTAAGATTAGATCAGACAGCGAGTTTCCAGGATTACTGTGTGGCCAGACCGCCCATAAACTGTTCCTCTTTGCGGACGATGTCCTTCTCTTTGTCACCAACCCCACCTCCTCTCTCCCACACCTACATCCAGTTTATCCACTTTCAATGGAGAACCTAGGATTGGGTGAAAATATCTGCAGATGGGTAGGGAATTGGCTATGTAATAGAGAACAAAGAGTGGTTGTGAATGGTGCCGTATCAGATATGATACCGGTACTAAGTGGAGTGCCCCAGGGTTCGGTTTTGGGGCCCATTCTGTTTAACATTTTTATCAACGATATTGGGATAGGGTTACTCAGCAATGTATCCATCTTTGCGGACGATACAAAACTTAGCTAAGTCATCAAATCATCAGAAGATGTCACCATGCTTCAAAATGATCTTGCAATTCTAGATGAGTGGGCAAAAAAATGGAAGATGAGGTTCAATGTAGATAAATGTAAGGTTATGCACCTTGGGAGACACAACCAGTGTGCAAGTTACAACCTTAGCGGAGAGGAACTGGGTAATTCCATACTTGAAAAGGATCTAGGAGTAGAAATAGACAGCAAACTAGGATGTAGTGCCCATTGTAATGTAGCTACAAAAAAGGCCAACAAAATTCTGGCATGTATTAAGAGGGGAATGGAAACTAGGGACTCAAGGGTAATTATGCCACTATATAAAGCATTGGTGAGACCTCACCTAGAGTACGGAGTACAGTTCTGGGCCCCACACTATAAAAAGGACATCATAGAATTAGAAAAAGTCCAAAGGCGAGCAACAAAGCTTATTAGGGGAATGGAGAATTTAAGCTACGGGGAGAGATTAAGCAATTTGGGACTATTTACATTAGAAAAGAGACGTTTAAGGGGGGACATGCTCAACATGTACAAGTATATCAAGGGCCAATATAAGGAACTGTCACGCACCCTCTTTTCTACTAGAAAGGAATCTAGGACGCGAGGGCATGAGTATAGATTAGAAGAAAAAAGATTTCATTCAGCTAGTAGAAAGAATTTCTTTACGGTCAGAACAGTCAAACTCTGGAACTCTCTTCCCAGAGAGGTGGTAACGGCTGGCTCATTAAATGCGTTCAAGGCAAAGTTGGACAAACATTTACTGGAGAAAAACATCCATGGGTACAAATAAGAAATATAATTTGTCTGTAAAATACCAGAACCTACCAAATCAGCAATGGATATCTATACCAGGTTGAACTAGATGGACGCAAGTCTTTTTTCAGCCTTACCTACTATGTAACTATGTAACTATGTAACTACATGACCTTCTATCTATGTTTAGTGCGGTTTCCTATTATAGGTTAAACATGACTAAGTCTGATGCCATGCCGGTAAATTTACCTGAAGCGGATGTGGCAACATTACGTTCCCTCTATCCTCATAACTGGAATACCCAATCTATTATATATCTAGGCGTCCATATCCCTCCATCTACTTTAGCGGTCTTCGATGTGAATTTGCCTCTCCTCATTGCTGCCCTTCAAGCTTAGACCTCGTCATGGCTTTCTTATGAAATCTCGTGGTTGGGGCGCTTAGCTGCCTTTAAAATGTCATTACTACCAAAGCTTTACTACCAAAGCTTATGTATTTATTTAGAACAATCCCCTTCAGTTTCCCCCCAAAATACTTGGACAAATGTGAGTTATACTCACTAAATATCTGTGGAAATCCCACCCACCTAAGTTAGCTTACTCCCTTATGGTCTTACCTAGACACCGTGGAGGCCTGGCTCTTCCGGATTTGTCTGCATTCCAGGATGCTTGCATCCTAGCTCAATTGAAATACTGGATAACTCCCCACTCTTCTCCCTGGGTCGCAATTGAACAAACTACATGTTCCACATACCACCTTGCATATATCCTATGGACACCAAGGCATTTACTACCATCAAATTTACGTTTACTCCCCTCTACCACCTCTGATATATGTACATGGGACAAGTTAGTCTCCAAATTGCCTGACATCAGCCCCCCTATTGCGACAATGTCATTGACAGCCATTGCCAAATTGGTTCCCAACTTGAATATACAGTATCTCTATGACTCCAGTGTAATATACGTGTATTGGGTGACATTTTAGACAGAACTAATTTGCTTACTTTCCCTCAGCTTCAGGACCGCTTTGCCATCCCATCCAGTGAACTGTTTCATTATATTCAGATCCGACACTGGTTCCAGAGCCTACCGCGCCCAGATCATCCCCCTAGTGTGGTAGCTAACTCTGTCCTATCCCGTTTAGCATTGGCTAGGGCGAATGGAGAAATTTCTTTCTGGTATGACGTAATTGTTAACTTGCCCAAATCTAAAAAATCTAACGCTCAGCTTCACTGGGAGAAAGATCTTGACATCACTTTATCAGATTCCCAATGGGAACGTATATATAGTACGTACTTTCAGATGTCTAAATGCTTGAACCACGCGGAGATGCATGTCAAATTGCTTAACAGATTGTACCTCACGCCGGATAGGTTACATACCTACTGGCCGTCCTGCTCCAAACTTTGCTGGAGAGGCTGCGGTGAGGTGGGACACCTCTATCATGTCTTTTGGGCCTGTCTCTTATTGCGTAACTATTGGATGGATGTTTTTAAGCTAATCAACAGGGTCATGGGCCTCGCCCTCAACCCAACCCCTACAATAGCATTATTGCACCTCTACCCCACGGAAGTCCCACCCCATTGAAGATATTTGCTAGGACAAATGTGTATCGTGGCAAGGGCCACATAAGCCCAAGCGTGGAAAAAGCCCTTACATCCGCAGGTGATAAAAGTATTTCATAAAATCCAATTCCACTATACAATGGAAACCGAATTTATCCCATACTCCTCTACACCCTCTTCCCCAATTGTGAAATGGACAGCCTGGCATAACTATATTACAGATGGTGAAGGAGCGGCTCTGGTATCTCAACCCTCCGGAACATCCCCTTTGCAGTTTAGTCTGAACGAAGCACCTGCCACCTGATGCGGTCGGGTTATATTTCCATATTTCCCTATCTCCATATCTCCTATGTTTATTACAATGTTTTACTATTTTTGCTGATCACTATGTTGTGCTCTTTATAGTTATATATTGCATCCTTGTATTATTATTATTGTTGTGTGCATCCCATGCCCTCTCCCCCCCCCCCCCATTTCTATTTTTCTTTACCCTATTCTTTTTGTTTGATGAAAATTCAATAAAACATATTGATGGGGAAAAAAATGCCCAGGGATTTAAGAATGGAAGCCTGTGCTGGATTATTAGGAACTGCCTTTCGTGGTGGGCGGAGTGAAAGTATAAAGCTGGAGGTGTACAAATACATTGGGTCCTCAATGACAGAGCAACTATGAATTGCATTTGATGAGAGAGGATTAAACAGTTTGATTTATAATGTGGTCAATAATAATTTAGTAATGAGGGTTCTTGTGTAGTTTCACGGCGCCAGCATGGCGCCGTGCTACTTCCGGGTTGGGTACGCTCGCCAAACTATCTAAAATAAAGTAACTTAACTCCATGCCAATGTGGATAGTTCATACCCCCACTATCCACATTGGCATGGAGTTGATTTTAGATAGCGTGGCGAGCGTAGCGAGCCACTGAGCCCGCAGCGTGGGCGAGCGAAGCAAGCCCCGCAAGGGGACTCAGACGCACAGCGCCATGCTGGCGCCGTGAAACTACACAAGTACCGTAATGAGTGATTTCTGTACAAAATAAGTTTTCTTAAAATTTGCATAGCTACAAAACATTTTTTTTGTGATATTTGTTACTTAACAAAGAAACACAACTGCAGTTATTATTAATGAATACATTTTACATCTACAAAGTTAAGCAAAGATTTATTCCAGCTCAGGATCAACTCTTACAAACGATTTCAGATTATCGGAATTCACTTTATTCTTACAGAAATTGAAAATTGCCTGAGCCATAAATGTTTATACGTTACAAAAATAATGATTGCAGTAGGTATCATTACAGAGTATTGACATAGACATCATTCTTAAAGAGCCATAAGGCTTTATGTTTGTTCTCTAATCCTTAAAAACCTTTTTTTTTTAAACCACAATATATCTTTCATTATTTGGTGACAGTAATACACTTTAAAGGAAACTGGGAATTTACAGCCATCTAAAATGATACCTTCACAAATGCAAACATCTTTAATGCATATGTTCTTGAAGTACATGGATACAGTTCTTATTAATGGGAAACAAAAAACAATACACTGTCGGGGATTTGTCTTCAGACTTTCAGATTTCTTTCTTTGTTCACTCAAATATCACAGCAGCTGTGGTTAAAATTACTATATACATATATACTGTGTATATATGTATACATTTTAAACAAGCAGGTCATTCATTGGCATCTCTTAGATATTATATTATATATTAAATGCACGTGAAGGTGATAGGGCCAGAAGGCTGTTAATTAAAGAAACAGTGGATCCTAAGGTTGGGTACTACTCGACCTTAGGGGACTTAATGATAAAATTAACTGGAATAGTTTGACCTAAGGCCAGGGCTGTAAGTATGGTGGTACGGGGTGGTACGGCGTACCGGTAAAACATATTGTGCCGTACCCTGTACCGCCATAACAAATGCCCTGCAAAGTGTTTAAGGCCGCCCCGCCACAACTGATTACTGGCCGCCACTGGAGCCAAGGAGAAGGGAGCCGAGTGGAGGGGAGCGCATTGCACATTGCACATCTCTCCTTCCCCTCCCTGTGTCACTGTGACTGGGCTCTCAGCCAATCATAGTTTGCGGGCCGGCAGCCAATCAGGAGCCAGCCCGCGAGGTATGATTTGCTGGCGGCCCGGACACAGTAAAGTCGGGGAAGGAGAGACACACGATGCGCTCCCCTGTCCCTGGAAGAAGCAGCAGCGGCGGCGGAGAGGAGACCCGGACACCAGAAGGGTAAGTTACTTGTGCTGCTGCTGCTGGCTTCTGGCACTGTGGGCTCTGGGGGCATATGTGGCATTGTGGGGGCATAGCTAGCACTGTGGGGTCATATGTGTGCCATTATGGGGCATATCGGGCACTGGGGGCATAACTAGCACTGTGGGGGGGCATATGTGTGGCATTGTGGGGGCATATCTGGACTGGGGGCATAACTAGCACTATGGGGGGCATATGTTTGGCATTATGGGGCATAACTGACACTGGGGACATAACTAGCGCTGTGGGGGGCATATGTGTGGGATTGTGGGGGCATATCTGGCATTGGGGGCATACTTTGCACTGTGGGGGCATATGTGTGGCATTGTGGGGGCATATCTGGCACTGGGGGCATATGTGTGGCATTATGGGGCATATCTGGCACTGGGGGCATAACTAGCACTGTGGGGCATATGTGTGGCATTATGGGGCATATCTGGCACTGGGGGCATAACTAGCACTGTGGGGGCATATGTGTGGCACTGTGGGGCATATATGTGTGGCACTGGGGGCATACCTTACACTGTGGGGGGCATATCTGGCACTGGGGCATATGTGTGGCATTATGGGGCATATCTGGCACTGGGGGCATAACTAGCACTGTGGGGCATATGTGTGACATTATGGGGCATATCTGGCACTGGGGGCATAACTAGCACTGTGGGGGCCTATGTGTGGCACTGTGGGGCATATATGTGTGGCACTGGGGGCATACCTAACACTATGGGGGGCATATCTGGCACTGGGGGCATAAAGTTTTGTCATGTTGCCACTCCCCCTTGTGTCATATGACCACGCCCATTTTCCGCCGCGCACCTTATGCACGCAGCACAGTACCGCTGAGACATTTTTTGGTACTTCTGTAGTTTCACGGCGCCAGTATGGCGCTGTGCGTCTGAGTCCCCTTGCGGGGCTCGCTTCGCTCGCCCACGCTGCGGGCTCGGTGGCTCGCTACGCTCGCCACACTATTTAAAATCAACTCCATGCCAACATGGATAGTGGGGGTATGAACTATCCATGTTGGCATGGAGTTAAGTTACATTTTTTGACATATTTCGTGGCGAGCGTAGAACCCGGAAGTAGCACGGCACCATGCTGGCGCCGTGAAACTACAGAAGTACCCATTTTTTCTACTTGCACCACTGCCTAAGGCAGCACTCTTGATTATGGGTCAGGATTTATATTGTTGTGCTATTTTGAACAGCCAATTATGTGGCTCTATGGTTATATGCTTTTTTCTGTTTCCTTTTGTTTTGTTTTTTGTTATTATGTGTGTGTGTGTGTGTTTGTGTGTGTGTGTGTGTGTGTGTGTGCGTGTGTGTGTGAAGGTGTCAGACTGTGTGTGTAGTAGGCCGTACCTTTGTCTCTTGAAATCTTCCTGTTGTCAGTCCAAGGGCTCTCCTTTTCGCTCATCTGAACTCAGAAGGGCAGAAGGACACGGAACCCCAAAGAGACAACACCCCAACCACAATAAAAGAATCACCACACGTGTGGACGGTGATTGCTGGATTTTTATTATACTGCAAAAAGTCACGGCTCATCAATGAAGGCAATTTAAAAAAAAAATTCGACAAAGTGGCATAGCATGAGTGGCATAACACAAGTAATATCATTCGGTGGGCGGCTCAATGGCAAACAATTAAGCCGAAAAATGCACAGTATGTCAGGCAATGAACTGTACCTTTTAAACACACACACATGCAATAAAGTATAATGCAATGCAACACAATGCAGTAAAACAACATAAAATACAATGCAATCATGTAGATGCAATCAAGTGTCCTGGATGAATATGTAGTCCAGTGGTGCAAGTAGAAAAAACTTCTTAGTGGTACTGTGTTGCGCGCCGTAGGCGCGCGCCAAAAATGGGCGTGGTCATGGGCGTGGTCATATGACACAAGGGGGAGTGGCTACATGACAAAACTTTAAAACACAATGACATTTCTGTTTGGGCTTGTGCACATATATGCCCCCACAGTGCCAAGTATGCCCCCAGTGCCAGATATGCCCCCACAGTGCCACACATATGCCCCCACAGTGCCCCACATATGCCCCCCCAGTGCCACACATACGCCCCCACAGTGCCATACATATGCCCCCAAAGTGCCAGATATGCGCCAGCAGTGCCAGATATGCCCCTAGTGCCAGATATTCCCCCACAGTGCTTAGTATGCCCCCAGTGCCACACATGCCCCCACAGTGCCACACATATGCCGCTAGTCCCAGATATGCCCCCACAGTGTTAAGTATGCCCCCACAGTGCCACACATATGCCCTCACAGTGCTAGGTATGCCCACAGTGCCGCACATAAATGCCCCCACAGTGTCACACATATGCCCCTAGTGCCAAATATCATATTCCCCACAGTGCCACACATATGCCCCCACAGTGCTAGATATGCCCACACAGTGCTAAGTATGCCCCCAGTGCCACACATACACCCCCACAGTGCCATACATATGCCCGCAAAGTGCCACTTATGCCCCAGCAGTGCCAGATATGCCCCAAATGCCAGATATGCCCCCACAGTGCCACACATATGCCCCCAGTGCCAGATCTGCCCCCACAGTGCCACACATTTCCCCAGTGCCAGATCTGCCCCCACAGGGCCACACATATGCCCCCAGTGCCAGATCTGCCCCTACAGTGCCACACATGAATGACCCCACAGTATTCATCAGCAACTCACCGTCAGGTGTTCTCCCCCTCCTCTAGTTCCCCGCCGCCGCTGCCTGCATCTTCCCTGGGGCCGCTGTCTGCTTCTTCCCTGGGGACTGGAGGGGAGCGCATCTTCCGTGTCTCCACTCTCCAGCCCTGCAGTCTCTCTCGCGGGCTGGCTCCTGATTGGCTGCCAGCCCGCGAGCTCTGATTGGAGAGCAGGTGCCTGTGTCACAGTGACACAGGGAGGGAAAGGGAGATACGCGTGATGCGCTCCCCTCCGAACGCTATCAGCTGTGGCGGGGCGGCGCAGGCCACGCCCCCCGCCACTTCCATATGCGCGCATGCGCATTGAGCATTTTTGGGAGCATTTGTTATGGCGGTACGTGGTACCGGCAGTATATCTTTTACCGGTACGCCGTACCACCCCGTACCGCCATACTTGCACCACTGGTAGTTCAGTCCCTATTCTGCGCAATTTAGCTTTTTGGAATAAGGTACCTTTTTAATTCTATGTGCAGAGTAACTTTAGTTGGTAGTAACTGAGTTTTGCTCTGCTAGCACTTGATGCAACTCTCTCAAGACAGACTCCAGTATTGACCTGTGTGACTTTGAGCATAGTAACTTTGGTATTACAGTAAGTCTCTTTTTCACTTAGTAACTGGAGGCTGAATGAAGATGCCAGAGGTCAGAAGACAGGCAGCGGCATCCCAATGATCAGTAGCCTGACAGGGGCTGGGTGAATATACTTGCACCCTACTACCCCTTCAGCCCTAACCTCCCCACCCCCCTTTCACTTGTCCATAAACCTATGCCGCCTGCTTCTTAACCTCAACAGTTGCTCGCATATTTACGATTGGGCTATTGTGATTGCTGCAACAGCATCTCCAGATTTTGGCTCCAGAGCTGTGGCCATTGGTTGGAATTCAGGCGCTGGGCTTTTGATCGCCAGCATCCTAATTATTAATATAATGACTTCATCCCTATTATATAGTTTACTGAAAATGTGACATTTGGTTGTCATTACATTCTACAGCAGCTTCACCTGTAGTTGTGCCAGATTTTTATTTCATATAAATACCTCTTTTTATCTATTTAATGCAGAAGGGTACTTCAAATACTTTCAATATCGTTTATCCTGATTGTGACACTTAAATTGGCCTATAAAAACTCCAATAAATATTGTACTAGGTTTAGCTAAAATGATTGTAAATTAATTAACAAAGACATTTTAATAAATTAAGATATAGGTCTAAATTTAATAGCTTGTAGGTTGGAGAATGTACTGCTCTTGTTTATTTAGCAACAAGATATACTGTACAGTACAGCAGCAATTTACTGGCAGTATGATGATTGTGTAGGCATTGCTTAGCCCGGAATCTTTGCTACTTTCATTCTTATGTGAAAATGAAATATTACTGTAAATCTGTACTTGTATTATTATAAAGGGTTTGAATTTTCTTTAAATAAAACCCTACTAGCTCAATGTTGATTTTGGAAAAATTCTCTTGTGCTTATGTCTTGGTTCAGTGTAATCTGTTATATGTCTAATGTAAGCCTGGTGCATATGCTAGAATAGTACATACCTTGGAATGCACCCAATATTGCAAATACATGTAAATAAGGCATTGTGATATAAATGTTCTTGTATGTGTACATCAACATCAATTCCAATGAAAGGCAGGAAATAAAAACCTAGTACAACAATAAAACAACATATATTGTAGCCTGCATAATTAATATGGAAATTGATAATTGAAGGGTAGGTAATACTAAACATTATACTGTATTATACGGGTCAATTCTATTAGCACTGGAGGATGTGAGGTGCTGTTCCAACACATTGAAATGCTGGAAACGGCACCCGAATTAAGTCGATGTCACACCCTTTGCTTGGCCAAATTTGCTTAAAATTGTTCACAACCCTATGGAGGTGTGAGCGCTTTTAGGAGAATTTTGCTCACTGTTAAGAGTGCCGCGATGATTCGTACTCGCAAAATCCTCTGCACCTAATAGGATCGACACTTAGGCCCTTATTCTGATCGGTGCGGATTTTTCCGCATGCGGTCGTACCGCCGATGGTTTTCGACTGCGCATGTGCAGAGGTCACTCTGAGCATGTGCAAGCGTTTTCGCCGTACGTATTCTTTAGACGCCGCACAGGGGGCGGAGAGGGGCGTGAAGGGCTACTTAGCCTCATTACCCTATGCATACACCCCGCGTTTCATGGGCGTTCCCATGCAAACGCAGGGCGTATGCATGGTAATGAAGCCGTGACGCATGTGTAGGGGGCGGGCATCTGACATCGCCGGATGTCAGCTGCCCGCCCCCATACATGATTTCATACGGACAAGTGTCCGTGTGGTCTAGGGTGGCGGGCGCTGGTGGAGCGTGCGGCCCTGCATTCGATGTTCGGCGACCATCGAATGCAGGGGCTGCTCCCAAGATGGAGGAGGCGTATCCCCGTCCACTTTCATGCGGACCGCCACATATCCGCGTACGGACGGAGGTGGCGATCCGTATGGAAGGCGGGGATTCGCCTGCATGGTCCTGGCCGCATATTCTGATCTGGCTGCACAGATCAGAATAAGGGCCTCAGTTTGGCGTCAATGGAATAAAAATTTAAAAAGGATACCATAACATATTAAAAAGTATACTCCAAATATTCTCTTGTAGCGGCTGTCATCCTAGACAGCTTTAAATTGATTAAAATGCAGTTCAATTAATTTTTTTCTTAAAAAATCAGGGTACACTCCAAACCACCTAAATATTACAGTACTGGCCTATCGCCCAGCTGCTTTTCAGCATTGGAAGCAATGACCTCCTGCCCTGTATACATATTTTAGGGGGTATTCAACCTCCCGCTGTTATTCCCGACAAGGAAAATAGCGGAGGGGCCATATTCAATGCTGTCTTTCCTGACATCATTGAACAGGGATCTCGGCAGAATGGCCCTGACTTTAGAAGCAGTCAGGCCCATTCTGCCGGGAAAGGGCATTGATTGTTGAGCTCCCGGCCGCATCTCGACGATCCATGGCCATATCTCGTTGCCACACCCCCTTTTCTGCATTTGGCAGGCAGGAATCCCGCCTGAGGATTGAGAGTCGAGCCGGCCAAGAACAGGACCGGGTCACGGGTGGCTGATGGGCATGGGCTTGTGACAGTTGTGACCCAGGATTGAATATGGTACTTGTGTATTTTGGCGGCGCCCATCGCATCGCATACCATAACGCATGCGACGCGATATCGTACGATAGTGCACGATGGCATACAATTTTGAAATTGTATGCCATTGTACATGGCATACAATGCCATACGATGCGATGAGATGCGATTAAACATTGTATAAGCACCCTAATGGGTGCTTATATAATGTTAAGCACCCAAATGGGTGCTTACAATGTTAAATGCACCCCCACGCCACCCCCCCCACTATAAACGTGAACCCGAAGCGTGGCGAGCGCAGCGGTACGCGTCCTACGACCTTTTCATACCCCCACTATCCACGTCGGCGTGGAGTTGAGAATAGAATAGTGTGGCGAGCGCAGCGAGCCACCGAGCCCGAAGCGTGGCGGTGGGACGCGGATACCTGTGAAGCCCGCGAAGGGACGCGTTTACCTGTGACGGTATCCGCGTCCCCTCGCGGAGCTCGCTGCGCTCGCCACGCTTCGGGCTCGGTGGCTCGCTGCGCTCGCCACACTATTCTATTCTCAACTCCACGCCGATGTGGATAGTGGGGGTATGAAAAGGTCGTAGGACGCGTACCGCCGCCCCTCGCAGGCTCGCTGCGCTCGCCACGCTTCGGTTACACGTTTATAGTGGGGGGGTGGGGTGGGGGTGTATTTAACATTGTAAGCACCCATTTGGGTGCTCAAAAGCACCCTTTAGGGTGATTATACGATTTTTGATCGTATAGGGGTTCAAAATCACGTTGCATCGCATCGTATGCCATCGGGTGCATGGCATGCGATGCAATGCGATCCGTTCATCGTACGACGGACATTGGGGGCGCCGCCAAAATACACAAGTACCTTGAATATCCCCCATAATAGGAAGCCAAAGGTGCTATTGATAAGCCAAACCTTGATCACATCAGTTTAGGAAACCTGGGCTGGATCTTGTCCTACTGCTGCTCTAAAATACTGTATACTAGGTTTCACAGTTTCAAACCCAGCGTACAGTATATAAACTATAAAGGCCTATTCCAAGGAGTTTCTATTGATTGAACTTTTGAGATACAATGCCCCCATTATAACAGCCACATTGTTCCTTGATCTCAATTCATAGTATGATCATAGAAAATAATGACTGCCACATAGGCCCTTATTCTGATTGAGTCGGATGGCTGCGTGTTCAGCCGGATGGCCGATGTATTGTGTATGCGTATGTGCAGAGGAGTTTCTGCACATGTGCGAACGCTGCGAACGTCTGATTACGGCGTGACTTCCGTACAGAAAACGATTGGTCTGGAAAATCCAAGCAGGGGGCGGAGAGGGGCATGAAGGGCTGTTTGGGCTCATTACCATATGCGTATGCACCGCGTTTCATGAGCGTTCCCATGAAAACGATGGGCGTACGTATGGTAATCTGGCCGTGTAGGGGGGCGGACAGCTGACATAGCTGGATGCCAGCTGCCCGCCCATATCCCTGCTTTTGCAGTGGTCTGGAGCACTTGGAGCTGTCTGACTGCTCAGTCCATCATTCAATGGTCAGCGACCATCGGAGGATGAGGGAGGTTCCCACAGATGGGGGAGTTTTTCACATGAAACATCCACTCGCAGTCCGTTAGCTCTGCATCTTACAGCATTCGTACGGTGTGAGCGATCCGTACGGTAGGCGGGGCTAAGAACACTCGGTGGCCATCCGAAAATACGCATCCGTCCAAGTCAACTAGAATAAGGGCCATAGAGTAAATGAGGCATAGTGATTTATTTGTATGTTTAGTTAAGATACAGGGTTTGTACATGGTGCTGCTCCAAAACCAGTTTTAAAACAGCAGCAGCAAATTATGTGATCAGAGTTGGGCTGAATAACAGCACCTGTGCTTTCCTGATATAAGTGTTTCCAGAGCAGAGGGTCAATCTGCCTTATGGTGGAATAGATGTCCAGGTGATAGGCCGGGTAT
Organism: Crinia signifera; assembly: GCF_055691185.1. Lineage (NCBI taxonomy): Eukaryota > Metazoa > Chordata > Amphibia > Anura > Myobatrachidae > Crinia > Crinia signifera. The sequence goes on from NC_139220.1 coordinate 189,876,758, forward strand.
TTCGACTAGGGTAGAGACCGCTGGAACATGGGGGTTTATTCTAGTTCATTCTTTCTGACAAAATCCTTCTTAGATGGACAAAACCATGTGCACTGCAGGGGGGCAGATGTAACATGTGCAGAGAGAATTAGATTTGGGTGAGTTATTTTGTTTCTGTGCAGGGAAAATACTGACTGCATGATTTTACACTTCAATATAGATCTCACTTTGAAGAAAAACCCCACCCAAATCTAATTCTCACTGCACAAGTTACATCTGCCCCACCCGCAGTGCACATGGTTTTGTCCATCTAAGAAGGATTTTGTCAGAAAGAATGGACTAGAATAACCCCCATTGTGAGGTGCTTAAACTATGCTGTGACACCTGTATGCTGCAATGCTGTAACTGTGCTTGCCTATGCCATTTACCTGGTATGCCGTTAATCTTCTACAAAATAAAGGCCAAGACTTCATCTGATCCAGTGTATGTGATTCCTTGTCACATTTGGCACCTGAACAAGGACTTGCATTTCAGATGGAATCTACAACCAGCAGAAAACTTAGACAAGACAACTATCTGTGTTTAAAACTGGCAAGTTTTATATTTTGGTTACACACTGTGCAGCTGGTCTCGGTCTTTAGTGAACTGGTTAGCCTTTTCAACCTTTCCAGTTTGTGTCTGCAATGGAATCACAGGTCAACTTGGAGTTGAAAGGTGGTTGAGTGCAAGCTTCATGAGAAATTGAAGGTGCTGAAAAAAGGTGGGAAAGAGTGGGAGAGGTTATCGAAGGAATGGTCCATTCCTCTGGCCTGCAATTTCATTACTGGTGGCTGGAGGGCACTGAGCCTACCAGGATTCAGCTCTGCAGTGAAAATTGTAGAGATAGTCCGACTGAACCAAGCTATGTGGGAGTTAGAACACTCGGTGCAGCAGTAGGCCCTTCAGGCTGACCTCCCAGACAATTGAGGAGCTGGCATTGATGATTGAGCAGCATGTGACCCTGGTAAAATTGAGTAAAGCCAGGTCAGGATTTGTGCCAGTACCAAAGCCCAGAACGCAGGTCCCAGGGGTTAATCCAAAGACCCCACCTCCCATGGCATGCTTTGAATGTGGCGAGTATGTGGAGAGCTGATGGATTTCAGTGCAGGAGAAGTTGCTCAGCCGATGGTCAGCATGACTGCTGCTGGTTTATCATAAGTAGAGTTCACCCTGTTTCGGATACTGGTACAGTTGGAAGGCCGGGAGATCTTGGCACTGGTTCAAACTTGTAGTGAGCTTACCATAGTCGCTATCAATGTGGTTCCTCTGGGAGCTGACCAGGTCCTGCCTCCTTTCAGGGTATTGTGTATACATGGTGATGTTGAGGAGGAGTGCCCTCCAGTGTACATGCCACTTATAGTTCAAGGCCGGCCACTGAGGATGGTAGCAGCAGTGACCTCCCGACCACCTTATCAGCTAATTCTGGGCCATGACTTCTCATTGCTGCAGAAGCTGGTCACATGAAGCATCTCAGAGGCCAGAGACTACCAAAGCTTGCCATCTGGGAGAGCTACTGCAGATACTAAACCACACCAGGAAACCAAAAACGAGGTACAATGTAACCCTGTTGGTGAGAAGATATAATTGCAGGTCTTTGGGCTAGACCAACGCGATGACCGCAATCTGTTACACACCTTGTAAAAGTGGTTAATGGTAGGGTGGTTGATGCTCTACCACCAGAGGGTGTATCATATATTGTGTTTAAAAATGATTTGCTACATTGTGTTACTACTTTACAGGGGAAAAGAGTAGATCATTTGTACAGTAGTTCTCTGAAAACTGGAGCAATTGGTATTGGAAGCTGCACATATGCATTTTGGTGGTAAATTGTTGCCAAAGGACAGGTTAAACCTCAGCCTAGCAAAGTAGAAGCAGTCCTCACATGGTCTAAACCCAAATGTAAGTCACAACTTAGGCCATTTCTTGGTCTTGTGGGATACTACCGAAGGTACATACGAGATTTTGCCACTAGAGCGACTCCACTAACTGAATGTCCTTAAAAACAGTACCCAGACAAGATAACATAGGGGTTTATTCTAGTTCATTCTTTCTGACAAAATCCTTCTTAGATGGGCAAAACCATGTGCACTGCAGGGGGCAGATGTAACATGTGCAGAGAGAATTAGATTTGGGTGAGTTATTTTGTTTCTGTGCAGGGAAAATACTGACTGCATGATTTTACACTTCAATATAGATCTCACTTTGAAGAAAAACCCCACCCAAATCTAATTCTCTCTGCACAAGTTACATCTGCCCCACCCGCAGTGCACATGGTTTTGTCCATCTAAGAAGGATTTTGTCAGAAAGAATGGACTAGAATAACCCCCATGGTCTAGACACCGCCGGGCCCCTCCAGCAAGCCCGGGTAATTAGTACCCCTCTCGGTGGTCCTGGTGCTATACTGTACTGCAGGAAATCTGAACTCAGGTAGTATCATCTTAGCCTGCTTTTGACCCTGCATGAACTTTATTTTTCCAAATCTTGCACTGTATTTTAACCTTAAACCAGTTCTACTGTCATCATTGACTTTGTATATGGATTTTAGCTGTGTGGTCCATTTATATTTCTCAATAGCTACCTTATGTGAGTTTTATTGGTCAGGGACATGAGAGTGTCCTCCAGTAAAAGCTCAGTGAATATCATGATTCCTTACATGTGAAAAGTCATTAGACTCCTAAGTCAGTTAGCACCAACTAGTACCAGCAGTGTTGGTGCCTATCAATGCCAGACTTTAAAGTTTTATTATCCCCTTAAGAAATAGGTTTCACTGCATTGTTATATCGTCGCCACAACACTGATCATTTGATACAACGTTCCTCGAAGTGGTATTTAAGCTCAGTTAAGCTCCTTGTCCTGAAGCCGTTGAAAAGAGATATCTGTAAACAGTGACAAATGAAGCATCATCTCTCTACGATAGATAAAGTTAAGTTGGTTCATTTCTTTCAAGGAATTGACATTATAAGTGCAAATTGGAATTCTAATCATGCCGGGCTGTTATGTTGGACGTCGGATGTCATTTTTCTGACAATGTCAATAATAGGTATAATATCGTATCCAAACGACCTGATCTCTAATATCGGTAGACCTTATTTCCCTGTTATTGGCAGCTTATACCATGTTTTCCAACATGATCTTATTGTTTTGCTTGTCAAATTACTGCGATGTCTTAAAGCACCCAATGCAAACACAATTAAAATAATACATAAAAAGATGAGACAGCTCGGTGAGCCAAAGGACTTTGTTTGAAGTGGTGGAAAAAAAATATATATAAATGGAAATAATGAGCACAGAGTCTGTTTACTGGTAATAAAAGCTAAAATCATTTCCTGACAGATAGAATTTCTCCTGGCTTTCTGCCTTTGATATGTCCGAATGTCTGCACTGTTATTATTGACTTAGCTAGCACATATCTCAGCCCACGCACAAACTTGTTTTAACCATTACTGTACATCGCCTGTGGGAAGACCAACATTTATTAATAATATCCTTGTATGGTCATTTTAAATATGTGGCTTAAAAAAATAACTCTTTTCACCCATTGAAATCATTTTTGTCTTTTTTATCGCATCAACAATCTTATTTAGAAAAATGAACAAGAAATCAACATTTTAAGGACTACTCATATTGAGATGTTTTTAAATGTACAGCATAGTGCTGCAAGCAATGCATATTACCATTTCGATGTTTAGTCTGATCGCTGAATGTTCAGATCAGTGTTCTATTTGATCATATATATGTGGTTACCCCAAGCTCAGACTGAATAGTTGTTGTGAACAGGCTTTGATTTCAGACAACTACAGTACATATATGTATTTACAGCCAGGCACAGCCAGACTGACACAGAAGGGAGCAGAATATATCCCTGGTGAGCCCCATGCTTCAGATCGCCACAGATTGCTGTGAAGGGGTGGAGCCTAAATAGCCACCTGTGATGGCAATGACAGCGACCAGTCAGTGTCATCATATTAGTCCTAACTCAATATGTTAGGAAATATTGGTCTCATTTACCCATAACTGGCCAGCATTGCAAGGGTTACTGGGTGGCTCTCTGACACGTTCATACGCATTACTACCTCCCCCGACCATTGCATACTAAACACTATCGTTATACTATCCTCATGACGCTTCATGCCAAACTCTGCACTGCCTCTATCACCCCTCTAAGTAATTCGGCTGCACTTACAGCACCGATAAACACATTCACACTCCTTTGACAATATGATATGTCAAAGGACACATACACATACAGAAGCCTGTGTGAAACACTTGCAGCAATATAATTTGCTCTAGATTGTGGGAAAATGTGTGACACTAAAGATACATTTGTAAAATGTTGCAGTACATCAGTGGTTCTCAAACTCTTTCCTCAGGCCCCCACTCAGGACCTCACGTTATCCAGGTCACCCGACAGGTGTACTCATTACTCAATGACACATTTTAAAAGATCCAAAGTTGGAACTAATTTTTTTCACTTGATTCTGTGAGGAAACCTGCAAAACATGCACTGTGTGGGGCCCCGAGGACCAACTTTGCGAAACTGTGCAGTAGATTATTTGTTAGACTAGATTGTACATCACTACTACCAGGGTGTGACAGTGTTATTTTATTCCAACTTTTTTCAGGCCTAGATTTATTGTTTGTTTGCAAAGTTGATGGCAAATGACAGTACTAAATTGTAGTTGGCAAGACCTAGTGCCAGCCAGGAGACACCTGCTTGTTGTCACATTCATTGGTCCAGTGGCGGAACTTGTGAGTGGTGGGCCCAGGTGCAAAAGAATAATTTAGGCCCCACTCCAGTCGATGACAGGGGTACAAGCTGCTGGTCTAGACAGCAATGGGCCCCTTAGTCCTCAGGGGCCCCGGTGCAATGCACCTGCTGCACCAATGGTAGTTCCGCCTCTGCATTGGTCTGAGATTAACAGCTGGACATTGGACATCCAGGATCTACTCCATCATCCTTCCACATTTTATAGTGTCCTGAGTCTAAGGTAGAAAAGTATGACCATTTTTATAACATCCAGCAACAACAAAAAAGCAACGGAGAAGACATTGCATGAGTATAGGTTGCAGGTTGTATAATATTACCGATATAAGCTACAAGCATCCTTGAGCAGAGAAATACATAAAATGTACACAGGGATATTTACCAAGGTACTGTATATGCAACAATATAGAGTAAAAAGCATTGGGTTTCTGTAAATATATGCTGACAAATTCATGGAAGCGAGAATCTATTGCAAGATATAAGCTGGTAAATGACAGATTTGGTAGCTGAAACCTCAGACAGCATGTGGTAGTATGTGATGTTCTAAACCGCATGTTGTTTGTGATATATAGATTATAGGAGTCATGACATAAACTCTAGATTGATAACCTGAAACCACAAGGCGGGTGGTCTCAGATGTACAGTAGCTGTGGCTATGAGTAGTAGGGAGCCAAGGACCCAGCTGCAAACAACAACAGCCCACATAATGTTTAAGCCCACAAATTGGAATGTGTTTCCACTAAATCACAGAAGTGGTAGTTAGAAGACACTGAAATAGGACACAAATTATTGATGGGTCACCACCTTCAGGTTTATATCTTACATGCAGAAATCTGTCACTCTGCCACAACACACAAAGAGGTAAATTTACTAAGATAGGAGTGCTGTTGAAGATGGGATGTTGCTAAGGGCAACCAATTACTACTTCTACTACTAAGATTCTACTTCTGAGGCTAGGATGAATTGGAAATGAGGTGGTTTAACCTCATTTACGCCACAAATAAGATAGACTCTGACAGAGAATAAAGGGTCAGATGCACTAAGCTTCCAAAGTTATAAAATGGAGAGTGATATACAAACAACCAATCAGCTCCTGTCTAACATTTTTCAAACACATCCTGTGACATGGCAGGTAGGATCTGATTGGCTGGCTGTTTAGCACTCTCCATTTTATCACTTATGAAGCTTAGTGCATCTAGCCCAAAGTGAGAGTGAGGCCCAAAGGAGTGGATGGGATTTGAGAGAGTTCTGGAAGAGAAGGATGGTGTAAACTGATGATTATGAAATTGAAGCAGATATTGGAACCGTCTGAAACTGATGGTGACCATTGATGGTTGGGAAGACATCACCGGAGTCTGTGGATAAGAACAGATGCTAATTATTATTATTATTATTATTATTATTATTATTATTATACTTTATTCATTGGGTTCCACAATTAATCCACAGCACTTAAAACATAAACGAAAAGGCAAAACAATGAGTTTCTGTTGAATACAATATGAAGTAAAGGATAGGTAAACATAGCTGCATCAGTAGAGTATAATGGAATAAGTATCAATGTAGCAGAAAACTGCAGGATTTGATGCCATCAAAATGGTGTACCTGATAGAAGGAAAAGCACATGACAGAGGACCCTGTTTGTGAGAGCTTACGTTCTACATGGGAGGGGCAGACAGACAATGTGACAAATCATAGGTGGACAGTCTGCATGGAACAGAGAGTTAAGGTGAGATATTACAAGGGATCTACTATAATTAAAGAAGCTGCTCCATGCCACAAACACAGCTTTGAGAAAGATCCGCTTCATACAGGGTTGAAACGCGTTGGCAGAGTTCAGTGGCAGCTTTTGGACCAGACTTGGATGACACAGGGACCAGACCTGCTGGCTATTTGTTCCCAGACCTGTTACCGGGGACCGGACTGGTGACTATAAACCATGCGCATGAACTGACTAACAACCAGTTCTGATACATTCTTCAGTAATTGTGCCTGTGTATCCTATTGTCTGGAGTGTATTTTTTATTGGATTTTTATTGTTCATTTATTGTATATGTGTGTATATGTATATTAAAACTGGCTTATTATAAGCCGTTCCTTCTTACATGCACCTGAGTATTTTACCTAGCAGGGGAACTCTGTAAATTGGATGTGAAAATAAGACGGAACTTCACATGATAACATGACATTATTCATCACCTCTGCACTCACTGTCTGCATATTATCACTTCCACCTTACTGGCGCCATTTGGAGTTATAATCTTTGTTTGTTAAGGTGAGATATGTCTGGGTTGAAGAAATGGGTCTTAAGAACCAGTTTGACATTTTGTAGAGAGGTGTTAATTCTGAAAGGAAGAGAATTCCAGAGGTAGGGAGCAGCATGTGAAAAATCTTAGGTTAGGGGGGATCTGGGTGGTGAGGGGAACCAGCGGCGGCAGGGGAGGCGGTGGGGACTCGGGGGGAAGCTTGGTTGCCACAGGGTGCTAGAGCGTCTCGTGCACGCGCACCCCCTGGTGGGAGCCAGCCGCTGGTGGGGGCTGGCAATACTTTCACCAGCCCTTGCAATGAAGAGGCAGGCTCCATTTGTAGGAGTGGGAGGAAGTAATTAGTAGGCAGGATATGTGGCATGCATTAGCAGAAAATAGTGGACAGGTAATGGGAGATGAGTTCAGAGGTGTAAATGGGAGAGAAGTGGGTGAGAGCTTTGTGAGTGTGAGAAGATTGAATTGGATTCTGAAATGGAAGGGAAGCCAGTGAAGGGCTTGCAGAAGAGGGGAGTGGACACAGGGCCGGTGCAAGACTCCCCCTCCAGGCAAATCCTCTGCCCGCCGCCCGATGCACCCCCCCCATCCCCCCGCGCGCTCTGGGGGGGTGTTTGCGGGCGATACTGCAGCGGGCAGTATAAATATTGTTTTTGTGGGAGGTACAATTTTGCAGACAGTTCGAGAAATATAAGAAACAAATTGTGGACCTTAAATTTTGCAGCATGGAGATAATTGCAGACTTTCATTGCGGTTTCAGTGGAGTGGAGAGGACAGAATTCAGTGTAGAATGGGTCGAGTAGGGAGTGGGAGGAAAAAAAGGCAGAAAGGGGGGTTTAAGGCTCAAGGGGTTTGGAGGCTAAATGGAGGAGAGAGATGGATTGATGGTTGGAGAGGGTGTTTGGATCAAGGGTGAGTTTTTTAAGGCTAGGGCAGACAAGAGTATGCTTGAAGGCAGAGGGGACAGTGCCTGATGAGAGGAAGACATTGAGGAGGCGGTCAAGATGGGAACAGGCAGAGGGAAAGAAGTAATGGAGAAGGCAGGAGGGGATAGGGTCAGGTGGGGAGGTGGTGAGAGGGGAGGAAATGATGATATTCATGACTTCCTCATCAGATACATGGGAGAAAGATAAAAGGGAGGAAGAGGGATTGTAACGGAGAGGAGGTGGTCTGGTTGCTGATGATCTGGTTGATGTGATGTCCTGATCTATTGAGTCGAATTCAGATGTGAAATAAGTGGCAAAGTCAAGAGCAGAGAGTGAAGAGGGAAGGGGACTTGGAGGTTGGCAGAGATGGGAGTTGACAGTGGCAAATAGGCGCCGGGGTTTTTAGACTGGGAGGAGATGAGGTTCTTGAAGTATAACTGTTTAGCAAGGGAAAGTGCAGCATTTAAGGGATGAGCGCATAAGTTTGAAGTGGAGGAAGTCTGAGTGTGATTTTCTCCATTGTCATTCAGCAGTAGTACGTGAGCATTTTTGCAGGTATCTGGTGCATTTGCTTTGCCAGGGTTGAGGTGTAAGTTTGCAAAGGTGAATAGTGGTTGTTAGAGTGACAGTATGTAGAACAGATGTAAGAAATGCATTATATAGGGAAGTGGCTTGTTCAGAACATGAGAGAGAGAATAGGAGAGAGAAGTGAGTCAAAGAGGGAGTATAAGGAGGTACTGCAGTGTCAATAGCCTCAATATTACATTTAGTGATGGTAGCATTAGGAGGTGGTATACAGGGATAAATTAAAAGAGAGCAGGTGATGGTCAGAGAGGGAGAATGGGAAGTTGGAGAAATATCACAACGGTAGGTGAAGAGCAGATCAAGTCAGCTTCCATTCACATGGGAAGGTCATGTCAGAGAGGAAAGATATGAAATGTAAAACACTGGAGGTTTCCAAGGCGCAAAAACAGAGGAGCAGCTCGATATAACCAAAAAGCTTGTTCAACCAAAACAAGTAAAACAATGATATACAGAAATAAATAAGGATATATTCAAAGCGCTGTCTGTGTCTGTGTACTTTCTCCTTCTCCCGTTCTCACAGGTGGTGTATATGTGAAGCAAAGAGAAGGGTTAAATGTGTAGGACTGTAATATTTGTTTTTTAAAAACATATATATAGAACAAGAGTAGAACGTACCACACTCACAAAAAGAGTGTGTGTCTGAAGCTCATAAGGGTATCTTTTATGGTGATTTTATATGACCTTCACCAGACTCCACCAGAGTGTCCAAGTAATTCAATTAAGCGTACATTTTCACTCACTCGGGTTAAATGGTGTAACACATATAAAGGTATCTTTAGGTAAGCGTACCGGTAACTCACAATTCACAGGAATTTTCACAGCACATCTGGGTTTCTTTGACTTGAAAAATACTTTTATTACCAAAAAACAATTAAAAATAGGACCATACGTACACTGAAGAATAGATCCAAGGGTGGGTGGGTGAGTGATGTTAGTGTGACTCACACTAATAATACATCAAAAACTTTCCGGATAAGTCAGATCCTTATATCCTTATTTATTTCTGTATATCAGAAGAGAGGAAGTTGAGAAGCCAGCAACCAATGTTGTCAAGGAATTTTGAGGGAGTGTCAGGCGAGCGGTAAATGATACTAGGGGGTCACGTGACCTGGGCATTGGACTAGGGGACACACCCATGGCACTCTTTGCCACCCACCACAGACAGAAAACATTTGCCCGGCATTTCCCCCTTTCACTCGCCCCCCTCCCATCACCTGACACTTGGTAGGGTCCCACTGTGCAACGCTGCACTGTGTGGCCTGGGTCCATCCATCCTATCTGCCATCGAGTAGGCACTGGCAGACGCAGACAAGACAGCAGCAGCCTCTCGCAACACCCTGCCCTATCCTGGGCCCTGGCACCCTCAACACATATAAATTTTTTTGGGGGGGGCACCAATTTACTACTTGTTTGCCCCGGGTTCCCAAAATCCTAGTTTCGGCCCTGGGCTGAGGACATCATTGTGGCAATTTGGGAGTGGTTTTATAACTCCCATTATAGGAACAAGTGCCAGGTGATTGGCTGCAGTGGTCAAATAACAAATCATGTGATGGAGTCCAAGATGGCTGTGCCCATGTTTGGATCTTGGAGGGAGGCCTGGCTTGGAACAGAGAGGCCAGAGGCCTGCAATGATGGCTGAGAAGCAGGGTGGTGTACTGTAACCTGGCAGTGTAAACAGAGCCGGATGATCACAGACCACAATACAAGCCTGGACAAGCATCTTAGTGGTAAATATGAGTCTCTGATAATTCGGATCGTGACACTCAGATGCTGATACCAAAACCATTATGAATAATATTTGCTTGTATTCTTTAGAAACATAGGTCCAAATGTAAAAAGGTGTGACTTTCAGCAAGTGAGAGATTTTGGGAAAGTTTTCCCTTTTTTTTAAGCACCAATCATTTACACTGAAATACCAGGTTGATTTTGCCTTGTAATTGACATTTGGCCCATATTGTCTAAGTCAGGGCTAAAAGTCGTCCTAAGAAAAGTAGTGGAATTCTTCTCCCATACTGCTCTCAGGCACCCCGCACCATCCATATTAGAAAATACTTTGAAACATCTTACTACTGCCATAGCTGTAAATAGAATGCGTGGTGTTCAAATTAAAGAACTCCTTTCTGTAAAGTAACATTGGTCTTGAAAAACACATTTAGGGAAGAGTGAAAGCAAAGTAAAGCCTCAGTATGATTGGGATGAATACCACATGCGCACTCACACACTGGGGGTTATTCTGGTTGATTCGCTCGGATGCAAATTCGCACCCTTGCGAGTCAACCAGAACCCGCCCTGCAAATGGTGGTACTGTACGCAGCGTGTTTCCGCACACAGGGCCTGTGAATGGATGTTTAACATAAGCATCCATCCGTAGCCTGTGGGTGAAGACCCACATCATTTGATGGTCACTGACGTGGAACGTGCACGCATATCTATGTAACTCTCAGGTTACTTAGATGTGCATGCATCCTCCGGAGGAAGTGGACGGGCAGCTGACATCTGGTGATGTCAGCTGGCTGCCCAACGGCACTATAGTTACATAGTAGGTAAGGCTGAAAAAAGACTTGCGTCCATCTAGTTCAACCTGGTATAGATATCCATTGCTGATTTGGTAGGTTCTGGTATTTTACAGACAATTTATATTTCTTATTTGTACCCATGGATGTTTTTCTCCAGTAAATGTTTGTCCAACTTTGCCTTGAACGCATTTAATGAGCCAGCCGTTACCACCTCTCTGGGAAAAGAGTTCCAGAGTTTGACTGTTCTGACCGTAAAGAAATTCTTTCTACTAGCTGAATTAAATCTTTTTTCTTCTAATCTATACTCATGCCCTCGCGTCCTAGATTCCTTTCTAGTAGAAAAGAGGGTGTGTGACAGTTCCTTATATTGGCCCTATGCTGCACCATATGCCAAACATCGGTCCCCGTGCGAACGAACACTGGCTGTGTACGGACCAGAATCAGGTCCTCTGTGCGTAAGATTATGAAATGAATTGATGTTGGTCTGATGACTTCCCAGCTCCCAGAAGCTTTAGCGCAAGGGTCAGAGGCGTACCTAGATAATCGTGGGCCCCATAGCAAAAGTTTGTAAGGGCTCCCTATATAGGAACTGATTGTGATAAATGTATGTAAAACATATACTTAGACAGCAAAGATGGGCCCTCTTCAGCTCTGGGCCCCATAGCAGCTGCACCCCTTGCACCTATGGCAGTTACTCCCTTGGCAGGGGTGTCCAAACTTTTTGCGAAGAGGGCCAGAGATGGTGACGTGAAAATGTGTGGGGGCCGACCATTCAGCCTGACATTCTTTGAAACATTAATCAGATCAGGATGGTCCCCCACTCACTCTATGTCCCCCAGCCTGTCCCCATTCACTATGTCCACCATTCACTGTATGTTTCCCACTCTGCACCCATTCTCTCTGTCCCCCAGCCTGCCCCCCTTCTCTTAATGTCCATCAGTGCCTCTATTCATTGTATGTCTCCAAGCCTTTCCCTCCTTCACTGTATGACCCCCATTCACTATGTACCCCACTCTGCCCCCATTCACTGTATGTCCCCCAGCCTGCCCCTGCTCCCACTTCTCTAAATGGCCATCACTGCCTCCATTCGCTGTATGTCCCCCAGCCTGGCCCTCCTTCACTGTATGTTCCCAACTCTGCCCCCTCCCTTCTCTATGTTTCTCAGCCCCTTGTGTGAGCCAGAGGAAGGGGAGGCAAAGCAGGCACTGCAAGGACAGGAGATACTTGGGCTCCCGCTGCTGCCCTCCTCCACTCTGCATGTTACGGGAGCAAGCTTCCCCCTTGCTGCCCCCCTCCCCAAACACTGCTGTCACTGTGATTGTGGAGTAGGGTGATATATGATTGCAGCAGCAGGGGTAGGACGCCAAACAGATCTGACTCCTCACTGCAGCAGAGAGCAAGGTGAAGACGCGCTCGCCGGGGCCCCACCTTTAGTGTCCTGTGCTGTGCATCCTGCATCTGATGCTCTGCCTGCTTCCAGCTGGAGGCTGCGGGCCGCTTGAAATGACAGCATGGGCCGCATTTGGCCCCCGGGCCTAACTTTGGTCATGCCTGCTTTAGGGGCTATGTTGGTGTGAAATAGATTTTAGATGCTTTCAACTCTCCTTCCGCCAGCTTAGGCTACAATGTAATGTAATTTGCAGAGTGAAAACATATTCTATGCCATACTGTAAGTGTCACTCTTAATAATTTTTCTACCACCCCTGAGAGGTTTTTTTATGGGGTCTCCTTTTCACTTGAGTGCCCCCCCCCCCCTCCCTTTTTTTTTTTTTACCTGTCATGTATTCCAAATGCTTGAGACTTTCCTTATGGATTTGTGGTGGGATGTAATAAAGCTTGAGTTCACAGGAAGTGCGACATGTTGGCTGAAGACTGTTTGTTTGTTTTTTAAAGCGGCAGTCATGCTATGCCAATATACATGCAAAAGGATGTTGTGTCTTGAATAGGAGTTGTTCTGGGCACGTGCGATGCTTATATGCATACAGAGGTGCAATACAATTATGGATGGTGGCTAAAAGGTAACATGGGGTGGCTATAAAAATGTATAGAGATGCTGAGTGTTATGAGAGTGTTTCAGGCATGTTGCCCGTGAGTCAATGAATTTGGTTACATACAAAGACACTGAACCACTCACATAGGAGGCCACACACAAGCAATCAAACTGCACCTACCGTAGGGTTGGTGCAGGTTTTGATAGTGTAACTGACAGTGCGTCTGAAAATGTACCAAGTGGTATTTCAGCATCCATGGATGCTGAAAATGGGTGCTCAGGCTGTGCATAATTAGGCACATGGATCTGCACTAATGAGGAGCTTTGTAGCAGAATTAGTACAAAGACACAGATGCAACTGTAGCAAGTGACGCAAATGTGTCCAACTTAGAATAAACCATTATATTTATTTTGTGTCATTAGTTTTGCTTTGTTCTGTAAATATTAAATTATGCTTTATCTTAAAACCTCCTTTTTAGCCTCCTTTTTTTGCGCATAAATGGTTACGCGCTGTTGTTTTTTAATACATCCGGTCTTTCTAGATAGGGAATGAGTGTAAGCATTTAGCAAATAATAAAAAAAAAAGAATAAATAAACTACCCATAATTCTTTGGTCTCCACACACACGCAGATTAGTGAGTAGGAAGTAGATTAGTAACTGTCAATCAAAATGGCTCAAAGAGCCTAGAAGAAACTGATAATCAGATGACAATGCTTGTAAATAGAGGAGGATTTGGGATATAGCAGAAGATAATTGTGGTATTGTAGATAAGTTTTAATTAGAAGTAATTGTAAATATTATTGTATTGCAATGAATAGAGATAGAAAAAACATTTTCTAAAAGTTCACGTTTATCTGAGTTTGTGAATTTCACAACCAGCGAACCAGTTTAAGAAGGTTAACTAAAAAAAGGCAACATAATTATCATTTAATTTGTAACTTTTGAAACTCAATTTCCAGCATCTTCTTAAAAAAGCTTATTGGTTTGTTGTTTGTCTGTTTGTTTTAGACAATAAATTGGTTATCCAAAAATAAAATCTTACGCTCATTATTTTAATAGTTGAATTGAGGGAGAATAGCTAACTTCTAAATGTTTGCCTTGATCCATCAATACCACTCCCATATCTGTAGAAACCACACCAATATGTAGCAAATCCAAAAACTTTTTTTGTATGAAAATTGGGAGAATCAAGATTCAATTGATCATTTTGCTAAGAATTCTGTACAACTAACTTGAACAATGAAGACAGGAAAGGGGTCCCCATATGTAACTGCTCCACTCCAATCAATTATATTAATCATTTTTGTAATTATCATGTACTTCAATCTTAAATTTTGTTTTTAACCTTAAATGTAAGATTTACCAAGAAATGCTCTAATCCACTGAACAACATCCATTAGAAAAGTCAAAACTTTTCACCTAATATACAACCTTCCTATTATATCATGTGCATTGTACAGATGCCTAAAGAGGGTTGCTCCAGTGTAGATCAAGCTCCAGGAGCCGGGGAGGACAGAGTTCCCTCTCCTCCCTCTTACACTGCGCAGGAGAATTGGCTGTAGACGCTGGAGGTGGCACTACAGTTTCTGCCTACGGTGGCCCTCCAAAAATGGACACCACCTTGGAGAAGACAGACACTAGAGGTCCTGCCAGACCTCTGATGTCTGTCAGAGGAGCACAGCTCAGCCAGCGCTACCCATAACTGTGGCTTTCGAGGGAGCTGGCACACTTTGAATCTAACACCCTGGACAACAAGCATGCAACACTGTCAATGAGCATGTAAATCCCCTTGGTAATGAGCATTTAACTTCCCCCTGGCAATGAGCATGTAACCCCCCATGGCAATAAGCATATAACCCTCACTGCAATGAGCATGTAACTCTCCCCTGGTAACAAGCATGTAACCCTCCCCCTGGAGAATGTAACCCCCCTGGCAACAAGCAAATAACTTTTGCCTAGCAATGAGCATGTAACCCTCTGGCAACAAGCATGTAACGTTCCACCTACAACGAGCATGTACAATGAGCATGAAACTGCTGGCAATGAGCACATAGGTAAAAATTCTGTAATTAATGTATGGGGTAGAAGTCTTACTGTGGGGCATTATTTGTAAGGGATAGTTTTGTGTGTGGGCCATAAAATGGTGTCAGAGGCATAATTGTGTGTGGCATAATATGTAATAGAAATTACGGTGTGTGGCATCATGTGTAAGTTGCATTTCCTAATGTGCAATGGGCATTATGGTTTGTGTGCTATATTGTGTAAGGGGCATTTCGGTGTGGCGTGTTGCATAGGGGGCATTACTATAAGAAGGAAAAATGGCTAAGGCTAATGGCTGGTGCAATGTATGGGAGATGTGTGCACACATTCCTTCCATACCATAGGCTTACATTATAGGGCTGTGGGATAATATAAACAATACAGGGGGATTTTGTTGCCGGGTGCCGACAGTCATTACTCCGACGTTGGAATCCCGACTGCTCCCTCGTGGGGGTCCACGACCCCCATAGAGGGAGAATAAAATAGGTGGCGAGCGCAGCTCGCCACCGTGCCCGCAGCGTGGCGAGCGCAGCGAGCCCGCAAGGGGCTTCATTGCGCTCCCCCCGCTGTGCAGTCGGGATTCCGACGTCTGACTAATGACTGTCGGAATCCCGACCGTTGGGGATTTATACCACACCCGTTGTTGCCAGCATTCAAACATTGCAGTAATGGCACATCATCTGTATTATCCATACATTGCATATAATTAAGGTACCCTCAAAATTTCTACCTATATTCAGAATATATAAAGGAGTGGTAGCCAACTCCAGTCCTCGAGAGCTACCAACAGTTCCAGACAACCTAGCAGCTGCACAACTGCACTCATTACTCACTAACACATTTTGGAAGATCCACAGGTTGAGCCAATTACTTCACTTGTGATTCTGTGAGTAGACCTGGTAAACATGAACTGTTGGTAGCTCTCGAGGACTGGAGTTGGCTACCCCAGATCTAAAGGCTAGGTCTGTTAATGTGCATGTCTTCAGGGGTGTAGGGAGGGCAGTGGAGGGGTGCTTTTAGACAAGCTTTTTTTAATCCATCAAAACGCTTCAGGTGGGCTTTACCAGCAGTGTCTTCCATTGAATTGTAACTCCTTCCTACTCAATTGAGCTCCTCAACAAGAACCTACATCTAGTGAGTGTTGAGACCAAAGTAACTGTGTGGTATTGTCCTTTAGTGCTCTATTTAGAGGTGATGTGGCATGGCTTCACACTACCCCTCTACATGTCCTTCTTTTTGCAACATGAGCTAAATTGGAATCTCTTAAAAATCTTAGCCCTAGTGAGTAGACTTATAACCTTTTCAGATAAAAAACATAGTTTTCACCCGCATCAGACCCTCAAATTGGAACATAATTTGAAGCCAGGTTTCCGTATTTTCCCCATATTCACATCTAAGTAATGGACCTGGACTTTTCCCAGGTTGTCACCCTTCACGCCAATCCCAGCCTTCCATTGACCCAGGTCTTATATAGCAGTGGATGCATTGAAATGATGTAATCTCTCATCACTTGTCACGCTGTATCCACGCCGCAGCGGCTGATGGGCATCTCCATTTTGCTTTTTGGCACATGATTTAGTTAGCCTATTATCATGAAGCTTTTATGGGAACCAATTCCAGCTGAGCTAAGTGTACTGTATACAAACGAACTTCCTGTGGAATCAAGTCACCAGTGCAATGCTATTCACAGACAGACTGTGCATGTGTTCTCCTCATTGTGTAAAACTGTTCCTGTTCCACTGCTCACTTTGGTTATTGTCAGCATTATCTTCTATCCAGCAACTCTGGCCCAGTCTGTCTGGTTAATTGCTAGTCTATCTCCAACATTGTTTTCCTTTCAGCAAGTTCAATCCAGTTAGTCTGGTTATTCTCTGGTTCTGTCTTCCACATTATACTTTCCTAGTAAGCCAGTCCAGTCTTTTTGGTTTGTTGCTGTCTTCAGTAATATCTTCTATTCTGGAAGTCCGGTCCAGTGCATCTGGATATTTGCCAGTCCAGTCTTTTGATTTCAGCATTGTCTTCCTTCCTACCCATACAGTCCAGTTCATCTGTTTTTTTGCTGGTTCGGTCTACAGAGTTATTCTCTTCTAGCAAGTCCATATTTGCTAGTTCTGTTTTTGTATTCATCACAGAAAGTCTGGTCCATTTTGCCTGGACATTTACAGAGGTACTTATGTATTATCTGGGCTCCCATGTTAAATGAACCCCATTTTTTCATACCCCTACTATCCAACTACGCATGGAGTTGATTTTATATAGTGTGGCGAGCGCAGCGAGCCACCGTGCCCGAAGCGGACGCGGTCTCATAAGAAAAACGGGAGCCCAGATAATACATAAGTACCTTTACAGATTCCAACTTCATCTGCAGAGTTATTCACTAAGCAACAGGTTTGGTCCTGTCGTCATCCATAAATTATCCTTGCTTTCATAGCGGTTCCAAATTCCTTGGCTTCTCCCATATACCTCAGTTCTGCCTTGTTCAATTGATCCTCCATTCCAACCGTTCTGGTGTCAGGAGACCCTGGCGGGGCCGCAACCTTTACAACCAGCTAAGCCTAAACCTCCTTGCAAGGGTCCATGGCATAAACCACTTGCATGACCGATTCAGAACCTCTGATTTGGACCCTAACACCCTCATCACACTAGTATCCTCTTCATTTCTGGTTAATGAGCAAGCAATATATCAAACCAGCCACGTTTCTGATCATTGTTACAGGCTGAAGCTCTACTCCAGTCTACAAACTGGATCCACAAAAATCTCAGTCTGTGACAGCAGTATTGTGGTCACCAATGCACTCCATTTATCAAGACCCAGGCCATACCTTTCATACATAAGTTCGGGCCCTGACCCAGGTTGCAAGTCAAGGGAGTAAACCCTATCATTCAGGGTTATTGCAGGATCATGGAGCTGGAACTGGTAAACTGTGGGACTGATCCTTTCAATCATAAACCAACCCGGGTTGACTCGCTGTGCCAAGGCAAATTATGGATATTGTCTAAAAGTAAATTTAGATTAGCAATTACTTGTAAAATCCACAAAGAATTGTTTAACGTTATCTGCATTTTTAAAAGAGTAAAGTACTGTAGGTAATAATCGGATAATGATCTTGAAAGTCTGTTTTTATAGTGTCACATTGCTCCAGCAAATATTTCCCTTAGACTGTCTCACATCTTCCTTTCACTGCATTGTACACAGTACTTAATGTCTTAATTTACAAATGCCTTGAAATTATGTAAATTATAGATCAATTTATATGAATAGAACGGCGTCATTTGCCTCTTTCTGCAGGATGTAAGCTTTGCATTATCTTCACTGTTATCCACTTCTCCTAGCAACCCAGTACTGCTTATCCGTGCTCCTATCTCATATGAACTTCAGAGGCTGTTTGCCTCTCTTATCTTTCCTTCTTTGTTCCCTTCCCACCTCTTCATGTGTACTGTAACTTCTATCTCTTTACGGATTCATTTACAGTTAGCAATGCGTGAGGTAGATGTGACATTTTATTACAGTTTCATCTTTATTGTATGTTTTTTTTTTTCTGATTCTTTCTAATACACCAAGGGGTCTGTTTATTAACATTATTTTACCAAAATAATGTGAAATGCATTATTTTAGAATCACTGGGATGCATTAAAGGACTTTTGGACCAGTTTCTATACTTGAAATGGCAAATGCCAACTGGACAAATTTACTAAAAACAAAAATGTCTTCCCAGGGTCTGTTGATCAGTACTCTGATGAGGTCTGCCAGTCTGTGAGGCTCCCTGCTGCTCTGTGACCCCTGGTGCAAAAAAAAGTGATGCTGCAAAGTGGCAGCTCATTATACAGTACTGGGGGGAGGGTCACAAAAGGAGGAATCATTGAAAACCAGCAACGCCGCCGGAGCTGATCCCCGAGTGGTGAGTATAATCAGAAGCGTAACCCCTTGAACCATGATCACCACCACTACCGCAGAAGGGAGGGAGGCAAACCGGCGGTAGGGACGCTATTGAGGGCTGCGGCATATGCGCAGGGCAGCATGATTGGTTTTTTTTCTGAGAAATACCCTGATAGTGCTGAAATGACCAATCGCAGGGACAGAGCTTTATCCCAAGCTCTGTCTATGCATGCAATAATTGATACAATGTAGTTAATTATCACATTGTGAGTTGGGCTGATGTTATCACAGCACACCCGCATTATCAGATGCGGATGGTGATAAATCACCCCCTAGTATTGTCACCTGTCTTTTTCCATATAATACAGATGAACTGCTCAATATATCTAATACATTTTAAAAGAACCAGTAAAATGTGATTTGAATAGTAGTGATTTTTGCACTCTATGGGTTAAGTAAAGATAGGCAAAGCGAAAAAGAAAAGTACAATCCTGGGAGCAAGAAACTGACTCCCTATGATGGGGAAGGGTGCAGAGCAGCTGCTGGGAAAATGGTTTTCAAAGAACTAATGGGATTTCAAGAACAATTTCTGGAAAGTTCATTTTTTTCCGCTTGGCAGGACAAGTTAGAGAAAATGAAAGAAATTTGTTTAGTGAACCTTAATCTACTCTCTCAGCACACTGCAGCTTCCTGAGGCTGTAATCTGTCACATACATTACAGTGTCACCCTGCAGTGGGAGGGACTGATTCAGGAGAACAGGAACTATTATTTATCTGCGATCCGATCAATTTGGAAAGGATGCAGCGTATTGACGATCCTAAAACTATAGCATATGTTATGTGAAGCCCAAGGGAGGAAAAAATGATGTGTTGCTCAAGCACCCTGTAAAGTAAAGTGATACATGTTGTTAGCACCATAGGTTCCAATTTATGTTCTTGCTGGTGGGAGCTAAAAACCTGTTGAAAAGGAGTTGTGGCTTTGTGAGAAGGGGAGTGTCCTTTGCAGAGGGGCTGTGGCCCTACAGTTGGGTTTACATCTGCTCGGGGTCGGACTGGGCCACATGGGACAGTGCAATATATAAATATAGGCAGTGGTGGGATTCAAATAGATTAACAACAGGTTCTATGTCCTAATGACAATTTTAGTTATACCAAAATATATACCGGAAGGTAGTTATTGAATAATTAATTCATTAAATACTTAAATAAGAACCTATAAAAGTGGTACACAAAACTAGATTATGTTTTAGGAAAGATTTTTTAAATATTAATTAAAAATATAATATAAAAAAAATCCCACAAACTGTGTGCAGAAATTCGGTAATGGGGAATGGGCCTAAGGGCTTCACTGGTTGACCTACACATGATCTGTGGGTGCAAGAGGTAGGCAATTAGAATGCCTTGTGTATAGTTATGTTGGCTTAGGTTTATCATGCCAATGATGGCCAAACATTCTAGGTTTTTAATTAGGGTTTACATTTGGAGATAAATAAAGTTAGGGATCCTTGAATATATTGACCATTTAGCCTCATGGGTGCATAATAACCTTATAGTCTTCTAAAATCTCTAAAGTGGACTAAGGCCAGGGTAAGTATATGGCATTTGTAATGGGTTATGCAAATGAATCCTTTATAGATAGTTCCACCTTCTATTGTTGCCATAATGCATACATACAGGCATATGCATCATTGTAAAGCTATGTTGCTCCGGGCTACTTACTGTATAATTGCACTTACATGCAAACACACAGTGGTTACACACTGCAACCTGCATTTATCATGCGGTACCTCAGATGGGGCTGGTGCATGGTCCCACAGCAGCCGGCTCCGGCTCTCTGTAGCTGCTGGCCCCAGTCAACGATGTGGTGCTGCTGCATCACACGGCAGTGCCGCATCACACAGCAGCAGGCAGCTCCACTACGGTGGCTCTCCTCCTCAGGAAGGGTAGCTGCAGCGCACGGGGGTTTGTTTAAGCCAGCCTGCCTGCCCCACATCCAACACCGAGATCTGCTGCTCGCCCTCTCGCGCAGATGCTCCCAGCAGCTCCCAAGTCCCCGTCCTGGCGAGTGTGACACCAGGAAGAGCTTCCACCTTTTGGTGTTTGCCTGGCTGGATGCAATGGAACCCGGCCGATGGCATGCTCATTAGCTAACGGTTCTGCAGAACCGATACTACATTACGTATTGGTTCTGTAGAACCAGGGCGAACCGGCTGAATCCCACCACTGGATGTAGGGAACATTCTATAATGTGTGCAGGTTCTGATTTACTTAGTTCTTATCACCAAAATATCGCAAGTTCAGATTTTTTTGATTGGCTGTCACGTGTTTTGGATATCCAATTAGATCCCACTGTGAGAACCTAGTAAATACAGGTAAAACCAAACCCACACATCTCTCTGTAAAACATACAGCTGGAAACCCTCAGTGTTTGCAATATTTAAATTCTAATAAAATAATACCTGCATATGTTTTGGTGAAACAGCATTGTGTTTCGGTCACCCCCTTGCTCTCTTGGGCCCTTATTCTGGTTGGTGCGGTCAGAGCCGCACACGGGGCTCCGACCGCACAAACCAAGGGCCGCCCACCAGACGGATCGCCACGGCCGTCCGTACACGGACGGCTGGCGATCCGCATTAAAATGGTGGAGGCTACGCCTCCACCATGGTGGGAGCTGCCCCCTGCATTCGATGGTCGTCGACCATCGAAGGCAGGCCCGCACGCCGCGGCAGCTCCCGCAAGCTAAGACCACACGGACAATCGTCCGTGTGGTAGCTTGTATGGGGGCTGAAAGCTGACATCCGGCGACGTCAGCTTTCCGCCCCCATGTCATGGTAATGAGGGCGTCATGCCCTCATTACCATGCATACGCCCCGCGTTTGCATGGGAACGCCCATGAAACGCGGGGCGTACACATAGGGAAATGAGGGCATGAAGCCTCTCACGCCCCTATACGCCCCCTTTGCGGCGGACGAAATACGTCTGCGGCGAAGGGGGCTGCACATGCGCAGATTGACCTCTGCGCATGTGCAGAGTCCAAACATCGGCGGTACGGCCGCACGCGGGCCGTACCGACCGAATCAGAATAAGGGCCTATGAGAGATTCTCGCTCACTGGCAGTAAGTCACCGGCCGCCCAGGCACTGTGCAGTGCAATGGCTGTAGCCTTCACCTCTGCACCGTCCACTTACTGTCAGAGCGGCTACTATGCCCTAGTAGTCAGCTCCATGACCAGGGTTACTCTAAATTACACTGCTGGATCAGCAGCATAATCGCCTCCAACAGTTCTGATTTAGCCAGTACAGTACCATTTTTAACGGCCTGTCCCGGATTAAGCCCCCTGTACCGATTGTACCAGTTTTTAGCCTTTTGGCTGCAGCGCTTGACCGGCACATCCTCCTGACTTCACCTCTCTCATCCATTATCTCAATGTGTTTGGGTGTTTTGCATATGTAAATATCCCCAAAGAGAAAAGTCATAAGATGGATCCCAAATCCATGAAAATAATTATTCTTTTACAGTATATTGCCAAGAAAGTAAAGTAAACAGGCTCCAGGACTCTAAAGGTGCCCATACACTTATCCGATTTGGGCTGATTTTGCCCGATTCCAAAGGATCATGATGGGAAATCCCCCCAAATTGGATGTGTTGGACACCCCATCCGACCCGATGCGCGATCCGGTGCACATCAGGTCAGACCCTACAGATAGAACCTGCTGCAGGTTCAATCAGTTGGATCATACCCATCAGCTGCAAGTGTGTGCCAGCGGTGCGTGAGAGACGTCCGCACGTCCCAGTTAGATGGAGCGCCTCTCTACCGGTAATCCCTGCGTTGGTGGAGAGGTGCTTCAACTGTATGCATAAGTCATATCAGCCCCACCTGCAGCGCACTTGGTTTTGTCCATTAGAGAGAGAGAGAATTTGCTTTTGCAAGTGAACCAGAATCAGGCCATTTGTGCATTCAGTGACTGGTTATCATCTCTTCCACAAACACATAGAATAAAAAATATTTATTTTTGTTGTGTACAGATGAAGCGTCTCTCAGCCATCGCCGGCGTGCGCCAGAATGCCCCCCTGGTGGGCGCCGACGGAGAGGAGCTTCATCTAACTGAGAAGTGCAAGTGTCTCTCACGCACGCATGTCCCAGTTTCCAGGCGGCGGGGGATGCAAACCCTGTCCGCTTCATGGAGACGGGCAGGATTAGGGGGGTGCGGGGAGGCAGTGACGATCGATGGGGACCAGCGAGGAGGTGGTGGAGACCAGCGGCGAACTTCATCAGAAGGCTGGTGGTTGGCGATCTGACTGCCAGAACCCTGCTGAATGAGCCCGGGTCCATCTGTACATGAATGAATAACGAGAGAGAAAGAAAGCTCTAAAGTAATAACAAATTCTAAAAATAATTCTTGTATATGGGAAAAAGATAGAGAATTGGAAAGATTGAGAAGAAAAAAAAGAGGAGAGAGGTAGTGTAGTGTTAAATAATTGTGGCTTTTGAGGGTCAGGCTGCATCCCAGGCAGAATGTATTTTAACATTTTAGTATACTGTAGGCATATGATGCTTATATGATCACCCTGTTTTTATATGGGGTTTCTTCAGTACTGTGGATAACTCCTGCAATCCAAAAATGGCCAAGTAAATTAAATTGACAAAAAAATGAACCCTAGTGTATTTGTGTGTTTGTACCATAGTTGCCTACCCTCCAGCATTCTGCAGGAGACTCCCTGAAATAACAGCAATCTCCCTCTCTCCCTCATTAGTCTAGCAATCTCCCTCATTTCACATAGCCCACATTACACTGTTACATTTTTTGGGGGAAAAAGGAATGAGAGACAGATACATTTACATTGAATCATCAGCACCATTTCCCAGCACTTTACCAAGTATAGTAGTTCTTACTAACTGCTTTGGGGCTCATCTACATTTGTATATACGGTAAGTCATTTTAAAAGATTCCTCTCAGATGTAGCAGTACACACCCACACAGCCACGCTCACAATCTCTCCATATATGGAACTAGACTCGCCCTTTGGGTGGAGCAAGACACGCCCCCTCAATGGGGCACTGTGCAAAATTCTACTACCAACTATAATCTCCCTGAACTAGTTTTCAAAAGTAGGCAAGTATGGTTTGTACATATGGTAGTGAGTATATTTTGTAAGCTTTACTGGGGCAGCAGTTGATATAAATAACCAGGGGTGGATCCAGGATAAAATGACAGGGGGGGCACCATGATAAAAGAGGGTTTAGGTGGGGGAGGGGCAGTGTTAGTGGTGCCAGTGTACATGCTAAGAGAGCGGCAGAGAGAGGGTGGGAATGGGATTAAAAATAGGCCCTGGCAGTTAAAGTACGCAGGCCCACCATGGCGACAAAAGTAAAGGATGTAATTGTGTGCGCGCCGAAGGCGCGCTCCAGAAAAGGGGGTGTGGCCACTCAACAGGGGGCATGTCCTTGAGTGTAGTGTACAACACCATATACAACTTCACACATTATGCAACAAAATACTACACCCCATTATACAGTACTTGCCCCTTACACATGATGCCAAATGGAATGAGCCAAAATTCACATAATGCCACACGGATTGAGCCAGAATTTACATAATGCCACACGGATTGAGACAAAATTCACATAATGCCAAATGGATTGAGACAAAATTCACATAATGCCACATGGATTGAGACAAAATTCACATAATGCCACATGGATTGAGCCAGAATTCACATAATGCCACATGGATTGAGCCAGAATTCACATAATGCCAAACAGATTAAGCCAAAATTCACATTACGCTTCATAAACAGGGACATTGTGCGCCAAAGGCGCGCATTAAACATTTACACCATAATGTCCATTACACGTTAAGTTACACGCTATTATGTCCATTATGTATTATGCCAAAAACCATAATGCCTATTAAAATTATGCTACATAAGTGCTGCTTATCTACATGCTCATTGCCAAGGGTTCCATGCTCATTGCCAGAGGTTCCATGCTTGTTGCCATGTGGGATTACATGCTCATTGCCAAGGGGGAATACATGCTCGCGGTAAATGGGGACAGCTGCCGCCAGGCAGAAGTGATGGCAGAGCCTGGCTGTATTCAGAGCACTGCAGGTCCCGGCTATTTGAAAAAATACCCCTTTCACACCAGAAAATGCATTCCCAGGTTGGCCCCTTTTACACCAGCCTAGTCCCTGCATTTTCTGGTGTGAGGGGGAGAGAAAACCACCCCTTCCCCCCTTTAACCAGTTATCTAATTTAACCGGCTATATCTTCGGAACCAACTGACCCATTTACATGAGACAAATATCATATTGAAGAACTTTTGAGTAGGCTTTGAATGATTTTGGTCCAGTGAAACTGGAACATTTGGTTCCAGAATAATCTGCCCTCAAAGAACATGAACAGCCATGAAATTACATTTCAAAAATAAAAAAAATGGTTTACATGCAATATCTCTGAAACCAATTGACCGATATAGACCAGCCTGGTAACCTATTGAAGGCCCAGCGATTTGGAATGGAATGAGATCAACCACAAGCTTCTGCAATGCCAGGGGGGGAACTGGCAGCCGCCGGAACCGGGTGGGGGGGTCGGAATTGACGGGTCCCATATTATCCTATGGGGGAAAAAAACGTTACAGCTTTGCCAGGCGATATCTCCGGTTCCCGGGAGGCTAGAGACACGGGGCTGGGCTCGTTGGAAAGCCCTGGTCCTCAGCTATAAAATTACAAGGGGCACGTGCCCGGGTGCCACCCCCTGAATCCGTCACTGTAAATAACTAAATATTCACAGATAAGCGCTGTGGAATAGATATTTGCGATATAAAGAATTGTTAATAATGTTAAGATATGATTACACATGGTGAACTTTGAAGCTATAGAATAAAATATTTGACTAGAAAGGGACATAGGGAAAGATGGACATAGGGCGAGATGCAGCCTTTGAATAGTGATAAAATGGAGTTAAACCACCAACCAATCAGCTCCTATCTGTGATTTTACAAACACAGCATGTAGCATGGCAGTTATGAGCTGATTGGATGTTGGTTTATCACTCTCCATTTTAGCACTTTTCAAGATTGGTACATCTGGCCCATTATATATATTCCACTAGCTCAAAACAGCACCCCAATTCTATTCCACATATTTATTGTACCTATATTAATATAAACACAGGGAAAGTTTGCTTTAAATATTAGGATACGTCATTAACCTTTCCTTTAACTGATGTGTTACATCCTTTGGGGTCCCAATATTTTTATTCTCTCCCTATAACTTACTGCTCTTTGGGATGAAGCCACTGATTGCAATGTGTATATAAGAGCTGTTTTGTATTATTATCATTGGCTGGTCTTCCTGATGGGAATGTCACAACAAAGCTCTGCTGCAGTCTTGTCTCAGATAGTTAATGTCACTTTGACCTAATGAAAGTGACATGTTTAATCTGAAATGGGGTCAGTTTCATACATAAACAAAGTCATCTAATGACAGTGACAAGTTTAATAGGTTAAAGGAATCTCTTATGAATTTAGGTGATTGATGAATGATAATAAAACAGATCAATTTAAGTATTTTCATTCATTTTGTAAAGATTTTCTCTATATAACATAAACAGTATGTATTATACATTTACAGCACTGACTATTTTATCTAATAACATTTTATACATTATATACATTTTTATATAAGTACAGTGAATCAAAGGCATGTCATTTGGGCGGGCATTAGCAGGTGGTCAAGGGCGCCTAAAGTACTATGGAAAGGCCTTGTTAAAATGGAGTGTCTTCAATCATTTGATGGTTGGCAACCATCGAATGATGTGAGTGTTGCCCCATAGCCTGTAATGTGAGTGTTGCCCCATAGCGGCGTGCAGGCTAAAAATGAAACTTCTCAGTGCTGCGTGTCAACCAGAATCGCCCCCAATGTACTGGTGGAAGGATTTTAAATTTTCCAAAGACTTCTGAAATACTGTCCATCACATACAGTATATAATAAACTACGCGATTCATCGCGCCCTACGGACACTCTTCATACCGTCGTAAGGGGCTCCTGTGGACTTTTGTACTGCATGAAATACAGTGTGCTGTGGGTGGCGGAGGAGTGGGCGCAGCAATGATGGGGGTGGAGGAGGGTGTGTGGGGTGCGGCAGGTGGGGTAGGGGAGTGTGGGAGGGTAGTGTGGGTGGAGGGCCGGCGCTACCCACTCAGCAGCTCCTGCAAAGCAGGGAGGCGCCATGCTGAAAAGGCGCTGTCTCTCTCCCTGCTCTGCTAAGGCTGCCTCAGCCCTCCCTGTCACTGCCTCCTGCACACCACCCGCAGCGCCTGTCTGACAGCGGGCGGGTGGCAGTACAGTATAAAGAGCTGCTCCCTGCACCGCTCACACACTGTCCTCCTCCTGCGACCTGCCCCCTCTTCCTCGCGGACACTTGCGCTGAGGCATGTAGCGCTGTCTGTGAATGCCTGGATGACATGTCACTTCCGGATCCGCCCCCTACCCATTCCTCCCTGCGTCTGTCAGCTGTCAAACAAATGACGAACAGGCAGCAGCGCCGTCCTTCCTTCCCTCTTCTCAGTGTGCTGTGCCAGTGCCACTGCCAGTCCTCAACACTCCGCAACCTCTATCTCCTCCCCTCTTCTTCCATCTCCTCCTTCTCGCCCCTCCTTTCCCCTCAGTCACGAGAGGGGTGTAATGGCGTCCTCAGCGTCCTGCCTACGCAGATAGAAGAGGAGAGATTGCACAAGAGTTAAGCAGCAAAATAACAGTGAGTCTTTTATTCTACATGTTTATAACAAATGTTTAAATAATTGTAGATTTTTTTACATTAATTTAGACACTTTTTAAATAATGGGCTGGGTTATGTGCCTAAAGGTGGCCATACATGCTGCAATAGCAGCGTGTGATGCGATGTGCGCTCCCGTGGGCATCGCATCGCACAGTACAAAAAGTGTGCTGCACATACTTTTTGTACTGCTTTTGGATCGCATTGCACACACATTGCATGCATGCCATGTCATGCGATCTAGCTCATAACGTATGTGATTCTCGCAGCGTGTATGGGCACCTTTAGGGCCTGCAACATTTTGCGGACACAGCACTGAGATGGTGTATGTATACATGTACATGCACCCGAGATCCTCCATAGGATCGCATGTTGCAGATGCTCCCACAATCGGGCTGCAGCTTGTTGCAATGGCAATGTGAAAGGGCGCAAAATTTATGATTTGTAGAAGGGCGCCGGACACCATAGCACCGGCCCTGTGTGAGTGCTAGAGGAGTGAGGGTGGTGGGTTGTGGAGGTTCGTGTGCAGGGATACTGTGGGATGGGAGTGGCATATGCGGGCGGCAGCGAGTGGTGGGTGGGTGGGTGGCAGAGCTGTGTGCTCACATACATACAACAGTGGCAGCAAAGCAGTGACTATAGTGTATGTAGTGACTTTCAGCAGGCAGGCACTATATGCAACAGGTGTTAGTGCCTGTGGCCGGGTCCATTTGCTGCTCTGTGGGCCAGTGGGACCTATGTTACAACTCCCCCCCCCCTCCCGTCCCGCATGTGTTTGGTACCTGTAGTAGGGCCTATCGTCTCCCGCAGGCTGGGTGATGTCATCAGCAGCGTCCGTAGCGGTGCCATGACTGTAGCAGGCAGCTGCGTAGGATGTCGGTGGCAGGAGGGGTGTTCCGGACCAGTCCAGCACATCCTCTCTCCCACAGGCTCCATGGCTGTAGGTGCGGTGGGGTGGCTCCGGCTGCTCTAAAGATGTTGGCGGAAGCGCTCTGCTGGGTGAGGGCCAGGCCACGCAGTGTGTGTGGGGAGGAGAAGGGGGAGGGAGCGGAGGGGGTGGGGCGGCTGATGTTTGAGGTGGGGAGGGTTGTCATCGAGTTAGGAGGAGGGGGGTGGACTGGATTGAGGGTGTGAACTCTGCAGCAGCATGGCGTACTGTCTGAGGGGAGAAGCATGTATTGTGTGCAGGCTCATGCAGGCTTGCCCCTCATACTACTGTTTAGCAAGTATATGATCTTATTTGACAACTTTTGTTTCCTATATATATATAGCCCAGAACTGTCAATCCATGACTCTGCCCAGCGTTATACGCACACTCACAGATATACAGTTCTAGGCTATTATATAAGAGATAGGGAAGCACACAATAGTGTAATATTATACAAAGAATAAAATACACCACATATATTCGGACAGTTTTCGGAAAATGGTGTGTAGATCCCATACATATTTTCAGATATCCAGCACTGCAGGAAACAGAGCTCCAGGCTTAAAGCTTGTCATTTCTGGAGCCGCATATCTGGATTGGCATTGTCTTACAATTGATTGGTGATTATATACACCTGTATAGTTTCTGGAAGGATATTTATTGTTCCAAACTTCTATGAAAATTTAACTTAATGAATATGGAGTTCAATTCCAACTGAAATATTTAGACCTGCTCCAAATAAAAAAAAAATTCTTGCTGCATTACAAAATATAAAACCTTACTAAAGGGAGTACTTCCCAATCTAGTAAATACCTCACAAAAATTGGAATAAAACCATCATTCTATGAAAGACCTGTTATTATTCCCCTGATGAAGTCATTACTGACGAAACGCGTTGGGCTTTCTATGTACTGTGGACATATGGAAAAATATTTTTAATAAAAACACTACTTGTGGATGAACAACGCCTCTTCTTAATTGTGTCGGAGATTACGGACAATCCCTTTGAAGTCGTTGGTGACAATATAACATTATAGGTGCCAAATCGCTATTGGGTCGTATATATATATATACGTGTATATATATGTATGTACTTCACACTGTCTGCACTTGGTCCTGACGACGGGGGTACGGCCCCCGAAACGTTGACGACACCTGTAAGACCTACTATGGATTAAATTGGTCTTTTTTACCTGCACCTGTGAGTCCTCGAGTGCCCAGTTATTTCTTCTGTATATATATATATATATATATATATATATATACACAGATGTAGCGCCGCTTATCCAGCGCTGGGGCCGCCATAATGCCCTCGCTGGCGAGTGGACGCTACATCTGACTGGGACGTACAAGTGTCCCACACGCACGGACATCCCAGTTTCCTATCGGCTTCAGGGAGATGGGCAAGGTTAGGGGGGAGCGGGGAGGTGGGGGAACGTGGTAGGGACCGGCGGCGAGGCAGCGAGGGGAGCTCCGTTGTAAGGGGACGCACGTGCGTCTCCTGTGCGTGCATCCCTTCCAAAGTCTGGTGGGGGCACATGGTGAATCCACCGCCAGCCCCTGCAATGATGAAAGACTCTCCATCTGTATATATAGTGTATATATGTGTATATATATATATATATATATATATATTCCCTAAATGTATGCGTACAGCTTGTAATGTATATATGCATATTTCTTCTCACTTTGAGTAATGCATGCTGTTACAATGTTGACATTTTTGCGGTTGACCGTAATAACTGGGCTTTCAGTGGGCGCCCGGCGGCGTGGGACGCCTCCCGATGCCATGAACGATTTCCCCGGTAACTGGATGTGCGGGGATGACGTCAGCAGGAAGAGACGTGCACCACACTAGACGCGGGCTCTGTCCTGCACCCAGGCGCCGGACATCTCTGACAGGACAGGTAAGCTCTTAAATAGAATTTATCCTGTATTGTGAATTTGATTGTATACTTTTCATCTTAGTTGGACAGCTAGCAGGCCTTGATGAAAATGCCATTTAGGTATTGAAACGTCGGCCTTCTCTCAATGCTGCTCATTTATGCTACCTTTCATCATTGAGGAATAAAAACAGTTATATTAAGACCCTTGGTGTGACACAGATTTTTCCATAACAATACCTGGAGAGACGCTGCCTCTTTTGCATGCTATCTACATCCTATTGAAGGCACCCGGGGCCATCTACTTCTACATTCTACCAGTGAGTGCCGAATCACTTCTGCTATCTATCTATCTATCTATCTATCTATCTATCTATCTATATATATATATATATATATATATAAAATTATTGTTACTGCTATTATAATTACAATAGTATTAGGCAGTGAAGGAACGTCCCTAGTAACGCAACTGCATCTCGAGAAGAGTTAATGTATTTGTCTAAATGAATTCTTCCATCATGTCATATCTTTGTAGATGCTTGATTGTTCCTTGTTTTTTTGCAGACACCATTAACTTTTAATGTCCTGTTAATGCAAAGAAAACATAGTTAACATTTTTTTTATTTCATAATGTTGCAGCGTGGGAGCTTGTCCAGCATCAGCTAACGAACCATGTAACTCATTTTAAAATTGCTGATTAAAAAGAAATTCTGCCTGTGCTAATAGGTGTGATTCTAATTTGAATGTAGATTCTGTTCCGAGGTATTTATGTTTCATAAGGAAAGAAAAATGTCGTAATGTTTTACCATCTTAAGATATTTATATGTCCATGACCTAAAAATGCAGCTCTATTCATTTAAAATAATGTCACAATCTAACAAAAACAAAGCACAGTGGGCACATGGGATCATACCACAAAGCCTCTGACTTCTCTTGCTTTATATGTAAAAGTGGTAAGGTGGGAATAACTGGAACCAGTAAGATCAATGTGCCTTATCCTCAAACTGTCTAAAGGATGGGGTTCCATCTGTAGATTTTTTTCATTGAAAACTGAACTTGTACACACAGACATCCAGCCCCCTCTCGTTCCCCAAGTCCCCTGCACGGCTGGAAATTGATGATTTGAATAAACATCCATTCGCAGCCTTGGGTGCGGGGGCCAAATCATTCGATTTCCATGGGAACGCCCAGCATTTTCATGGAAACACCCATGAAACTCTGGGCGTTCCAATGGGCACATACCCTTGCCGCCACCCCATGCCCCCCACCCGCACTGGTAGGTGCGAACAGGGCAGCAAACTAGCAGTTAGCCATACTCTTTTGCACCCAGCATATGCACATTCACAGAAATGCGCATGCGCTTTAGTAAAACATTGCTCCCCTGTGAGAACATGCGGGGAGCAGGGGAACAGAATAAGATCCAATGTTCCCAATTTCTATAAATATGATATTAAATTCGTAATGGTAAACATTTGTCATTTTTAGTTTCCCAGTATATAAACTGCAAAGCTAGTACATATATTTTACACTTTGCAAATGTTCTATTACTATACCTTTGGTGTATTATTAGAAATAGAAATGTGCCACTAATACCCTTTTACACCACACAAATAACCTTGATCCGGTCCGGGTTATTGCCGGGTTGACCCAGGTTACTGTGCGGTGTGAACATGCCTTTTGAAAAATCCAGCAACCCATTAATCCGACCTGGTGTGCTGAGCAGTGTGAATGGGTCCCATTCACACTATAGGGAGGAGACGAGCGCTTCCTCCTTCCCAGCCCCCCCTACCTGGTTACGCGCCATTGCAGAGACACCCCCTCCTCCCGATAACGTCTGCAACCCAGCTTACTGCCAGGTCACTGTGGGGAGCTGGAGCTTCTCCTCGCAAATGCTGGGTCGCTCCCAGGATGCACACAAATCCCTGGTGTGCAATCTGGCATTTGCAATGCTAAAGAGGTATTATTAAGCTTTAGGTAGAACCCCCTGTCACCTTTTGGGGTCTGTTTTAAGTATTAATTAGACATTTTCTTTTTACGTTTTATTCTTTGCTTAACTAAAATATTTTTGGGGAAAGGGCATGTTGTACTGAACACACATGTATCCTTGCCACTTAGATCTCTTTCTATGGCCCTTATTCAGATCTGATTGCAGTACAAATTTGTTTGGAAAATGGGCAAAACCATGTGCACCCCCGAAAATACTGCCTGCTTCATTTTTACACCACAATATAGAATCTCAATTCGAAGAAAAACCAAATCTAATTCTCTCTGCACTTTACATCTGCCCCACCTGCAGTGCACATGGTTTTGTCCATTTGAATTTGCCTTTGCGAGTAAACCAGAATAGGGGCCAATAGTATAATATGTGTCATTTTTTTATTAATAGATGTATTAAACCACTGTGTTCATGCAATCTGTAAGGATTTGCTTTAATTTGACGTCCCAATTCCCTGCGTTGCTGATAATTAGCATGTAATGTGATGACACCTTCTATGGTAATGCATTCACTGAATATAAACAAAAAATGGAATATAAAATGTTTCCTTCATTCTTACAAATGTATATAATTCATTTCTTATCCACCCACACTTTAATTGATATATCAGTGTACAGCTTTTAATAGTTTGATTGTGACTAACTTTTATTTAGCCTATACATCAACATCAAACATATTAAAAAGGACAAGTGTCCTTAACCATTTGATTACCATCAATCGATCCAGGCAGATTGGACCTGGCCTCCCTACACACTATACAATCTGCAAATAATACTATTTGAGACACAGCACTATATGCACTCATATTTTCTCCTTCCGTGCTAATTGGTTTGTGAGGGTTTGTTATACAATTGCATCCCTCTCGTCCCATCTGTGCTTAAATTCACATATATTGATTGTATTTTTTCTATCTATTTCTGACATTATTGTTTGATTGTGTCAGGATACAATATATGCATCTGATATTGACCAAATAGGTCATCAGTCCATCATCACCTAGTGGTGGCCCAACCATTATCAATCAGTAAACTCTCCCTTCAGTTCAGTTTGGTGCCTCGGATACATTGGTACTGACACCTTCTGCACCGCTCTTCATCAGAGATTAGGGTACATTCCAACACAATCCCTTTGGAATTTACTCTCTCTTTCGGATTGGATTCATCTGGGGCCCTCACCACTCTCAACTGCCATTTGATTCCCCCGGTAGATGGCAGAAAGCAGAAGGAGGGTCTTTGATATCCACCTCTGTACTTCTATCATCACTCATTTTCTGTGACTCTCTCATTTGCCCCTGTACTTCCGAATTCACCTGCAATGCTTGAGTGCAACAGGTCTTTTTGGATTTTACTGGTCAAAAAGCAGAAGCACATCTTAGCTCCCTACTAAGAGATATGGGGGTACTCTCATCCGAGATTTAATACGGCCATACATCACTGGCCCGCCTGAATACCATCCCGCACTCAGAAGCTAAGCAGTGAATGGTCTGGTCAGTACCAACTTGGGAGACCATTTGGGAATACCAGTAGCTGTATAATAATCTGGACAGCAGATACATCTCTGTCTCGAGGAGGTAGCACCCTATCTGTGTCCCTTATTCTGCACCGGGAACAATATCATATTTCTTTAACAGGGGTGCGCTGTCAGGGCGTCCTTTATCTGTCGGCTCCTCCTATATCCATTTCTTGTTATTGATTGTCAATTTTTATTATTATCACTATTTGTGAACCTATAAGAGATTTATTTGTGATTATCTTAGATTGACAATTTGGGGAGCCCTGCTTCTATGTTTTGATTATTTCGCCGTCATAAGTATGACCGTCACATTACAGAGGAATATATATACAATAATTTGTTTCTCTTGTATTAATTTAATGTGATTTATTATTTGTTAATACGTACCCATCTTTTTAGCATATACATTATATTAAAAGCTATGTTTTAAAATTCACACATTACCATTTGTCAAAGTGTGCCCAAAAACCTTGTTGTTCACCCTTCTCTCTGGTCACACAGTGACCTCCACCTTTTCATATTAAAAAGGACATCAGAGATACTGTAGTTCAAATCAACTCCTACTAGACACTGCTTTTAAATAAATCTATCCAAGATAATCATCCCAAGCTTCCATGCCCTTTTTTATACAGGCTAGCAGGGGCGTAACTAGAACTCTCAGGGCCCCACAGCAAACTTTTGAATGGGCCCAACTTGTGGAGTGATGGGACACACAGGGCTACAAAAACACAGGTAGTGTGGGGATGAAAGGTGTCTCAAACACAATCACACAGGCGTATGGGAGTCACACACTGGGGTAGTGGGTATACACAATGTCATACAAGGGGGGTGTAGAGGAAGGATGTAGGGGGGATAACATTTCACACACACGGGTAAGGTACTACAGGGTACAGGGAGTCACACACTGGGGATAAGGTGATAGGGGGAGGAGGGAGGTCACACACAGCGGAAGGATGTAGTTTATGGGGAAGGTTTCACACACAAGGGTTGTGGGATACAGGGAGTCACACACACGCATGCACGCAGAAGAAGGGTTACAGGGTGTAACACATGGGATTAGGATGGTAGGGGGGCTCACACCGATGAAGAGGGTAGGGGGTGATCATAGGCGAATCTTGAATTATGGTAATGGATGGTCCCAAATCCAAATGGACAAGTGGGGGGACTTTTGCGCAGCGAAAAGGGGGCATGGCCTCATGGGACAGAGGCGTGGTATCACAAAAAGGGGTGTGGTATTACACTTTTGACCACACACCGTAATACCCATTACACATTTTAGCCAACTCCATAATACCCATTACACATAAATCAACATGCCCTAATGCCAATTACACATAAGGCCACACACCATAATGCCCATTACATACTATATAACAAAACGTTATGCCCATTACATATTTGACACATAAGTGCCGCTTACCTACGTGCTAATTGCTAGGGGCTTCATGCTCGATGCCAAGGGGGCTTCATGCTCGATCCCATGGGGGAATACATGCTCGTTGCCAAGGTGGGGATGGAATTGCTCGTTGCCAAGTTGGGGAGGGAATTGCTCGTTGCCAAGGGGGATGTCATACTACTGGATGCACCTAATTTAAAGAAATGACATATCTCTGCCCGGCTGTCATTTCTTTCAATTAGGTTCGTCCAGCGGCGTGAGACATCCCCCTTGGCAGCGAGCAATTCCTTAGACCAGTGGTCTCCAACCTTTTTTGGGGTGTGAGCTACTCACGGCAAAATAAACCACCCGAAGAGCTACTAAAATAAAAACACACTGTAATGCCCCTGACACATTATGCCACATACTGTACTGTAGGCGCGCATCAAAAAATGGGTGTAGCCACATGGGGTGCGTTCCAATGAAAATGGGGGTGTGATACACATATACCCAAATAGTGCAGTGCCATATACACATATGTCCCCAATAGTGCCAGATACACATATTCCCCCAAAAGTGCCAGATACACATATGCCCCCAATAGTGCCAGATAAACATACGCTCCCACGGTGCCAGAAATAGGAATACCCCACTGTGCCGGGTATGACCATATGGTGCTGGGTATGCCCCCACAGTGCCAGAAACAGGTATGCCACCACAGTGCCCCCACAGTGCCTGCAATGCCCACAGTACCAGCAATGCCCCCACAGTGCCCGCAATGCCCCCACAGTGCCTGCAATTCCAACAGTGCCCGCAATGCCCCCACAGTGCCTGAAATTCCAACAGTGCCAGCAATGCCCCCACAGTGCCAGCAATGTCCCCACAGTGCCAACAATGCCCACACAGTGCCCAGACAGTGCCTGCAATGCCCACACAGTGCCTGCAACACCCACACAGTGCCTGCAATGCCCCCACAGTGGCAGGAACAAGTATGCACCACTGTGCCGGTTTCCCAGCAGCAGCACACTCACCATTGTTACTGCTGCTGCCGGGGAGAGGACAGTCCTGCGTCCCCCTGCAGTTCCATGGGCTGCACAGTTAGGGGTAGGAGAGATGCACAATGCGCTCTCCTCCCCTCAGGCTCAGAGGGATTCCCGGGCCCCAGGCACCAAATAATGGAGGGGCGGGCAGGCGGCTAAGGGTAGACTAAACAGCAGGGCAGCACACAGCTCTCTCTGCCCGGCTGTCATTTCTTTAAATTTTAAGCGGCTGGTGAGCTAATGGGTGGTCCGGTGCACCCCCGGACCACACCTTAGATTCGCCTATGGGGGTAATAAAGTTTCACACACACATGCAAACAAGGAGGTAGTTGTCTACAGGGCTTTCTGGGCACTTACCAATCTGTGGGGTAAGCTGCAGCCTGAAGGGATTCAGTATGAAATCCCGACGGTGAAAATCCAGACAGGGTCGAAATCCCGAATGGGTCATAATACCAACAAGGACAAAATCCCGACAAGGACAAAATCCCGACAAGGACAAAATCCCGACAAGGACAAAATCTCGACATTTAAAATCCCGACAGGGTCAAAATACCGACATATAGAATGTACAGGTCAAACAGTCCACATGACTTTCCGTCGACAGGTCGCGAGGTCAACATGGGTTTTTTCACTGTTTTTTGACCTGAATGTCGACATGGACATAGTTGGAAGTGAACCACAGCCCCTCGCAAAAAAGCAGAGATTAATGTGATGCCCCACAAGGGATCCCCCTAGGAAGGACAGCCCAGTCTCTTAATGGTACCTGGCAGCTAGTATGGAGTTAACTGGCCCTCTAAAGCAGCTACGTTCCCAAGCAATGGAGGTGGAGCTTACCCAGCTGATGGGCAGGCATGGGAGGATACTGTTGGTCATCACAGGACTGTGGAGGGAAGGAAGTGTCATTGGGGGCAGAAGCCAGGAAGGGGAGAGGCACGAAGATGAGAAGATCGGTGACGGCGTGTGAGGAAAAAGGAGGACATCACGTGTAGCCAGCGAGATAGCAGGGACTTGGCACAGCATCCTGTGTGCTGGCTGGCAAACATCAGCAGAGAGGGAGTGGAAGCCGGAAGAGGATATCCATGGCATCCCCCAGCTCAGTGGCGGCTGATGGCACTGAGTGCGGCAACGCAAAGAGTTTCCACACTAGTGCACCCTGTGGGAGGTGGGAGAACAGGCAGTGCACAGCGGGAGACCAGTGAGTGACAGCCTTGATAGGCACAAGACACCCGACCAACCTGGTACTTGGGACCCTCATCGTCCTGCTCTACCCACACCGACCCCGGACCATGACCGGAGCTACTATAGGTTCTCCCCTCCTTACAAGCTATTCTCCTCTGTTCCCCCCATTGCAAGAGTAGCCGGGAGAACTGGGACCTAGTGCCTGGGTGAGAGCCAGACACAATGGGATATTCTCAGCTGAATCACAGAGGGCCTGTTCCACTGTTACATGCACACCTGGGTTGGTTGTGAGGACTCATTTCAGCCCCCCTCCATTGGTGCAGCCATAAAACTTTCAAAAGGGACACTGAGCCCACTGTAAGGCCACTACCTAGGGACCTACCTAACCATCGACCAGCTCAGTCCTTTGGGACTGTAAGACAACGCCACCTTGTGGCCTATCTTCATATTACTAAGATCCATACCAATTGTTTCCAAATCCTGTGCACAGGTCGAGTGTTAGAAACTTGGGAGTCCGCGACAATCATTATAGCAGGTACCTGAGTAGGTGTACAACAGCCTCAGAGTTGATTGTTTATTTGTTTCATGTATTGTGAAAGATTACAGTTATACTGACTTGGTGATACAGCTTAGTGACCCAGCAGGGAAAGTGTACAAGATAAATGTCAGTTTTTTCCCATTTAATAAAACGAAAGCAGTTGTAGCACCAAACTGTTGCTTGTTCTTTGCTCAAGCTACCCCTTCCAGAGCCTGGAGTGAAAGAACCTAAGCCAAGGTGACTACCACAAGGGGGAAGACCTGACGGTAAGCCATACCCACATTGGCCCATGTATCACACATATATTTAGCAATATTACAGAGTAAATAAAGTAGTCAGTAAAATATAGTATATAAGGTATACAGTGAGTAATGTAGGTGTGTGTGTTTGTCTATATATATATATATATATATATATATATATATATATATATATATATATATAGCAAGGGGGGTGATCGGAGGCACTCCTGGGTCTTGCAAAGAATAAGACAGACACGGCGGTCTGTGCGGGCAACGTTTCGATCTTTAATGATCTTTTTCAAGCTCACAAAACAGCAAAAACAGAACATACCTTTAAACCTTCACCAAACACCGTGTGCACCGTCGCCAGCCCACCGCCGTAGGTCCGGGTCATCATGACGTCACTAGCCAGCGACGCATACCGGCCGGTATGCCAGGACGTCAACGGGTTGCTAGGCGACCTAAAAATAACAAAGTGAATTAAAAAACAAGCAACACTACTGACATGTCAACTGGGCAAAGGGGCAAACATGCATATAATCAGACAAAGAGAAAAGCCTAGGACAAAGTAGACTGTACAGAATATGCAAGCAACGGAGAGCATAAAAAGTTAAACAAATGGCAAAAAGCTGCAAGCTTCATTTAGACCTGAGGGAGCCACCGTGTTCAGACGGTGTATCCACCAGGTCTCTCGTTGCAGTAATTTAGTATCACGATCACCACCCCTAAGGGTTTTGGGGATGTGATCGATCATTTTATAACGTAAAGACGCTAACCCATGTTTAAATTCACGAAAATGTCGTGGGACTGGTTGTTCTTGTGGCAAAATTTTTCCTTCAAGTGCCTTCCTGATGTGGGAGCGATGTCCTGCCATTCTTTCTTTGAATTGACAGGACGTCTTTCCCACATAAAGGAGACCACAGGGACAACGTATAATGTAGACGACGTGTGTAGTACTACTGAAATGAGTCCTCACAACCAACCCAGGTGTGCATGTTACCATCAAGTACAGCCAAAGCCCTCTTTCAGGACAATCCTGTAGTTCCTGTCCTTTATTCCCTTCCGAAACTTCATAAGGACATGCTGAATCCCCCGGGAAGGCCAATTATTGCGGCCAGGGACTTGATCTACTATAAGGTCTCTAAATTCCTTGACCATTATTTACAGCCGACGATCCAGGCACAACAGACCTATCTCCGTGATTCTACTGCGGTTATCCTTAAATTGCAGAACCTTTCCACAGTACCTGCGAACTGTTTCTTATGCACCATGGACGTGGTGAGTTTATATACTAACATCCCACATGCTGCGGGGATTTCTGCTGTTAAAAGACTTTTGCTGAACAGTGTGGCATACAATGGCCCGGACATTAATCGGTTTTGTCAATTGCTCTCTCTTACTTTGCAACGCAATTATTTCCTTTTTGATGGGATCTTGCGTAGCCCCTGCGTTTGCGAACAGTTATATGTTTGAGTATGAAAATGACGTATTTCTCAGTAATCCTGCCATTGCTAATAACATCTTGCTATTGGGCCGCTACATAGATGACCTGCTACTAGTGTGGACCGGTACGCACAGTGAATTCGTTCACCTGATGGAGTCTATCAATGTGATGGACACCACCATTAAGTTCACTTATGAGATCAGTAACACTGAAATTCACTTCCTTGACATCCTTATTAGATTGGGTACTTATGTAGTATCTGGGCTGCCGATTTTTTGATTGTATGCCTTAAGTTAAGGCATACAATCAGATGCGATGCGATGCGATATCGCATCGCATCGCATCGCATCGCATCCGATATCGGATGCGATGACCCGATTTTTCCATAGGAATCAATGTTAAAATGATTCCTATGGAAAAATGGGTCCTTTTCATACCCCTACTATCCAAGTGGGCATGGAGTTGGATATAAACCTGTGGCGAGCGTAGCGAGCCACCGAGCCCGAAGCGTGGCGAGACGGTATTCGTCCCCTCGCGGGGC
This sequence comes from Crinia signifera, assembly GCF_055691185.1. Classification (NCBI taxonomy): domain Eukaryota; kingdom Metazoa; phylum Chordata; class Amphibia; order Anura; family Myobatrachidae; genus Crinia; species Crinia signifera. The sequence goes on from NC_139220.1 coordinate 189,917,195, forward strand.
TCGCTTCGCTCGCCACGCTTCGGGCTCGGTGGCTCGCTACGCTCGCCACAGGTTTATATCCAACTCCATGCCCACTTGGATAGTAGGGGTATGAAAAGGACCCATTTTTCCCATTGAATTCCATGTTAAAATGGACTCAGTCCATTTTAACATTGATTCCTATGGAAAAATCGGGTCATCGCATCGCATCGCATCGCATCGAATCGCATGGTCGCATGCGATGCGATGCGATCTCCCGATCCGACCCGATTTAGAAATCGGCAGCCCAGATACTACATAAGTACCTTAGATTGAAAGCAGGCATCATCACCACGGGTCTTTATAAAAAACCTACTGACAGGAACACGCTGCTGCATGCCAGCAGCGCACACCCTGTATCGTCTAAAATAGGATTACCGTTTTCCCAATTTCTTAGGGTTCGCCGTATTTGCGGCAGCCTTGAGGAAGCCACACGGGAAATTGAGCTCATGTGTCTCAAATTCCTTCAAAGGGGTTACAATTGGAAGGAACTCCAGAAAGCCAAAAACAAAGCTCTGTCCATCCCCCGTGAACAAACGCTCCTGGTGAAAGAACCCGCTACCCTTGCTGATAAAATCCCATTTGTACAGAAATTCAACACAGCTAGTGTTAACGTTACTAAAACCGTACGCAATCTTTGGCCCATGGTTTCCACAGACCCAGATTTAAAGATGTTCTCTCGAGCATCCATTCTGCCCAGTTATCAGAGATCACGTAATCTCAAGGACTTTCTGGTCCATAACGATATTTCTAATCAGAAACCGCCCGCAGCCTCCAACTTTTTGGTTCGCAAGCCAGGATGCTACAGGTGTATCAATTGTACAACCTGTAGCTTCCTAGAAACTGGTGACAGCTTCTCTCATCCCCATACAGGTGCTCGCATTCAGCTCAAACATGTGATGACGTGTAGTACTACACACGTCGTCTACATTATACGTTGTCCCTGTGGTCTCCTTTATGTGGGAAAGACGTCCTGTCAATTCAAAGAAAGAATGACAGGACATCGCTCCCACATCAGGAAGGCACTTGAAGGAAAAATTTTGCCACAAGAACAACCAGTCCCACGACATTTTCGTGAATTTAAACATGGGTTAGCGTCTTTACGTTATAAAATGATCGATCACATCCCCAAAACCCTTAGGGGTGGTGATCGTGATACTAAATTACTGCAACGAGAGACCTGGTGGATACACCGTCTGAACACGGTGGCTCCCTCAGGTCTAAATGAAGCTTGCAGCTTTTTGCCATTTGTTTAACTTTTTATGCTCTCCGTTGCTTGCATATTCTGTACAGTCTACTTTGTCCTAGGCTTTTCTCTTTGTCTGATTATATGCATGTTTGCCCCTTTGCCCAGTTGACATGTCAGTAGTGTTGCTTGTTTTTTAATTCACTTTGTTATTTTTAGGTCGCCTAGCAACCCGTCGACGTCCTGGCATACCGGCCGGTATGCGTCGCTGGCTAGTGACGTCATGATGACCCGGACCTACGGCGGTGGGCTGGCGACGGTGCACACGGTGTTTGGTGAAGGTTTAAAGGTATGTTCTGTTTTTGCTGTTTTGTGAGCTTGAAAAAGATCATTAAAGATCGAAACGTTGCCCGCACAGACCGCCGTGTCTTATTCTTTGCAAGACCCAGGAGTGCCTCCGATCACCCCCCTTGCTACATTTGGCATCCACTTGCCCCTGGCAGGCACCCGGGCACCATACTACACGTCTCCTGAAAGTGTCGTTCCCGTTGAGTGCCGATCGTCCCTCACCACTATGTATATATATATATATATATATATATATATATATATATATATATATATATATATATATATATATATATATATATATATATTGGAAGGGTCCGCACTCAGGGTAGATTGTTGTCATAGGGGGTGCTCCAACAGATGAATGAACATCAAAGGGATATAGAAGTATATGAAATGGGCACTCACCAAGGTCTTTAAATTCAGCAAATCGGTTTTATTTATGAAAAGATAATACATCCGACGTGACGTGACGTTTCGATCTGATATAGATCGTCATCAGGAAAATAAACACCAAGGGTAACTGGTATCATATCCAACAACAGGCAACCTGGTATCCATCCATGGAGGAGATACAACTGTATAGCCTCACCGGGCCAGTTTAAATACCCTCAGACCGGAAGTGATCTCATCACTTCCTGGTGCAACATCATCAATAGTACAATAACGTGTATAAACGTGTACAAAGGGAACAGGATGATCTGCTATCACTAGTCCTATATAATATGGGCAGCAGATTGTACCATCATGTAAAACGAAAAGCAAATAACAACAATCGCGCTATGTAGCGCTAGTCGCACCAGTCCCGCCAGACCGGAAGTAGAACTTGCGTTCCACCGGTCTGTGTAGCGGAAGACATCAGCGTTTCAGGACTGTCTGAAACCAAGGTGCGCCAGACCGGAAGTAGAACTAGCGTTCCACCGGTCATGTCGAGGGGAGACTTCCGCGTTCCATTGCTGTCTGGACACGCAGTGAACAGCGGTGAAAACACCGGATGTTCCACTTGCGTTCCAGCAAGCCTGTCAGTAGCAGCGTCATGCGTCCCATCGACTACTGTACATAAACAACTAAGTTACTATATCGTTTTACATGATGGTACAATCTGCTGCCCATATTATATAGGACTAGTGATAGCAGATCATCCTGTTCCCTTTGTACACGTTTATACACGTTATTGTACCATTGATGATGTTGCACCAGGAAGTGATGAGATCACTTCCGGTCTGAGGGTATTTAAACTGGCCCGGTGAGGCTATACAGTTGTATCTCCTCCATGGATGGATACCAGGTTGCCTGTTGTTGGATATGATACCAGTTACCTGTGGTGTTTATTTTCCTGATGACGATCTATATCAGATCGAAACGTCACGTCGGATGTATTATCTTTTCATAAATAAAACCGATTTGCTGAATTTAAAGACCTTGGTGAGTGCCCATTTCATATACATACATATATATATATAAATACAAAGAAGATCAGGGTGCGCTAAGGTAAATTACACAACTTTCTCATTAAAACATAAATATTTAATAAAAAGCCTCTGATAAGGCTTAGAATAAATCAAATCAAAAAGAGTTACACAGCCATTTCATAGAATAATTTAACAATCCACAGTATGGAACAGGCCCAACGCGTTTCGTCACCCACGTGACTTCATCAGGGGCGCTTTGGATGTTGATTGAAATAAGGTGCGATAGCACTGCAAATGATAAACATAAATTCAACATAATGCATAAAACAGCAGAATGCATATAAAAAATACGTATTTCTACACAAAGATGAGGTAATCGAAAAAGATGAAGAGGACAAAGGAGAGGCAGAACAATTGATAGTTCAAAATTATCTTGATACAAATATATATATATATATATATATATATTTTTTTTTTAAACAGTATACAGATATTTTCCACCGTGTCTAAAAAAAACACATTTTTAACAAATATAAGGATTCCATGTGTGCATTTAACATCCACCGAAAAGATCCTTATATAGACATTGAAGAAAAAGAGTACCTTCTAGGGGTGTATCCAATTGGTCAAACCATAGATATTGTATTCAAGCAAGACCCATACAGATATATATCTGAATAAAGGGACATACATGATAGTAAGGTACTTATTCATCATCTGTTACTGCATCAGAAAAATGCACATCACATATAATAAAATTGGGGTATAAAAATTGTACCTTCTTGGAGCGTCTCTAAATGACCAAATAAATAGCTGTGTACTTCAGCTAAAGTTGCACAGATGTAAATCTAAATGGAGAGACATATATGGTGGCCGAGTCAGACAATATCAACTTATATTTAACCACCACCAACACCTAATGATAGTTAGGGGTATTTTTCAAAGGACTTACATATCGCCAAATATCGGAACAAAAAATGCAATAGTCCAGGCGTATGTCACCAAGGATCACGTTTCTCACACCTTTTATATCGGTGTTAACCTCAAGGACCAATGAGCAGCTTCAAAAAAATCTAGTAATATAAAAAGTTTTTTTTCCCCCATTAGGAATACATACAATGAGGCATAAATGCCCAATATGAGACCATAATAAAAAACAGGAGTTCAAACTTCCCAAAAAAGGGAGGGCATAAGGTTAAGTACTTACATAAGGCTGGGAGGCCAGAAGTTCACTCTAGTGGATCCAAATGCAGAATGACTGCTGGTGTGGAAAAAGGGCTATATAAGGACCCAGGGAGAAAACATCACTTCCTGTATAAATTAATCCCAGGTGTCCCCAATGAAAGTAAGCCTGTGTGTTAAAACACAATTGCCAAGACCTTTAACCCCTTCACGACATTGCCTTTTAAGGTAATTTTTTTTTTTTTTTCCTCCTTGCATTCAAATAAGCGTAACTTTTTTAATTTTCCGGCTATATAGACACATGAGGGCTTTTTTTTTGCGGGACAAGTTGTACTTTGTAATGGTACCATTTACTATACCGTATAATATTCTGGGGAATCAGGAAATAATTCAATGTGGGGTAAAAAAAAAAAAAACCGCCATTGCACAATTTTGCGCTGGTTACGGTTTTTTTGGAGTTCATAGTTCGTTTAAAATGATGGGTTATCTTTATTCTATGGGTCGTTACGATTCTAGTGATACCAAACTTATATAGTTTTCGTTATGTTTTACCACTAAAAAAAAAAATCGCAACTTTTACGGTTTTTCTAATTTGCGTTGCGTTGCCATGTTCTGCGGCTTATAACTTTTTTATTTTTCCACCTACGGACCTGGGTGAGGGCTCATTTTTTGCGGGCTGAAGTGTACTTTTAATTAATACCATTATGGGATATGGGCAACTTTCTGATCTCTTTTAGTTATTTTTTTTTGGGTACGCGATGCGACCAAAAAACGTAGTTTTGGCGTTGGGGATTATTTTCCGTTTACGCCTTTAACCGTGCGGGATAACTAATGTTATATTTTAATAGATCGGACTTTTAGGAACGCGGCGATACCAAATATGTTTATTTTTTTTATTTTTTATTTATTTTTATTTGGGAAATGGGGAAAGGGGGGTGATTTGAACTTTTAATATTTTTTTATTTTTTTTTTATTTTTAAACTTTATTTTTTTTTTTTTTTTACTTTTACTACAAGGCCCCCTAGTGTACTTGACCACTAGGGGGCGCGATCGCCTGTACTAGGTTCAGCCATAGAGCTCTATGGCTGAACGTAGTGATTTTATGCACTTCCTATTACATCCTGCCTGAGGCAGGATGTAATAGGTATGCATACACGGCCAGCACAGGGGTCTACATTAGACCCCTGGCTACCATGGCAACCGATCGGCACCCTCCGATCTCGCTGCGGGGGGCCCCGATCGGCGCCGGAGGGGGGCGCCCCCCCTCCGATCAGCTATTTAAGCACTGCGGGCGCTTTTCCCGCGGTGCTTAAAGGGTTAAACGGCCACGATCGGCGAACTCGCCGCTCGTGGCCGTGAGAGCAGGGACCTGGCTGTAATATACAGCCATTACCTGCTCTCTTTCAAGCCAGCTCACTCCGTGAGCTGGCTTGATTCCCCCACAACCGACATATGACGTATATATACGTCATATGTCGTGAAGGGGTTAATGAGACCCTAAGGCTCAGATAACAGGACAAGAGAATCCAATATTAGAATAGCATTGTGTGCTGATAAAAAAAATTAATAAATAAATAAATAAATAAAAAAAAAAAAATAATAATAATAAAAAAAAAAAAAAAATGTAAAAAAAAAAATTTAAATAAAAAATATAATTAAAAAAAAAAAAATTAAAAAATTAAAAAAATTTTAAAAAAAACAACAAAAAAAAAAACGTCAGGCAGCTCCGCTATGCGTTCCAAATCGGCGCCATTTTGCCTGACATGGAACGCACACGCTGCGCCGGATATGACTGGCCGCTAAGCTCCTGTATTGAATATAAACTGGTGAGCGTGAATGTGCTGTGATAGGTCGCTGGTCCGCCAATGACTTAGTAAAGAAAACTGTGATCTAATAAATCCGGAAGTAGCATGCGTTTCAAAGCAGCGCCATTTTCCTAAGTTGACACGCAATAGCGCTGTGTTTAAGAAGCTCCGCTTCTCATACCTGAAAAACTAGAAATGTATATGGTGGTCCTTATATACGCTAATGCTAAGACCCTCATAGCTAGTGAAACCCTATTAAGGGAAAAATATATCTATAAACTAATATATCTAAATGCGTTCCAAATGGCTGCCATTTTTAATGTCATTGGAACGCAAAACACCCTAAGATTGCCAATGTGCTGAATCCCCAATAAAACGGACTGGATCCATAATACCAATAAAGTTGTTTCATATTACTTTAATTAAACTAACCTTACGTTTAGTGCTTTTATGTGATAAATATAGTGTACTGATAGGGGTTTCAGTTATACTTAATATGGTGTCTCTATGTGCTCCGAAAGTGCACAGTAGGAATGTAACTGCAATGCTTAGTTATAAAGCGTGATGTACATTCAGTCATAGTGAATCTATATTATAGAGATTATATTTAATTTAGTGTATCTAGTTTATTTATAAATGTACCTAGTGATACAGTGAAGGACTATTAGACTATTCTTTATAGGGATCCAGTCCCTAGAGTCTCAAAAAAAAAAAAAAACCCACACCTTGGGGGGAGGGGGGGGGGGGCGGGGGAAGGGATCGAAAAAATACTATTATTACAACTCCCGTTAGTTCATTACCGTCTCATTTACATCTAGATGATTTTACCATAGATAGCGATTATAATACAACATTAGTATGTACACTTGGTGTGAATTATATGAAACAAGAAAAGAAAAAGAGGAAAAAAACATTGAAGGTGGGATCAGAGGAAAGCCACTATATCAACGCCTTCATTGAGACCCTTTGGCGTAAGAGAATTAAGGGAATAAATCCAAAAGCTTTCCTTTTTAATCAGCTCTTGGCCCCTATTTCCTCCTCTAGGATTGATCGGGACACGTTCCAAAATGGTGAATTTGAAATTGTCCTTGGTTACCAAAGAGTTATGTTTCTCGAGGAAGTGTCTGGGCAGGCTGTGCACTTTCACTTTATTTTTAATATTGCGCATATGCTCCTGTATCCTCAACTTCGTCTGTCTGATGGTTTTCCCAACGTAGACTAGGTTGCAGCTGCAGGTGATTTTATAAACCACGTGATCCGAATTGCAAGTCACTGCTTCCCTAATTCTATACTCTTTGCCATTATCCAAAGTGTGATGGAAGGGTTTCTTGTCTAGAAACGGGCAGCAAATGCACTTGTTACAGGGCAGGACCCCCGGTTTTTTGTTTAGGAAATGTGGCGTTTTGGAAGTGGAAGGAATGGTTGGTTTCATTCTGCTAGGTGCTAGCATGGATTTTAAATTTTTTGCTCGGCGGTATACTAAGTTCGGCCTCGGAGGTAGATGTTGACCTAGGACCGGATCTCTTAAGAGGATGGACCAATGCTTTTCAAGCACTTTTTTAATTTGATGATTCTCACAGTTGTACTGTGTTACAAAAGGCCTGCTCTTAAATTCTTTCTGCGGTCTGATTGTTTTCACTAGTAGCTCCTCTCTTCCGCGTGAGAATGCTTTAGATCTAGCTTCTTCTACCAAATCGACTTTGTAGCCCCTTTCGATGAACCGGTCGAATAACAGCTGTGACTGAGACATAAATTCACTCCCGTCGCTACAATTACGTCTTATTCTTAAGAACTGCGCATATGGAACGTTGTTCTTCCATGCTGGGAAGTGGCAACTCGTTGCCGGAATGAAACTATTAGCATCTACTGATTTAAAGTGTGTACGGGTGATGACTTCCTCATCAGGTCTTCCTTCGAGTTCTAGATCCAAGTAATCAATCTTTGTAGGGTTGGATTTAAACGTAAACTTCAAATTGAAGTCGTTACAATGGATATAAGTCATGAAGTCAGAAATACTTGTCTCATCTCCGCGCCAGATTAGCAAAAGATCATCTATGTATCTCTTATACACTATTATATTATCTTTAAACCGAGAATCATAGACGAATTGATCTTCCCAGGCTCGCATATGGAGGTTCGCATATGCTGGGGCAAACTTTGTCCCCATAGCAGTGCCCTGCTGTTGGATGTAAAATTCTCCATTAAATTCAAAGAAATTATGGTTTAAGATGAAGTTAATGCCATTAATGAGGAAGGTCACTTCTGCATCAGATTTCTCTGGATCACTCCGTAGGATTTTTTCTACCGACTGAAGACCCTTGATGTGAGGAATTGAAGAATATAACCCCTGCACATCAATTGTCAGCCAGCAGAAGTCGGCAGACCAAATTTTTCCTTTAAGTAATTGCAAAACTGAGGCACTGTCCCTTAAATGAGAGGTGTTCTGTAAGACGTAAGGTTGCAATTTTAAGTCTAGATAATGAGAAAGATTGGACGTAAGAGAATTCACCCCTGCTATTATGGGGCGTCCCGGTGGCTGGTTTTTGTCCTTGTGAACCTTCGGGATATGGTAGAATATAGGAAGGACAGGGTGTTTTACATTAATATAATCAAATTCTTCCTTGCACAGGACACCTTTCTGTAGACCCGAGGTTAGGAGGATTTCCAGTTCGTCCTGGAAAGCTTTAGTGGGGTTATCCGGTATTTTCTTATAGGTGGATTCATCCTCTAAAATTCTATTCGCTTCAATTAGATAGTTGGATTTGTCTTGAAGAACGACGGCTCCACCTTTGTCCGCGCATTTTATGATGGTGTTGTCATCTTTTATTAGACTTTTTAGGGCCTTGTTCTCTAGATGATTAAAATTTTTGACCTGATGTTTTTTAGGTTTGATGTCCCTGAAATCCTCACGGACTGCTTCATAAAAAATGTTCAGATGGCTACCCCTTGATTCCACAGGGTAAAAGTGGGAAACTGGGGCTACCAAGGGTTTAACCTCTGTGTTTTTAATTTCATTTGATTGATTCTTTAAGAAGTGCCGTTGAACCGTGAGATTTCTAATGTATCTGTTGAGATCAATAAACAAGTTAAAATGATTAATATGGCCATCTGGCGCGAACTTGAGGCCTCTATCTAATAGCGTGCTCTCTTCTGTAGATAGCTCTTTCGCTGAGTTATTGATGATTCCTGTCCTAGAGATGGTGGTATCGGTGGTCCTTTTTTCTTCTTTGGAGAGCCGTTTGCCCCCTCTGCATCCTCTATGTCCCCGTTTAGTCTGCGTTTTAACCCGTGTGGTGAATCTAGGCGTGGGTACAGTTCTTCTCTTACGGTACGATGGGGGGGAACGGAGTCTCGTTCCACCTCTAAAAAATGATGTTGATTCCTATATGGAGAAGGGGATTTGTATCTATCGTTTCGATTATAATGTTGGTAGTCCTGATAAGACGGTAATCGATTTCTAAATGTCCTTCTTGGATGGTAATTATCCCTTTGATCTCTTGGGTCTTGCCTCCTAGGCCTCTCATTGTACCTCTCGGTATGTTTATAACTGTGGTAGGCGTTATGATATTGATTTGGAGGTCGATATTGGGTTTCATCTCTATCACGGAAGGAACCCCTTCTGGGTTTATCCCACACCGGGTTGTTATTCACGGGGCGGAATCTTCTGGAGGATGGGTCAGCATTCCTATTTTCGTTTGGCCAGATGTGTATATGGCCATTGATATAATCCCTTTTATCTCGCATGAACTTTTTTTGTTTCCGCTGGATGATCTCCTTCTCCAGGTTGTCCAATTTTTGCTGTAGGTCTGCTATATCTCTTTTGAATTCTTCGCTTGAATCAAATTTGGCTAACAAACCTTCAATCCGACCCATTTCACTTTCCAACGTGATTAACTCCTTTTTCCTTTCATTGACTAATGCTGTAATTAATTTGATAGAACAGTCATCCAGAATGGAGTTCCACGTTTTCAGAAAGGTTGGGTTATCGATACCATATGTTGGAGTTTTTTGTAGGCGAAGACCTCTGGGAATTCTGTTGACCTCTAGATATTTCTCCAAAGTTACGATGTCATACCACCCTTTAAGCTCTTTTACAGCTAACTTTTCCAATGTATTCAGATGTCCAAAATAATCCTCTCCTTCGTCCTCCATATCCAGATCGAATTCCTCATCTTCAAAGATGTTCTTTACATTAAAATTTCTTTTGGTTCTGTCTTTAAACAGTGGCATGTTGCTAAGGCAGCAGTGATAGGTGGCTAACAAAGAATAGACACAAAAAAAGGCAAGGGGTACCCAACACCGCGCCCTATTAGCCCAAAGCTGCACCTCTGAAGGATCCCTGTTAGCTGAGACCCGGGACGGACAGAAATACAAAGAAGATCAGGGTGCGCTAAGGTAAATTACACAACTTTCTCATTAAAACATAAATATTTAATAAAAAGCCTCTGATAAGGCTTAGAATAAATCAAATCAAAAAGAGTTACACAGCCATTTCATAGAATAATTTAACAATCCACAGTATGGAACAGGCCCAACGCGTTTCGTCACCCACGTGACTTCATCAGGGGCGCTTTGGATGTTGATTGAAATAAGGTGCGATAGCACTGCAAATGATAAACATAAATTCAACATAATGCATAAAACAGCAGAATGCATATAAAAAATACGTATTTCTACACAAAGATGAGGTAATCGAAAAAGATGAAGAGGACAAAGGAGAGGCAGAACAATTGATAGTTCAAAATTATCTTGATACAAATATATATATATATATATATATATATATATATATATATATATATTTTTTTTTTTTTTTTTTTTTTTTTTTAAACAGTATACAGATATTTTCCACCGTGTCTAAAAAAAACACATTTTTAACAAATATAAGGATTCCATGTGTGCATTTAACATCCACCGAAAAGATCCTTATATAGACATTGAAGAAAAAGAGTACCTTCTAGGGGTGTATCCAATTGGTCAAACCATAGATATTGTATTCAAGCAAGACCCATACAGATATATATCTGAATAAAGGGACATACATGATAGTAAGGTACTTATTCATCATCTGTTACTGCATCAGAAAAATGCACATCACATATAATAAAATTGGGGTATAAAAATTGTACCTTCTTGGAGCGTCTCTAAATGACCAAATAAATAGCTGTGTACTTCAGCTAAAGTTGCACAGATGTAAATCTAAATGGAGAGACATATATGGTGGCCGAGTCAGACAATATCAACTTATATTTAACCACCACCAACACCTAATGATAGTTAGGGGTATTTTTCAAAGGACTTACATATCGCCAAATATCGGAACAAAAAATGCAATAGTCCAGGCGTATGTCACCAAGGATCACGTTTCTCACACCTTTTATATCGGTGTTAACCTCAAGGACCAATGAGCAGCTTCAAAAAAATCTAGTAATATAAAAAGTTTTTTTTCCCCCATTAGGAATACATACAATGAGGCATAAATGCCCAATATGAGACCATAATAAAAAACAGGAGTTCAAACTTCCCAAAAAAGGGAGGGCATAAGGTTAAGTACTTACATAAGGCTGGGAGGCCAGAAGTTCACTCTAGTGGATCCAAATGCAGAATGACTGCTGGTGTGGAAAAAGGGCTATATAAGGACCCAGGGAGAAAACATCACTTCCTGTATAAATTAATCCCAGGTGTCCCCAATGAAAGTAAGCCTGTGTGTTAAAACACAATTGCCAAGACCTTTAATGAGACCCTAAGGCTCAGATAACAGGACAAGAGAATCCAATATTAGAATAGCATTGTGTGCTGATAAAAAAAAAAAAATAAATAAATAAATTTAAAAAAAAAAAATAATAAAAAAAAAAAAAAAAATTTAAAAAAAAAAATATAAATAAAAAATATAATAAAAAAAAAAAATTAAAAAATTAAAAAAATTTAAAAAAAAAAAAAAAAAAAAAAAAACGTCAGGCAGCTCCGCTATGCGTTCCAAATCGGCGCCATTTTGCCTGACATGGAACGCACACGCTGCGCCGGATATGACTGGCCGCTAAGCTCCTGTATTGAATATAAACTGGTGAGCGTGAATGTGCTGTGATAGGTCGCTGGTCCGCCAATGACTTAGTAAAGAAAACTGTGATCTAATAAATCCGGAAGTAGCATGCGTTTCAAAGCAGCGCCATTTTCCTAAGTTGACACGCAATAGCGCTGTGTTTAAGAAGCTCCGCTTCTCATACCTGAAAAACTAGAAATGTATATGGTGGTCCTTATATACGCTAATGCTAAGACCCTCATAGCTAGTGAAACCCTATTAAGGGAAAAATATATCTATAAACTAATATATCTAAATGCGTTCCAAATGGCTGCCATTTTTAATGTCATTGGAACGCAAAACACCCTAAGATTGCCAATGTGCTGAATCCCCAATAAAACGGACTGGATCCATAATACCAATAAAGTTGTTTCATATTACTTTAATTAAACTAACCTTACGTTTAGTGCTTTTATGTGATAAATATAGTGTACTGATAGGGGTTTCAGTTATACTTAATATGGTGTCTCTATGTGCTCCGAAAGTGCACAGTAGGAATGTAACTGCAATGCTTAGTTATAAAGCGTGATGTACATTCAGTCATAGTGAATCTATATTATAGAGATTATATTTAATTTAGTGTATCTAGTTTATTTATAAATGTACCTAGTGATACAGTGAAGGACTATTAGACTATTCTTTATAGGGATCCAGTCCCTAGAGTCTCAAAAAAAAAAAAAACCCACACCTTGGGGGGAGGGGGGGGGGGGGGGCGGGGGAAGGGATCGAAAAAATACTATTATTACAACTCCCGTTAGTTCATTACCGTCTCATTTACATCTAGATGATTTTACCATAGATAGCGATTATAATACAACATTAGTATGTACACTTGGTGTGAATTATATGAAACAAGAAAAGAAAAAGAGGATTGTTAAATTATTCTATGAAATGGCTGTGTAACTCTTTTTGATTTGATTTATTCTAAGCCTTATCAGAGGCTTTTTATTAAATATTTATGTTTTAATGAGAAAGTTGTGTAATTTACCTTAGCGCACCCTGATCTTCTTTGTATTTCTGTCCGTCCCGGGTCTCAGCTAACAGGGATCCTTCAGAGGTGCAGCTTTGGGCTAATAGGGCGCGGTGTTGGGTACCCCTTGCCTTTCTTGTGTCTATTCTTTGTTAGCCACCTATCACTGCTGCCTTAGCAACATGCCACTGTTTAAAGACAGAACCAAAAGAAATTTTAATGTAAAGAACATCTTTGAAGATGAGGAATTCGATCTGGATATGGAGGACGAAGGTGTTGGGTACCCCTTGCCTTTCTTGTGTCTATTCTTTGTTAGCCACCTATCACTGCTGCCTTAGCAACATGCCACTGTTTAAAGACAGAACCAAAAGAAATTTTAATGTAAAGAACATCTTTGAAGATGAGGAATTCGATCTGGATATGGAGGACGAAGGAGAGGATTATTTTGGACATCTGAATACATTGGAAAAGTTAGCTGTAAAAGAGCTTAAAGGGTGGTATGACATCGTAACTTTGGAGAAATATCTAGAGGTCAACAGAATTCCCAGAGGTCTTCGCCTACAAAAAACTCCAACATATGGTATCGATAACCCAACCTTTCTGAAAACGTGGAACTCCATTCTGGATGACTGTTCTATCAAATTAATTACAGCATTAGTCAATGAAAGGAAAAAGGAGTTAATCACGTTGGAAAGTGAAATGGGTCGGATTGAAGGTTTGTTAGCCAAATTTGATTCAAGCGAAGAATTCAAAAGAGATATAGCAGACCTACAGCAAAAATTGGACAACCTGGAGAAGGAGATCATCCAGCGGAAACAAAAAAAGTTCATGCGAGATAAAAGGGATTATATCAATGGCCATATACACATCTGGCCAAACGAAAATAGGAATGCTGACCCATCCTCCAGAAGATTCCGCCCCGTGAATAACAACCCGGTGTGGGATAAACCCAGAAGGGGTTCCTTCCGTGATAGAGATGAAACCCAATATCGACCTCCAAATCAATATCATAACGCCTACCACAGTTATAAACATACCGAGAGGTACAATGAGAGGCCTAGGAGGCAAGACCCAAGAGATCAAAGGGATAATTACCATCCAAGAAGGACATTTAGAAATCGATTACCGTCTTATCAGGACTACCAACATTATAATCGAAACGATAGATACAAATCCCCTTCTCCATATAGGAATCAACATCATTTTTTAGAGGTGGAACGAGACTCCGTTCCCCCCCATCGTACCGTAAGAGAAGAACTGTACCCACGCCTAGATTCACCACACGGGTTAAAACGCAGACTAAACGGGGACATAGAGGATGCAGAGGGGGCAAACGGCTCTCCAAAGAAGAAAAAAGGACCACCGATACCACCATCTCTAGGACAGGAATCATCAATAACTCAGCGAAAGAGCTATCTACAGAAGAGAGCACGCTATTAGATAGAGGCCTCAAGTTCGCGCCAGATGGCCATATTAATCATTTTAACTTGTTTATTGATCTCAACAGATACATTAGAAATCTCACGGTTCAACGGCACTTCTTAAAGAATCAATCAAATGAAATTAAAAACACAGAGGTTAAACCCTTGGTAGCCCCAGTTTCCCACTTTTACCCTGTGGAATCAAGGGGTAGCCATCTGAACATTTTTTATGAAGCAGTCCGTGAGGATTTCAGGGACATCAAACCTAAAAAACATCAGGTCAAAAATTTGAATCATCTAGAGAACAAGGCCCTAAAAAGTCTAATAAAAGATGACAACACCATCATAAAATGCGCGGACAAAGGTGGAGCCGTCGTTCTTCAAGACAAATCCAACTATCTAATTGAAGCGAATAGAATTTTAGAGGATGAATCCACCTATAAGAAAATACCGGATAACCCCACTAAAGCTTTCCAGGACGAACTGGAAATCCTCCTAACCTCGGGTCTACAGAAAGGTGTCCTGTGCAAGGAAGAATTTGATTATATTAATGTAAAACACCCTGTCCTTCCTATATTCTACCATATCCCGAAGGTTCACAAGGACAAAAACCAGCCACCGGGACGCCCCATAATAGCAGGGGTGAATTCTCTTACGTCCAATCTTTCTCATTATCTAGACTTAAAATTGCAACCTTACGTCTTACAGAACACCTCTCATTTAAGGGACAGTGCCTCAGTTTTGCAATTACTTAAAGGAAAAATTTGGTCTGCCGACTTCTGCTGGCTGACAATTGATGTGCAGGGGTTATATTCTTCAATTCCTCACATCAAGGGTCTTCAGTCGGTAGAAAAAATCCTACGGAGTGATCCAGAGAAATCTGATGCAGAAGTGACCTTCCTCATTAATGGCATTAACTTCATCTTAAACCATAATTTCTTTGAATTTAATGGAGAATTTTACATCCAACAGCAGGGCTATGCTATGGGGACAAAGTTTGCCCCAGCATATGCGAACCTCCATATGCGAGCCTGGGAAGATCAATTCGTCTATGATTCTCGGTTTAAAGATAATATAATAGTGTATAAGAGATACATAGATGATCTTTTGCTCATCTGGCGCGGAGATGAGACAAGTATTTCTGACTTCATGACTTATATCCATTGTAACGACTTCAATTTGAAGTTTACGTTTAAATCCAACCCTACAAAGATTGATTACTTGGATCTAGAACTCGAAGGAAGACCTGATGAGGAAGTCATCACCCGTACACACTTTAAATCAGTAGATGCTAATAGTTTCATTCCGGCAACGAGTTGCCACTTCCCAGCATGGAAGAACAACGTTCCATATGCGCAGTTCTTAAGAATAAGACGTAATTGTAGCGACGGGAGTGAATTTATGTCTCAGTCACAGCTGTTATTCGACCGGTTCATCGAAAGGGGCTACAAAGTCGATTTGGTAGAAGAAGCTAGATCTAAAGCATTCTCACGCGGAAGAGAGGAGCTACTAGTGAAAACAATCAGACCGCAGAAAGAATTTAAGAGCAGGCCTTTTGTAACACAGTACAACTGTGAGAATCATCAAATTAAAAAAGTGCTTGAAAAGCATTGGTCCATCCTCTTAAGAGATCCGGTCCTAGGTCAACATCTACCTCCGAGGCCGAACTTAGTATACCGCCGAGCAAAAAATTTAAAATCCATGCTAGCACCTAGCAGAATGAAACCAACCATTCCTTCCACTTCCAAAACGCCACATTTCCTAAACAAAAAACCGGGGGTCCTGCCCTGTAACAAGTGCATTTGCTCCCCGTTTCTAGACAAGAAACCCTTCCATCACACTTTGGATAATGGCAAAGAGTATAGAATTAGGGAAGCAGTGACTTTCAATTCGGATCACGTGGTTTATAAAATCACCTGCAGCTGCAACCTAGTCTACGTTGGGAAAACCATCAGACAGACGAAGTTGAGGATACAGGAGCATATGCGCAATATTAAAAATAAAGTGAAAGTGCACAGCCTGCCCAGACACTTCCTCGAGAAACATAACTCTTTGGTAACCAAGGACAATTTCAAATTCACCATTTTGGAACGTGTCCCGATCAATCCTAGAGGAGGAAATAGGGGCCAAGAGCTGATTAAAAAGGAAAGCTTTTGGATTTATTCCCTTAATTCTCTTACGCCAAAGGGTCTCAATGAAGGCGTTGATATAGTGGCTTTCCTCTGATCCCACCTTCAATGTTTTTTTCCTCTTTTTCTTTTCTTGTTTCATATAATTCACACCAAGTGTACATACTAATGTTGTATTAAAATCGCTATCTATGGTAAAATCATCTAGATGTAAATGAGACGGTAATGAACTAACGGGAGTTGTAATAATAGTATTTTTTCGATCCCTTCCCCCGCCCCCCCCCCCTCCCCCCAAGGTGTGGGTTTTTTTTTTTTTCTTTTTTTTTGAGACTCTAGGGACTGGATCCCTATAAAGAATAGTCTAATAGTCCTTCACTGTATCACTAGGTACATTTATAAATAAACTAGATACACTAAATTAAATATAATCTCTATAATATAGATTCACTATGACTGAATGTACATCACGCTTTATAACTAAGCATTGCAGTTACATTCCTACTGTGCACTTTCGGAGCACATAGAGACACCATATTAAGTATAACTGAAACCCCTATCAGTACACTATATTTATCACATAAAAGCACTAAACGTAAGGTTAGTTTAATTAAAGTAATATGAAACAACTTTATTGGTATTATGGATCCAGTCCGTTTTATTGGGGATTCAGCACATTGGCAATCTTAGGGTGTTTTGCGTTCCAATGACATTAAAAATGGCAGCCATTTGGAACGCATTTAGATATATTAGTTTATAGATATATTTTTCCCTTAATAGGGTTTCACTAGCTATGAGGGTCTTAGCATTAGCGTATATAAGGACCACCATATACATTTCTAGTTTTTCAGGTATGAGAAGCGGAGCTTCTTAAACACAGCGCTATTGCGTGTCAACTTAGGAAAATGGCGCTGCTTTGAAACGCATGCTACTTCCGGATTTATTAGATCACAGTTTTCTTTACTAAGTCATTGGCGGACCAGCGACCTATCACAGCACATTCACGCTCACCAGTTTATATTCAATACAGGAGCTTAGCGGCCACTCATATCCGGCGCAGCGTGTGCGTTCCATGTCAGGCAAAATGGCGCCGATTTGGAACGCATAGCGGAGCTGCCTGACGTTTTTTTGTTTTTTTGTTTTTTTTTTTAATTTTTTATTTTTTAATTTTTTTTTTTTTTTTAATTATATTTTTTATTTATATTTTTTTTTTTAAATTTTTTTTTTTTTATTTATTTATTTATTTATTTATTTATTTATCAGCACACAATGCTATTCTAATATTGGATTCTCTTGTCCTGTTATCTGAGCCTTAGGGTCTCATTAAAGGTCTTGGCAATTGTGTTTTAACACACAGGCTTACTTTCATTGGGGACACCTGGGATTAATTTATACAGGAAGTGATGTTTTCTCCCTGGGTCCTTATATAGCCCTTTTTCCACACCAGCAGTCATTCTGCATTTGGATCCACTAGAGTGAACTTCTGGCCTCCCAGCCTTATGTAAGTACTTAACCTTATGCCCTCCCTTTTTTGGGAAGTTTGAACTCCTGTTTTTTATTATGGTCTCATATTGGGCATTTATGCCTCATTGTATGTATTCCTAATGGGGGAAAAAAAACTTTTTATATTACTAGATTTTTTTGAAGCTGCTCATTGGTCCTTGAGGTTAACACCGATATAAAAGGTGTGAGAAACGTGATCCTTGGTGACATACGCCTGGACTATTGCATTTTTTGTTCCGATATTTGGCGATATGTAAGTCCTTTGAAAAATACCCCTAACTATCATTAGGTGTTGGTGGTGGTTAAATATAAGTTGATATTGTCTGACTCGGCCACCATATATGTCTCTCCATTTAGATTTACATCTGTGCAACTTTAGCTGAAGTACACAGCTATTTATTTGGTCATTTAGAGACGCTCCAAGAAGGTACAATTTTTATACCCCAATTTTATTATATGTGATGTGCATTTTTCTGATGCAGTAACAGATGATGAATAAGTACCTTACTATCATGTATGTCCCTTTATTCAGATATATATCTGTATGGGTCTTGCTTGAATACAATATCTATGGTTTGACCAATTGGATACACCCCTAGAAGGTACTCTTTTTCTTCAATGTCTATATAAGGATCTTTTCGGTGGATGTTAAATGCACACATGGAATCCTTATATTTGTTAAAAATGTGTTTTTTTTAGACACGGTGGAAAATATCTGTATACTGTTTAAAAAAAAAAAAAAAAAAATATATATATATATATATATATCTATATATATATATATATATATCTATATATATATATTTGTATCAAGATAATTTTGAACTATCAATTGTTCTGCCTCTCCTTTGTCCTCTTCATCTTTTTCGATTACCTCATCTTTGTGTAGAAATACGTATTTTTTATATGCATTCTGCTGTTTTATGCATTATGTTGAATTTATGTTTATCATTTGCAGTGCTATCGCACCTTATTTCAATCAACATCCAAAGCGCCCCTGATGAAGTCACGTGGGTGACGAAACGCGTTGGGCCTGTTCCATACTGTGGATTGTTAAATTATTCTATGAAATGGCTGTGTAACTCTTTTTGATTTGATTTATTCTAAGCCTTATCAGAGGCTTTTTATTAAATATTTATGTTTTAATGAGAAAGTTGTGTAATTTACCTTAGCGCACCCTGATCTTCTTTGTATTTCTGTCCGTCCCGGGTCTCAGCTAACAGGGATCCTTCAGAGGTGCAGCTTTGGGCTAATAGGGCGCGGTGTTGGGTACCCCTTGCCTTTCTTATATATATATATATATATAGCAGGAATACAATGTGGCACTCCCAGGGTTTGCAAATGAAAAATTTTTTAATGGAATACCCCGGGAGTGCCACATTGTATTCCTGCTATCCATTCTTTGTTTGGAGGCACCCGGGTACTATTTTCTCCAGGAGGCTGTGCCGGACCCTGAGTCTTGTATATATATATATATATATATATATATATATATATATAATGTTCTGGATCCCCTGTACTGAGCCCAGTGACAGGGGAAAAAACGGCACTCACGGATTTAGAAAAGGTATTTATAGTAACGTGATCAATTTACAGCATTATCAACGTTTCAAGGCAGGTTGCCTTTTCGTCAGGATGCGCTGTGTGGAAAGTGCCAAAGGTGCGGTGAATTCACCGCACCTTTGGCACTTTCCACACAGCGCATCCTGACGAAAAGGCAACCTGCCTTGAAACGTTGATAATGCTGTAAATTGATCACGTTACTATAAATACCTTTTTTTAAATCCGTGAGTGCCGTTTTTTCCCCTGTCACTGGGCTCAGTACAGGGGATCCAGAACATTGTATCCATGAACTTAAGGGCACCGCGGTACTTGTGAACTATTGTCCGGAGTGCCGAACATACCAGGAGACTATATATATATATATATATATATATATATATATATATATAGTACACAAGACCTGCACTATCACTCTCACTTAAAGATAACTGCTGGGGTGCCGTATATAGAGCAAAGTGTAAAGGCACAATGCCTTTGATAGGGTCCCTATCCAGTCACCATTGTGTGCAATTGATGCTGCTGCTGTATATGCTGTTTTTTGTTGCTTCTGCCTTGAGAATGGTCTTGAGGGACTGAAACGTCGGCAGACCAATCTTGTGATTAAACCAGTGGGACGTTAACCCTGAATACCACAGTGCTAAAGTCTGGTAAGTGCTGTTTTTTCCCTAAACGGGGAAGTTTTCTGTATGTGTATATATATATATATATATATATATATATATATATATATACTGTATATACATAGGCAGTGGACGAAAGGTTTTTCCCTTTTACATTTTATACTTTTTGTCTGTGGAGTCTTGTGTTTGGCAGTCCAGGAAGCCCAGGTGCAACTTAGCAAAATATTTCTTTTCCTTGCTAAATTTATATTGAAAGCAGTTGGCATGGGTACCTTCCCCAATGAATTCCTGTTACTTTGTTTAACTTGATTTTTCACAAATTGTAATAAATGCCATTAATGGGCTTCATGTGGTATCACATATTTACGTCAATATAAAATGAATCTGCTTTTATAAACTTGGACACTGTAAAAATCTCAATTATTTGTGCCAAATATTTTCTGTTCTGCTACCTTCAGATCAGATTCACTGCCAAGGCCTACTACCAGCTGGTCCTACTCGTACAAATGTATATTGAATAAACTCACTTGCATGAGTCAGAGATGCCTGGCTGTGCTTGAATTTAGTTAAAAAAATATATAGATGGTTTCCTCCTGGCAATAAACTCTTCTTTAATGTGACATTTGCTACACATTCTAATAAACTTTTAATTGCTACTTTAGTTCAATTTGTGTGTCCATAGACACAAAAATGTGAATGGTAAGTTTACTACTGCATGCAGAAATATTGGGGGAAAATTGTAGCATAATTCTCTAATTTGTACAATGCACTTTGGTCACTTACAGTATGTTATAGTAAATCCATACCAAATGCACAAAAATCCATTAGTAATTTTAGGTTATCCAGCATGATCCCAGAAATGTCACTACTCATTTGGTAATAAAAATAGTGATTTTTTTTAATGAAGGAGAGTAAAGCTGAGTACACACTAGAGCAGGCATTCCCAACCACGGTCCTCAAGGCACACCAACAGTGCAGGTTTTAGTGATATCCAGACAGCACAGGTGGTTAAATAAAATTAGCTCAGGTACTAATTAAGTCACCTGTGCTGAAGCTTGGATATCACTAAAACCTGCACTGTTGGTGTGCCTTGAGGACCGTGGTTGGGAATGCCTGCACTAGAGTGTATGTAGTTTAATCCGGCGGATTGGACCAACCATGGCACCTAGCTACACTGCTGATTACAGTTTTAATTACTGTATGTCTGACTATATAGAACTGTTTTGTGTCCCACTTTCTAACTCAGATTCCATTACATGGACCAAGTTATATGGTTAACATGGGGAAACCACTATATCCACCAAAAAATGTTTTTGTATATTTAAATGGACATTGGGATTTGAATGGCATTCATCCTTACAATACAGTCTACACACCATTATTTTTTTAACAATGTCTATTTAAATTGACGAGGTCATAGAGGGTTAAAGAATAATACAAGTATCACAATTAAAAAATGAATAAAAATATAGCCGGTCACCTTAAAATATAACATGCTGTATAGAATATAAGTGCAAAATCTGCAATCAAAAGCTACTTGAAATGGTCCAATTAGGGTAATTCCAATATAATTTACTGTCCATCATCAGTGTCTTACAAAAGATTCAGTAATAACTGGGAAAAATCAGTAATTTTTGGAGTTCTCCAAACAGATATAGTAGTTACTTATTGATAATAAAAGCTTGGGCATCTGGTATACTGAAAGTGGTGTGGATTTTTAGATAGACGGTAATTCAGGTGACCACTATTGGTTGATAGTGAAAAGGATGACATAGGAAAAAGTTGACATGCGCTAGTACAAAATGTTGCCAAAAAAGATCAGGGAATGGTCGACATGTGAAAATGTTGACATGAGTTTTTTGTGCTTTTGGTGTCTCTGTCGACATGGCCCTCCAATTGGTGTAACACCTTGGTTCACTTGGCACACTTTACCGTTCCTAGTTGTAGTCAACGTGGATCAGTATTGAACAAGTTATCTGAGTCCTGAAACATTTAAACTTTTCATTTGTCAACCATTTGTCATGTGTCAACCATTGCCATATTGAACTATTGCTTGTGTCAACCATTTGTCAGTGTCGTCCTAGTGCCCACCTGGATGGCATATAGCTCAGCCTAAGTTTTTATAATGATACACTGGATTCAATTGGATTTGTTACTGTTTTAAATCTTTGCAACACCCTATCTTTTAGATATGCAATTACCTATGTGCCTCTGAGGCTGTTCAGTTTTCTCTGAAGGTTATACAGAATTGTTGTGGGAATTCGCAAACCTGACGATTATTGAATGACTGGGCATGGTTACAGATCATAGCACGCACGCGCACGGCCAAATAGCAACTAAAATAGCAAAAATATCTATACGCAATCCATTCGCAATTTCACTGACAGGAAGTTGGCTTATGGGGGTGATCACCGGACGTTTTCTGGGAGTGTCCCAAAAAGCAAGCATGCCTGGGGTTTTAGGTGAGGGTGGAAGATGATGGTAAATGAATTGCATATGGATGCGTGACAGGATACCAGATTGTGAAACCTTCACTTGCAGATTTACACAGGGCGGGTTTTCTCTCTGGGGCCTGGGCGGTGGCTAACCACTCACAGTCATCTGCAAATTTGCAAATGAGCAATCAAGTCTGAATTAGGTCTTCATTATATTATTGAGTGGCCATTACCTTTAAATGTCTTTACTTTTTGTATATATTTTGGGATGATAGAGGGGTGACAGCAGGAGTCACTGTTTGCTTCACTGGTTGTATTGCTTGTTTTAATGTTTTACAGCTGTTCAAAAAATCCATTTAATTGTCAGAAACATTTTGAGCAGGGTTTAATAAATGTTTACTGGGCCTAGCAGGCACTAAATCATTTTTCAAACATAATGAAAGAGCACCGAGAGAACGACAGAGCTGCAAATGGAGCGAGCTTTAAATCTCCCTGCCTCTTGTGATCTTATTACAGTATATGGTCGTGTGTTTTTAATATCGTCAGAGCGATTTCCCCATGCAGAGAGCATCTCTGATAAGGAGCATAAACGCACGTTTCTGGCATTTCTGGTCTTGCTTTATGAAAACCTGACATTAATGGTTCATTTATCTTGGCAGAGCAATCTGTGTAATACTGGCTGCTGGTCCAGAATGTGTTCTGCACTTTATTTATGCTGTATCATAAATTACAACCCATCCAAGTAACACCTTTGTGGTGGGGAATTATATCCTATGTACCAAGCACTCGTTGCATTTATTAGATATATACTTTAGTGATTCCATATAGCCAGAAACTCCACTGATCACCTATTGCTTCTGGACCTAAGGTCTAATTCAGACCTGATAGCAGGAGAAATTTGCTCTAAAAATGGACAAAACCCATGTGCGCTGCAGGTGGCACCGATGTAACATGTGCAGAGAGTTATGGGCCATACACACTGGGCGACTACAGCTCCATTACTCAGCGATCTGTCGAGATCGCTTAGAAATAAATCACGGATCACTTTGTGTGTATGGCCCCCGGCAAGGGCGATGAGCGGTCCCATGCTTCGCTATCACCTGAAAAGATTCATACTGCATGCAATTGAGAACATTGGCCATGACAGATCGCTCAGCACACATTGTTAGTGCAGCGCTGTGTGCTGGGTGATCTGTGCTTAACTAGATATCTCAGTATACTGCTCCCGTCACCCCATGTGAACACGCCCCACCCAAACCTAACTTTCTCTGCGCATCACATTTGCCATGCCTGCTGTGCAAATGATTTTGTCCATTTTCAGAGAAAATGCACCCTGCTATCAGGTCCTAGGCCCTAAGGGCAGGTTCAGACTCATTCATTTGGGTTTGAATTCAGCCTCATCCTCGATGTTCCAGGATTGCGGTGTACACCTGTCAGATGCAGGGGTGGTCATATTTTTAGAAGATCTCATTAGGTTTTTGAGGTCTGTTTGAGGTTGGTGTTATAGCCACCTCTGGCAGGTCTGTGTAACTGCAGCTTTGCTCGTGTGTGTTTGTTCTGTGCACAAACCTGTCACATACTGTCATTAGCCCATTACCATGGGTTTGGATACTTGGATAGCATCATAATCATTATCAACTTTATTTGGCTAGGTATACTTGCGTATACTAGGAATTAGTTTTGGATTGCTGTGCGACAGCCAGTGACAGTACAAATATATATCACACATGATATATGCGTATGCTGATGGGGGACACTAACATGGGGAACATGTATTTGCTGAGTGGCACAGCACCCAGGCAGCCATTCAGTGGTGCCACTTGGTGATTGCACCAGATAGATAGGTAACAAGTAAAAATCAGTGACAGTACAGATATATATCACACGTACAGATATGCGTATCCTGATGAGGGACACGGACATGGGGAACACATCTTTTCTCAGCTGCACAGCACCCAGGCAGCCATTCAGTGGTCATTGCAACAGCCAGCTAGGTAAACAGTACAGATATGGAACACTACAGGGGAGACACAGGGTACATATTTTAGGCTGGGTGGCACAGATCCTAGCTGCAGTTAACCTGTGTTTGAGGAGGTTTGTGCTTTTGCAGCCATCCTAATTGGTAACGGATTTGTTCCAGCTCCATTTCCATCCAGCCTCAGAATTTGTTCCAGCTTTATTTCCTGCCAGTTCTCAGCATTTCCCCAGCTCTGTTTTCCTTTCACCTTCTATTGTGTTTTAGTCAGTTACCCTTTCTGTTCTCCTGCATTGTATTCAGTATTTTCCCGTAACTACTAGTCCATTGTTTTTATTATTTTCCTCCCTTCAGTTCTGGTACTAGTCCCAGTTTCTCCATTATTTTGTCTCTTGTGTTCTCCACTCTACCCATCTCCATCAGCCCGTGTCTAACTTTGATTGTCTGTCAAAAAATTATTATCCCACTCTCCACTGCTTCCTCTCTTCATATCCCAATAACTTCCAAGTTCCCACCTTGTATCTATAGTTGTTCTCCAGTCTCCAAGTAGGAACCTCTTTCCATCTGCCATTGATTCGGGTCACTCTGGGTTAAGCTTGTACTACCAGCAGCGTAAGTCCTGGTGGCATCCAGTACCGGTAGGTGCACCTAGCCTTAAGGGAAACTGCAGCTGTTATAGCCACGAAGACCCACTAGTGTGCTCTACAAATCTTAACTCCGGGTGCACGAGGGTCATTGCTCCGAAGATCCACCTTAGACAGAAGCTAGACCGGAAGAGGTCACTATCATCA
The DNA here is from genome assembly GCF_055691185.1 of Crinia signifera. NCBI lineage: Eukaryota > Metazoa > Chordata > Amphibia > Anura > Myobatrachidae > Crinia > Crinia signifera. Next base: position 189,942,629 of record NC_139220.1, read on the forward strand.
GCTCATTTATGGAAACCGGAGCATATGGCCCTGATTTTTTATTTAACTTTTATTTTTCAAGATTTTTTTATGGTGTATTTTACAGTGAACTGTTCCTCCCCCCACCACCATAGTGTAGAAGAGGGATTTTTTTCTTATCAGAGTTAGATCAAATAGGTCTTCTGGTACTTTTGTATTATCTGGGCGCCCATCGCATACCATCACATTCCCTATTGAGTTGTATGCGATGGGATGCGATACGAGACGATTTCCCCGTTAAATGAACGGGAGTGCTTGTACGATGAAAATCGTATAGCATTGCATGGCATCAAATGGCATACGATGCGATGCAATGCGATTTAACCCATCCCGCCCAATGGTAATCCCACCCTCTGGCACATCTGGCAGAAATTCACTCTGAGGTGATTTTGTGAGGAGATAAGAAGTATATTGGAGAGCTGCTGTGATTGTGAGGTGTTTTGGATTTGATTTAATCGATTTGACGATGGCTGCATCTTCTGTGAGCCTGTTCAGACTGCCGCAGAGTGAGTAGGATGCTGTATGGTTTTTACAGGACCTTCATCTGCTGCCAGTGACGGCAACATGCAGCAATGGACACCCCATGAAGTTGTCCATAAAAGAATGTAAGTGGAGGTGCCATATCAAGAGCTGTCAGAAGAAGGTGAGCCTGAGAGCAGGGCTTTTCTTTCCCGGGTGCCGCTTGCCGTTTGTAAAGTTTGAGAAAGCTGTTTAGTGAAACACGTGTAGGAAGATTGTTTACTGGAAATATGTATTAAGCATTACTTTAACCCTTTGTAGCGATTAGCTGAAATGGTAGCACTGCATACCTATTGAGGGTGCAGGTGGATTTGGGGAGACGGATAGGTAGCAGCGTTATAGAAGACAAGCTGCACTTATAAATTTAAAGTTATCTGTTTATAACAACCTGCTAAATAAGTGATTGTTATAGTGACCTGAACATAACCTATTATAGTGTTGTGAATCTTTCTAACTAGCTAAAACCACCACTAGGTGGCAGCTGAGTATTGTTGAATCATATTCTGACTCCAATAAATTCACATAAATAACCACTATATGGTCAGGAGCTGAAATCTCCCCAATCTTAATATCACTAGATAATTAAGCCAATTTAGGCTACAAGTGATAAAGTGTATCCCTACAAGGGTGTGCTATAATAAATACAATATTTTCCAGTGACATATCGTTGTGGTTTTAAATACACCCTCTAATTTTTCGAGCACTAAATATGTGTGTATGTTTTATGTGGCTTTATGTGTGTCCGTGATTTTAACTTCTTTATTTCACTACTATTTCCCTCAAACTATTAAAAGGGAATTTGATAATAAAACTATTAAAGGTTAAGTTTTACTTTAATTATATTAGTGTGCGTCCCATAGAACAGTCTCTTTCTTTCTTCTTTGTATAAAATGTTCAGCCTATGACTGTTGGGTACAGCACCCCCCGGATCTCAAATGAAATATAGGGGTTCTCTCTAAAAATTATCAATTTTCTCTTAAAAAAGCATATGAGAAAATTAATTTACACAGTGTGCAGGCCTGCTATTAGCCACTTAAATGTGGCAACCTGACGTTTGTAAAGTTGATCAGATTTATATACTCCTGGTGCGAGGAGCTGACATCCATTGACTTTTGTGATCGGCAGCTAAACCTGTCAAACAAGACAGCTGTGCTTTATAATGGATTGATACGGGAGGCCTGCCAACCTAATTTGTTGGCACAGCCGCAGCGCCGCATTGGGGTTTTCGGAGGAATTTTGCGAGAGACGGGACAATGCTTCATGACCCCTGTGCCGCAACGGGACGCCTTCACCCTCATGGCAGCAATCATTGAGAATATTGAGCCCGGCACAACTATATTTAGCGACTGCTGGCGTGCTTACAGCACACAGGAACTTGAACAAGCTGGATACCAGCATGCGCGGGTTAATCATAGATATAACTTTGTTGATCCTGACAGTGGAGCTCACACACAAAATATTGAGCGTCTTTGGGGATGTGCGAAATGGAGAAACAAGCGCCATCGAGGTACTGCTCGCCACCACTTACAATCATACATGCAAGAATTTGTGTGGAGAAAATGCCTTGCAGGCGACAAACCATTTGACCGCATGTTGCATGCATTAACACTGCTACCTAAACCAAATTGACTTTTCAATTTTTTTTTTATTGTCATTCATGTTGTATTTACTGTCAGTTTTATTGGCCTGTCATTGCCACTTTTATTGTTGATTTTTCATGATATTTATTGTTCCATCATATTTTATCATTATCTTCTAAAAATTAATACAGTTCTTCGTTAACACCTGTTGTCATTACGGCAGGGGTTCCCAATCTTTTTCTAATCATGGCACCCCAGAGTATCAGAATTTTTCCAAGGCACCCCAAGGCCTCTAAATATATATCAAATTAAGTAGATTGTGTTTATATGTGCTTCTTAGGTTCAGTTATGTGGTAAAGAGCAGGATTTGCTTCTGATTGTACACATTTTATGATTGGCAGCCACCAGCACTGGTTCTGTCCAGAAATAATTGATCATAAATAATTTTAATTGGTCCTGGACGACCAACCCGAGGCACCCCTGCAAGTGTCCCGAGGCACCCCAGGGAGCCTAGGCGCACAGTTTGGGAACCACTGCATTAATGTGTCAGATGATTGATATTGGTGGTGTGAATGTGTCCCCAAGGCCCACAACCCCCCCCCCCACACACACACACACTATCCACGCCATCCCGAAGCGTGGCGAGCGGCGGAGATATGCTTCCTTCGACCTTTTCACACCCCCAATATACACGTCGGTGTGGAGTTGACTTTAGATAGTGTGGCGAGCATAGCGTGCCACCGAGCCCGAAGCATGGCGAGCGCAGCGAGCCCCATGAGGGGACACATAATACGAGCCCGAAGCGTGGCGAGCCCCGCGAGGGGACACGGAATACATGTAAAGTAATCCGTGTCCCCTCTCGGAGCTCACTGCGCTCGCCACGCTGCGCTCGCCACGCTTCGGACTCGGTGGCTCACTGCGCTCGCCACTCTATCTAAAATCAACTCCACGCCAAAGTGGATAGTGAGGGTATGAAACGCTTTGGTTTGCTGTTGATACAGGGGGTGGCGTTGACAATGGGGGTCCATTTAACATTGTAAGCACCCATTTGGGTGCTTATACAATGAAAAATCTCATCTAATCGCATTGCGCATGCATCATATGAGATGCGATTAGATGCTGTACGATCAAAATGGGCGCCCAGATAATACACAAGTACCTGTCTTCCTCCTAAAAATAAAAAGCCTACCCCTTTCACGCCAATTTAGTTGTCTGTCATTATTTTAGTTAATTTGGCATGAATGATGTGTGGATGCATCTTTCTGTGTAAGATTTAAGACAATGGAGGGTGCCGAGTGTGTCTGAAGGTACATAAACTTACTGGCCTAGTGCTGACATGCATGTTTCTGGACAACAATGGGTTAAGCTTTCTGAGTTTGAAGGAACGCCCTCTGGTAGTTAGTAGTATGATTGGTTAGATATTTAGGAAGGGGTGGGCTGTTAGAAAGGAGAGAGAGAGAGAGAGATAGAGAGATAGAGAGAGAGTTCTGGAATTAGCCAGCCTCTTTTCAGTTTCTTTTCACACCATCCCACCCTGGTAATTTGAAGTTAATATTTATTGTGTCAGCTTTTGGTAGTGGCCGGTTACAAAATGGTGCCTATAGTTTGGATAAGATTTAGTTATTTTCCCAGGGGGGGGCAGCTCTTTTGGAGAAAGTAGTGAGGCATGAGAACAGTTCTCGTCTTGGGGCATCATTGGTCCAGGTGGGCTCTTAAACCACTTTATTTGAGCTGTAGCCTCAAGTTGAGCTGAAACAGGCAGGAGGCTCTTTTTTGAGCTATGTTATGTCACTGAAAGGGTGGGGAGATGAGTTCTACCCTTACGAGTTGTGTTATGGTCAAGGACAGCGGCAGCATAATTTAGAGCAGGAAACATTTTTATAAGAGTTAGTTCAAATAGGCCTTCCTCCTAAAAAGAAAAAGTTGACCCCTTTCACACCAATTCATTTGTCTGTGTCTTTATTTTAGTTACGTTGGTATGAATGATGTGTTACGTTTAAGAACCATCTGAGGCAGCCATGTTGGATGCACTGCATAGGATACATCTGCTGGGTGTGCAACTAACAGTATAATATTCAGGTGGTGTGGGAGAAAGAAAAATATATAGAAAGGCATGAAACAGCAGTAACTGTACTATAAAAGCTATGGTGGCTGCACTATAAAAACAATTCCAAAGTTAACAAAAAATTAAAAATAATGCAGTAAACTGTGACAAGCTTAGCATCTCCCTACACTCGAATGCAGTCTTGTTTCATACAAAATTTTAACAAGGCCACAGAGTGAGATATGTTAACAACAGATAACTAAAGTAAACATGAGTGAGGCTACATTTGTACTACCAGTTGAGTATCCCTTATCCGAAATGCTCGGGACCAGAAATTTTTTGGAAATTATGTTGTATAAGCACATCAAACACATGAAATGCACACAAATATATTTTATTTGTACATGAAACAAGGTTTTAAAACATGAAACAAAGTTTGTGTACAATCTCAGACACTGAATTTGAATGCCAAGCAATCATGTCCTTGTACATATTTAGTGCCAGTGGCGTAACTATGGAGGGTGCAGGGGGTGCAACTGCTATGGGGCCAGGTGGTTTGGGGGTCCCGTGGACCCAGCAGGCTATCCCCTGCACCCTCTTGCAGTTTTTTTTAACTCTCTTTTTCAAACTATGCCGAGCGTTCCCCTATGCTCAGCAGCCGGGGCTCATCCCCACCTGTCCTGTCTTCTTGCTTCCGGCGCCTGTGTACGCACACACTATGCAGGGGAGCTGCTGCTGCAGTATACCAGCAGAAGCCAGGCCCAGCGGGAGTGCAGGATCATCATCATCCCTGGCAGCGGCAGTGACCAGGGGAGAAGGAGGAGGCCTGGCAGCAGAGATGACCCGGAGAACAGGAGGCCGTCAGCAGTAGCACTGACCTGGGGAGCAGAAGGCGCGGTGGCAGCGCAGGAGTCCTGGCGGCAGGGGTGACCAGGGGAGGAGGCCTGGCTGCGGCGATGACCTGGAGAACAGGAGGCCGGCGGCAGTAGCACTGACCTGGGGAGCAGAATGCGCGATGGCAGCGCAGGAGTCCCGGCGGCAGCGGTGACCAGAGACACTGAGGTAAAGGGGGAGGGGGGATTGGAGCAGGGTACACAGTGTTTGGGGTTGGTGAAAAGTGCCCGGTGTTGAGGGGGTAAGGTACCCTCTGGTGGGGGAGGTATGGTTACATATGGAAGTAAAAGATGCCTGGCTCCTGTGCTCCCCTACTCCTTCCATCTCTCCTGTAGTCCCCTGCGCTTTCTCCTTTTTTTCTCCCTCATGTGCTCCTCCACCCCCGCTATCTGTCCCCAGCGCTCCTTTGCCCTCTCTAGCTTTTTTCCTCCCTCCTGGGCTCTCCCCACCCCTCGCTCACCTGCTCTCTCCTTTCTTTTGTTTTTTTCCTTCCCATGCTTCCCCACCCCCACCCTCTCTGCCCTACTCTCTCCCTGTTTCTCTCAACACTCTCACTCCACCTCCATTTGTCACTACTCTCGTCATCTTTCTTTGTCCCTCTTTTTGTCCTCTGTCTCTCTGAACCCCATCTCTTTTCCCATATTTCCCCTCTCTGTCTTACCTCTCCCTCACATCTCTCTCTACCTGGCACTGTCCCTCACTCCCTGTCTCTCCACCTTTCTCTCGCAGACACCCACTCTCTATCTCTCTACTTTACACCCCCATCTCCTTGTCTCTCCCTGACACCTTCTCTCACTCCGTCTCTCCACCTTTCTCTCCCAGACACCCTCTCTCTATCTGACACGCTCTCTGGATCTCTACTTTATTTCTTTCTCCCGGACATTCTTTCACACTTGCTCGCACCCCTCACTTTCTCTTTTGCCTCTCCCCTCTCTCTCTATCCCACCCCTGTTTCTCTCCCATGCACTCCCTTCTCTTTCACCCATTCCCTCTTTTTGCATGAAGAACTCTCTCCTGATCACCCCCTCTCTCTTTTTCTCTCTCTACCAGACACTTTTTCATCCGCAGTCTGGGGGGGGGGGGCTTTCAGGATTTTGCTATGGGGCCCGCAAGGTTCTAGTTACGCCCCTGTTTAGTGCCATTTACATGTTCTTTTCCCCGTAGTGCCAGTTATAGATGTAGCCAGTAGGTTTCTCGCTAAAAAAAAATCAAACTCTAAATAATTGGAAAACGGATATTTGGATAAGGGATACTCAACCTGTATTGGAAAATATACCCATACAGCTGGAGACGCTCTTAACTGAGCTACTCCAGTCACATGAATAGGGCTTGCGCACCCCATTCTCAGCAATGGACGCACAATCGTTTGAAATGATCGGATTACCACGTTTGCCGCTGCGAAACCAGCAGCTGGTGAGTACGAAGAGAGTGGCTCCATCTGTATGTACTAAGCACAGCAATGCCGGGCTTTGGTGCAGAGGGAAATGTATGAGAAACGGCCTCTAGACTGCATATCCTGACTATAATAGGAGGTGCTAAGATTCATAGTTATATGCAAAAAAGTGGAGGTGTACTGGTTTGGGGGCTTCTTTCTGCATTGTGCTGTTTCAGGAATCCAATCAGATCCCTCACAGTATTTACTGCTGCAGCCCCATCACTCTGCACATGTGCAGACAGACTCCAGTGACTGGCCATAATTGCAAAGGGCAGCTTTTATAAGGAGAGCTGCCCTTTGAGTTACTAATCACATATGTTGGTACAGTAAATACAGATATAGCAATGCTCATCGTGACTCCAACATGGCTTGGGGCAACATGTTTGTCACTATGCGCCCACCCACCGGCATGCGCATGCAACTTAGTTGCACATCCAGCCAATAAGATTCTATCTCAAGAGGTTAGTACTGTGCATCCTGACCACTGTAATGATCCTGAGCTGCAGTATTGTTTAATTAGAGATTTTATAGTAGCCCAAAGTAAAAATCCTGTTCAAATTCTGGTTCTTAACTCTGCATCACAACAATTGATGGGTTTATAGTAAAGGTTTAAGCTGTCCATGGCCAATATACCATAAAAGCTGCTATTTTTGTAGCGCTTCTGTGTAAAATCATGTTGGATAAGTTATAAATAGATGATCTTGACCTAATTCAATCAGAAAAAAATCAGCAATTTCTGAACGGTTTTTGAAACAAATATAAGTGTGAAAAAATGGATGTATGTGAAGGTTAGGATAGAGTACATTCTGTACACAGTATGTATAACAATTATACCACTAGAACTGATTTAGGTTGTTTATAAGCCACCTAGCAGAAAGAATTGGACTGAAATTACGTGCTTATTACAAATTGAAAGGAAGGCAAACAATATGTGATTCTCATCAGGCCTGATTTTACCTACAAAGATACAAATAGACACAGTGAAATTAGAGGTTTCTGTGAAGGAGACCAATTTCTGTCTATTTTAAAACAGAACGACCTTTGTAGGACTAACTAGAGGGGGACTTGTTTCTACCTAATAGAACAGATATTATTCCTAATATGAATGAAAACCAGTTTGCAACTACTGATAATGTGGTAAATCTATAAAATGTTTCTCGAAAAGCTACAGTGCAAAAACTGAGAATTTTAAAAGAGCAAACTGCACAGTATTAATCTCATAGAAGCAGTGACATTTTGTGTGGGCAAAAGTTCTCCTATAATAAAACAGAAAAACTAGGACATATATATATATATACCAGGATATGGAACCCGGCACTCAAACTGTGTAGAGGCAATACTGCTCTTGTGCCTTCCCAGGGGAGTCACCCCAAATATATACGGTCCAAAGGCATGAGTCAAGCAAGGGCGTCACACGGAGATCCTTTTCAAAAGTGCTTTTATTGCAAATGCAAGTGTTACATCCAACAATTGTTTCGAGCCTCCTGGCTCGTCCTCAGGGATAACCCACTGGTGTACAATGAAGGGTATATATACCTAAACGTGGCACCTCCTCCTATTAATCAAATACAACATATAAACATCGTATGCTCACCTGTGTAACGGCGCGCTCCTGTTCACCCGTCTGTCTCCTCCAGCGTGTGAGTCCCAGCGTGGGACGTCACCCGCCGCGCACCTCAATGAGGGCGTTGCTAGGCAACACACAACGCTACTACTCCGTACTGTCAGAGATCCCTAGACGGGGAACATCACGCGTCACAATCTTTAAAGTGCTAGTGCTAATGTGTAAAACATGCAGTCTAAGTGCTAAATATTCCAACATGATAAAAAAACTACTAAAGTGCTAGTGCTCTGGTGCAAAAAAAAATTATAAAACAAATACACATATATATACAGCATTAGACAATACATGATTAAAAAAAGCATACTTTATAAATTTCATACCCGGATGTTTTTATTCTATGTTTACAGTTGTACCTGATCAATCTTCTAACTGTACATGTTAATCTATCTATTTTTTGGGGAGGATGTGTCTTGCACATTACCTAGCCAAAATAAAAATTATAATTTTATATATAGAAGATTCATAAAAAACAGTGTAATCCTGTATGCTCATTGAGCCCTTTAGGAGCAAGTGTCTCAAGTTTGTATATCCACTTGCATTCTAGTTGTAGAAGGCGTTTACTGCGGTTGCCTCCCCTTAAGGAGACCGGTATATGGTCAATTATTTTTGACCGTATACTGGCAACACTGTGTCCTTTTTGGACACAATGTCTCGCGACTGGTTGGTCACTAGTGCCATGTTTAACAGCCCTGATGGCTGCGCGGTGATTAGCCATCCTTTCCTTAAACTGTGTTTCTGTCTTGCCCACGTAGTAAAGACCACATGGACAAGACAGAACATAGACTACGAATTTAGTAGAACATGTGACGGTATTTTTTATTGGCAATTTTTTACCTGTGTAAGGATGCACTATATGATTCCCTGTAAGCATGGCACTACAGGTAGTGCAACCTACACACCTATAACATCCAGCCGGACGTGTCAAGAAGTGTGTAGGTGCTGTAACTTTTGTTAATTCCGTTACATCTAGTTTAACCAATAGATCTTTTAAGTTACTATTTCTGGTGTAGGCTGGCATAATTTTAGTATTTTGCAGGGGCTTCAGATCTTTGTCAGTGGTAATTGTTGGCCAAAATCGTTTAATGTGTTTGGTCATCAAATTACTCGATGTTGAATATCTGTTTACCCAGGGTAGTTTGTTCTTACTGGTATCGGTTGTTGTGGTTTTTTTTTTCAAGTAAACTAGATCTAGGGATGGCCATAACCCTATCTCTGGCCTTAACCAATTCCTTCATAGGGTATCCCCTCTGAAGGAATCTATTAACCATTTTTTCTAAATCTGCAGTCAATTGTAAGGGATCACTAGTTATTCTTTTTAATCTCAACATTTGTGAAAAAGGCAGGCCTTTACGTAGTGGTATAGGATGGAAGCTATCATGTTTTAAAATTGTATTCCGATCAGTGTCTTTTCTATAGATTGATGTGGAAATGGTCCCCAACTCCTGTTTAATTTTTACATCCAAAAAATTGATTTCCTCGCCACTCATAACATAGGTGAATTTCACTGGACTTGCTGTATTGTTATGTTCAATAAACAGTGTTTTTAATTCATCTTCTGTTCCTGTCCAGAAAATCAAAAGGTCATCAATATATCTAAGGTACATAAGTACCTTGCTGGCATTGGGCCCCTGTTGGAAAAGGGCTTTTTCTACCTGGCACATGTAGGCATTGGCGTACGATGGGGCCACGTTGGACCCCATCGCACAGCCTGACAGTTGTAAATACATCTTACCATTAAATAAAAAATAATTTCTGGACAGGACTAGATTCAGTAATTGCAAAAATAGAACTACCGGAGGACCCTTATATCCAGCACTCGAGGTGATCAAAGTCTGCACTGCTGCAATCCCCTCCACATGGGGTATGCATGTGTACAGACTTGTCACGTCGGCACTGCACATGATGACATCACTAGGTAAAGTACCTAATTTTTGTAAACAATTAATTAGCATATTGGTGTCTTTCAAATAAGATTCAGTTAATTGTATACATGGATTCAATACGGCATCCAAGAAAGTGGAAATGGGTTGGTACAGCGATCCCCTGGCGGAAATAATTGGCCTGCCAGGGGGATTCTGTAAATTTTTATGTATCTTTGGGAGTGTATAATAAATCGGTACCAACGGATAATCCACTCTTAGAGCCGTAGCCAACTCATTAGTGATCGAACCATCATTGACAGCCGCAGACAAAATACCATCCAATTCAGTTTTAAATTTTACTGTGGGATCAGCATCCAACAATTGATATATTGCAACATCCTGCAATTGTCTCATATATTCTTGTACATATACATTGAGATCCTGCACAACCACTGCCCCACCCTTATCCGCGTTGCGAATAATAATATCTGTCCGTTTGCGTAGATCTTGCAATGTCCTGTGTTCTGTTTTGGACAAATTATGATAAGGTTGTATATTATCACTATCAGTTAATTTTTCTGCCTGTTCCATGACCCTCATGAAAGTCCGAATGGAGGCATTATTCGAAGCTGGATCATAGACAGATTTTGGTTTATTCTTACGTAATTGATAAGGAATTTTAGTGGTTTCAGCAGTCGACACTTGTGTTGATATTTCTTGTCTGGCAAAGTGTTCTTTGAGCCTTAATGTCCTCCCAAATTTATAGCAATCAACACTCCATTGGAACCCATCATGTTTGGTACTGGGTACATAAGATAAGCCTTTTGCTAGTATTTCTACTTCAGCTGGTGTTAGAGGGCTACTGGATATGTTGATTACTAATTCTTTTGATTTTATTTTCCTTTGCGTCCTCCCTTGCCTCTGGTTTTGTTGGCTGCGCCTTGTGCGTTTGGAAGGGCTTTTTTGCTGCCCTGGTATTGACCCCTAAAGGGGGCGCCTGGGAAGAGGACCTTGGTGTATCAGTCTCACTTGCAGAGGTACTTGTACCCTCATAATCAGTGAAGTGTCGTCTGCCTCTGCGCTGGGGGGGTGCAGTTCTGCGGTCATATTGGGGTCTCGCTGTACTGAGCAAGCTGTACACATTGTTCTGTTCATAGTCAAGTTGTACTTTTCTACGCTTCTCACGCTTAAACTTAAGCAGCTCTCTACGGTATTGGTCAATCTGTTTATCTAATTTGTCACACCAATCTGTGCCCTCATCTTGTATAAGCACAGGTTTATGTGTAGTCTCAAAGTTTTTCAACTTGGACCTGATGTTGCTTAATTCCTTAGTAGATTCATCGATAACCAAAAGAACCAAGTCCATGGCACATTTATTGCCAGACAAGAAATATCAACACAAGTGTCGACTGCTGAAACCACTAAAATTCCTTATCAATTACGTAAGATTAAACCAAAATCTGTCTATGATCCAGCTTCGAATAATGCCTCCATTCGGACTTTCATGAGGGTCATGGAACAGGCAGAAAAATTAACTGATAGTGATAATATACAACCTTATCATAATTTGTCCAAAACAGAACACAGGACATTGCAAGATCTACGCAAACGGACAGATATTATTATTCGCAACGCGGATAAGGGTGGGGCAGTGGTTGTGCAGGATCTCAATGTATATGTACAAGAATGTATGAGACAATTGCAGGATGTTGCAATATATCAATTGTTGGATGCTGATCCCACAGTAAAATTTAAAACTGAATTGGATGGTATTTTGTCTGCGGCTGTCAATGATGGTTCGATCACTAATGAGTTGGCTACGGCTCTAAGAGTGGATTATCCGTTGGTACCGATTTATTATACACTCCCTAAGATACATAAAAATTTACAGAATCCCCCTGGCAGGCCAATTATTTCCGCCAGGGGATCGCTGTACCAACCCATTTCCACTTTCTTGGATGCCGTATTGAATCCATGTATACAATTAACTGAATCTTATTTGAAAGACACCAATATGCTAATTAATTGTTTACAAAAATTAGGTACTTTACCTAGTGATGTCATCATGTGCAGTGCCGACGTGACAAGTCTGTACACATGCATACCCCATGTGGAGGGGATTGCAGCAGTGCAGACTTTGATCACCTCGAGTGCTGGATATAAGGGTCCTCTGGTAGTTCTATTTTTGCAATTACTGAATCTAGTCCTGTCCAGAAATTATTATTTATTTAATGGTAAGATGTATTTACAACTGTCAGGCTGTGCGATGGGGTCCAACGTGGCCCCATCGTACGCCAATGCCTACATGTGCCAGGTAGAAAAAGCCCTTTTCCAACAGGGGCCCAATGCCAGCAAGGTACTTATGTACCTTAGATATATTGATGACCTTTTGATTTTCTGGACAGGAACAGAAGATGAATTAAAAACACTGTTTATTGAACATAACAATACAGCAAGTCCAGTGAAATTCACCTATGTTATGAGTGGTGAGGAAATCAATTTTTTGGATGTAAAAATTAAACAGGAGTTGGGGACCATTTCCACATCAATCTATATAAAAGACACTGATCGGAATACAATTTTAAAACATGATAGCTTCCATCCTATACCACTACGTAAAGGCCTGCCTTTTTCACAAATGTTGAGATTAAAAAGAATAACTAGTGATCCCTTACAATTGACTGCAGATTTAGAAAAAATGGTTAATAGATTCCTTCAGAGGGGATACCCTATGAAGGAATTGGTTAAGGCCAGAGATTGGGTTATGGCCATCCCTAGATCTAGTTTACTTGAAAAAAAAAACCCACAACAACCGATACCAGTAAGAACAAACTACCCTGGGTAAACAGATATTCAACATCGAGTAATTTGATGACCAAACACATTAAACGATTTTGGCCAACAATTACCACTGACAAAGATCTGAAGCCCCTGCAAAATACTAAAATTATGCCAGCCTACACCAGAAATAGTAACTTAAAAGATCTATTGGTTAAACTAGATGTAACGGAATTAACAAAAGTTACAGCACCTACACACTTCTTGACACGTCCGGCTGGATGTTATAGGTGTGTAGGTTGCACTACCTGTAGTGCCATGCTTACAGGGAATCATATAGCGCATCCTTACACAGGTAAAAAATTGCCAATAAAAAATACCGTCACATGTTCTACTAAATTCGTAGTCTATGTTCTGTCTTGTCCATGTGGTCTTTACTACGTGGGCAAGACAGAAACACAGTTTAAGGAAAGGATGGCTAATCACCGCGCAGCCATCAGGGCTGTTAAACATGGCACTAGTGACCAACCAGTCGCGAGACATTGTGTCCAAAAAGGACACAGTGTTGCCAGTATACGGTCAAAAATAATTGACCATATACCGGTCTCCTTAAGGGGAGGCAACCGCAGTAAACGCCTTCTACAACTAGAATGCAAGTGGATATACAAACTTGAGACACTTGCTCCTAAAGGGCTCAATGATCATACAGGATTACACTGTTTTTTATGAATCTTCTATATATAAAATTATAATTTTTATTTTGGCTAGGTAATGTGCAAGACACATCCTCCCCAAAAAATAGATAGATTAACATGTACAGTTAGAAGATTGATCAGGTACAACTGTAAACATAGAATAAAAACATCCGGGTATGAAATTTATAAAGTATGCTTTTTTTAATCATGTATTGTCTAATGCTGTATATATATGTGTATTTGTTTTATAATTTTTTTGCACCAGAGCACTAGCACTTTAGTAGTTTTTTATCATGTTGGAATATTTAGCACTTAGACTGCATGTTTTACACATTAGCACTAGCACTTTAAAGATTGTGACGCGTGATGTTCCCCGTCTAGGGATCTCTGACAGTACGGAGTAGTAGCGTTGTGTGTTGCCTAGCAACGCCCTCATTGAGGTGCGCGGCGGGTGACGTCCCACGCTGGGACTCACACGCTGGAGGAGACAGACGGGTGAACAGGAGCGCGCCGTTACACAGGTGAGCATACGATGTTTATATGTTGTATTTGATTAATAGGAGGAGGTGCCACGTTTAGGTATATATACCCTTCATTGTACACCAGTGGGTTATCCCTGAGGACGAGCCAGGAGGTTTTGAAACAATTGTTGGATGTAACACTTGCATTTGCAATAAAAGCACTTTTGAAAAGGATCTCCGTGTGACGCCCTTGCTTGACTCAAGCCTTTGGACCGTATAAATATATATATAGATAGATAGATAGATAGATAGATAGATAGATAACATGACCGGCTCTCCACAATGCATGCGCTGCCCTCCGATGACTGGCAGTGCTGCAAATTCACAGTCATGTGATCAGGGCTGAATTGTGCCCAACAACATAAACATTATGGCAAGAACAGTATATATCATAAAACAATTAAATGTAAGGACAACAAATGAACAAGAGAGGGTGCGGGGGGGGGGGGGGTAGCAAAGGGACACGATCTGGCAAAAGGTATGCATAAATAAAGGCTAGAGAGACTTACTCATCATACAATATACTACAGTAAACAACTACTATAAAGACGGGTGCCGGACGGGATCCCGACAGTCATTTACCTGACGTCGGGATCCCGACTGTTAAAACACAGACAGATGGGTTCCCGACGGCCACTGGCTATTCTCCCTCGTGGGGGTCCACGACCCCCATAGAGGGAGAATAGAATAGGTGGTGAGCGTAGCGAGTCACCGTGCCCGCAGTGTGGCGAAAGAAGCGAGCACGCAAAGGGCTTTGTTGCGCTCGCCATGCTGTCTGACTACGGCCAGTCAGGATCCCGAATGTCAGAACCCTATACCACACCCATAGAGACTTGTCAAAGGAAGGATAATAAAGCAAGTCATTAGAGAAAACAGCCAAAGGCTAGATGTTCATTAATCCCAGTGTCACTGGGTTTAATCTATGGATCCATTTGGCTTCCAACTGAAGAAGTTTTTATTGTGGTCTCCTTCACGTTTCAACTGGGGACAGGATCAAAAGGCTTGTAGCGCAAAGTGGCCAATGAGTGTTTTGACTCTTTAGAATGCCTTGCTACAGACTGGTCAGTTTTTTTACCGTTCAATGCCATGTGGATGGATGATCGATGTTGTGCGTGTTGTGATGGTCCTTAAACACACATATAGTTTTGCCAATATATGTCAGACCACAGGGGCAATGGATAAGATATACAGTATATATAATGTATATACTGTTGCAAGTCAGAACATGCTTGATGGGACACCGGCCCAGACCAGAGGAAAGCCTAGCACTTTATGGGTGTCCCTGGGAACGCAGACAGAAGATGGTATTAAGCCACTCACTCAGCAAATGACTGCTGCTTAGTGGGCGGTACTAAATCAGGCCCATATTGCCGCTAAGAAATAGCACCCCTTATACACACAATGCCATACAATAATGTCCCTTACACCTATACCACACATTATTAGACCCCAAAATAATAATGTTTCTACAAATTTTACATTAGCAGTATAGAAATAGGATTGCTTTACATTTAGAAAAATTGAGCAATATGGATTTCTCCTCCAATGAGTCATTGTAAGTAGGCCCTTTGGATAAATCAAACCTTTATCCACCATGCTGCATGCAAAATTGTAATAAGATATATTTCACTCACTGTATACAAACATGGACCACACATAACTGCATTAGAGAAGGACTTGGGGGGTCATCATAGATGAAAAATTGGGTAATAGTGCATACTGTTCAAGTGCAGCAGCAAAAGCAAACCGGACACTGGCATGCATTAAAAGGGGTATGGATTCAAGGGATGCCAATGTGATAGTGCCTCTTTACAAGGCATTGGTGAGCAGGGCAGCCGAGAGTGGGGGGAGCGGGTAGTAATTACCTGGGCCCAGGCTTGCTGGAGGGGCCCTGCAGGGCCCTGGTCTGACCCCTCCCTTCCCCCTCTGTCCCTGCACACACTTCTACAGCATGTGCTGTGCTGATAGCAGGCTCAGCATGAGCATCTCACTAACAGCGTGTGAGCTCATGCTGAGCCTTCTGTCAGCACAGCACATGCTGTAGGTGTGTGATGCTGCTGCTGAGTTTGGCATTTTTAGAGGTTTCTTTCACCCTCCTCTAAACATTTTGGAGGAGTGGCCTAAGTGAGGGAGGTGGCCACACCTCCCCTACTTAGGCCATGCCCCCAAAATGTTACCGGGGCCCAGCATTCCTCTCGGCTGCTCTGTTGGTGAGACCACACTTGGAATACTGTGTTCAGTTCTGGGCACCGCGCTTTAAAAAGGTACAGAGAAGGGTGACTAAGCTAGTAAATGGTCTTGAATCACTAGATTACAAAGAAAGATTAACCAGGCTGAATATGTTTTTACTCGAGAAATGTAGGTGATGTTATTAGTATGTTCAAATACAGGATTGGGAATCATATGGAACTGGGAGATGATTTGTTCACTAACAGGTCTATACTTAGGACACGTGGGCATGTACTGAGGCTGGAGGAAAATAATTTCCGTACTGAATTAAGAAGAGGATTCTTCACCATTAGAGCAGTAACATTCTGGAACTCATTGCCGGTGTGGGTGATTACAGCAACTATTGTTAATGAATTTAAATCAAAACTGGATGCATTTTTGGCCACTAAGGGAATCCTATAGATATGACTTACTCAAGTCAGTAGTTACAAGTTAGATAGGTTGAACTCGATAGAATAATGTCTTTTTTCAGCCTTAATTACTATGTTACTCTGGACCTTATTCTGGTTGCGGCGGCCAAACGTACGCGGCCGGTGAGCGAAAGTCCACCCACAAAACAGCCGCATACGGACGGTCACAAACACCGACAAAGGGGAGTATCGTACACTTGAGCGTACGCCAACGTACACGGACGGATCACCGTTTAGACTCCGACAACTGGCGTACAACAGAGCGTACGCCACCATTTACGGACGTCTCTCTTCCCACCGACTTCTTGCGGCTATCTGAGCGTACGCCACCATGCACTGAGGGGTCTCTATTGTTTTCAATGGAAAACTCAGCGTAAGTCACCGCTCGTGAGAGTGAGCGTACGTCCGTGCACGCTGGCATACCCTTTACATATATGGCCCTGCTAATCTAGCCTTTCAACTATGATTAAGACAATTAAAAGAATTATTCTATTTGTTAATCAATTATTGTTTTCTATTACCTCAATTGTCTACCTTCATGAACAGCCTAAAAATAATAAATTTTAACCCTCCTCACATGTATATATTTTATGTTCTAATGTTGCATTTTAATCACTATCTATGTGTCCCCACATTGCAATTTACTTTTAAATAAAGTTATGTTGGTGTTTGTGTGTATGTACTAAATTATGTTCATAATTAGTGTGATCCGAATTTTTAACATGTATACCTACCCTGATGTTATGTGTGATGTTGTAATCTTACCACATTAAACATTCATGCATTTTGACTATGTGTTATTTAACTCAAAAACACACACATTCACACAGCAATCGTTACCCCTCACCTCAAATTACCTTACACATCTGTATGTACCTGCCCTTACAAACCCTATAACATATTTCTGATTTAAAACACATGCAACTTCTAACTGAACATAACCTTTTATTTTTTGTAAACATAATAATAAAAAAAAAAAAAATTAAAGGAGGGCCTCCAGTCAGCCAAACAGGAGATTTAAATACAAAAGGGTGAGGAAAATTTCACATAAAATCTGTGCCACATCTTCCTGGTGCTGTTCAGTGTCTGTAGTGAAGGGGAAAAAAAAGTATATTGATTATATAATATACACAAATGTTTGTTGTATTTGTACATAATAAGAAGTTGTGAGTTATGTGTGAAGGCCACATACATTTTTCAACTACATTGAAGAAGGGTATGCTGTAAACACAGTACTAAAAACGAATATGTTAACACACACATACTGTTCATATTACATAACATTAAATAAATTCCTCCTTCTTGGATGAATGTATGCTGTATCCCAATTGGTAGTTTTTTTGGGGGGACTCACCTCTAACCTCACAATTAGGCTGTGCTATTTAAGGGTAATGACATTGTTGGGGCTTAAGCACTCCTTACTAATTAAAATTTAGGACATTGCTGTACAAATTATAGGCCTAAAGCTATGTTTGTAAAGCATGCATCCTCATGGCCTCACACACTATTAACAAAACAATCTATAAATTAATGTTGCACATTATGCTGGGAAGTGGAGTTACACAACACCTGGACCCACATAACTACAACACCACTAATGTGGGATATGTCATTGGATGTACTGTTATGTCAATTATTCAAGGGGTGAGGCATGGCCACACTCAAAAAAACCACCAAGGGGACCCTTGTTCCTGGAGAAGGACAGGCCACACCTCATGGTCGACCTGCAGTGATATGTTGCAACTAATGTTGATGTTGGATACACATATGTGGTTGTTGTGATTGTTTATGTGTAGAATTGTGTAGGTAAACATTAGGCACATTATTTACTTACGGCTAGTTGAGCCATCCTGCTTGCTGCTGGTTGGGTGTCCGGTGGTTGGGGAGGTCATGAGCAAGGGGGATGGGATTGGAGTTGGGATAGAGGTAGTGGGTTGGAGTGGGGATTGAATATACTTGGAGACAGGGTAAGGATTGTCACAGGTGTGGTGCACCAAGAGAGAAAATAACTTCTAGACTCTAAAATATACGTTTTATTAGGTTTATTTAAAACTGTGAAATATACAAACTAACATGAAACATTAAACAGTGAATACAGTGATTATTTAAAAACTGCGCGTGCGGTATTGGCATGCAATACCTCCTACTATATCGATCACTTCTCCTGATATCACCTCTTAACACTGACCCTTTGCGTATCTGATGGCTCAAAACAGCCTTTGTGACAGATATCAGCGGGTGGGGTTACTTGGGTTGATATATTAGGTGATCCTTATTTGTGCCTCTCGGTGTCTGAGTTGTTGCTAAGTGCGGTAGTGTCCCTGAGTCTGTGCTAGGGATGGCAGCAGTCAGTCGATGCTTACCAAAGAAATTTCTTATTATGGAGGGTAGTGGGTTCAGATTGGATCAATTTCCAAATCTCCTGGTGTGTACGGATTTCATGCACGTTATTGGGGGGCAGATTGAATTAATCTCCCAAAAGCGGCCAGTTTACGTAGCCCTGGTGTACACCCAGATTGGAGATAAGCCTTTGTGGGGTTCTACTGATTGGTCAGTAGGATTGAAAGCTGATCTCAAATCTCCCAATGTGTTAGATTTGGTGGATCTCATAAACCTCCCAATTTATAGGCTGGATTAAATTGTATTCCCATCTCTCCCAGTGTGTGTGGATATGTGCACATTCACACTGTATATACAGTATATGCGTTTAGTATTTCATTGGTGGTAGTGTGAGCCAATGATTTATTATCACGTGGGTGTGGTCTGAGGTTTTATTGGGGGGATAATGTCCCAAGCGGGTCCCCTCTCACAATTGGTCACAGACGTGTTTTTTGCACTATCTCATCACACATACAGATAATTCGACTGCTGGTTGTTCCACAATTATACGGACAATCGTCTTATAGGATATATGTTGTATAAGTGCTTAGCGCTTATGTGGGTGGCCTGACCTGTTCTGACCTCCTTAAATTAATGATCGGGTGCTGGGGTTCTCAATTGCTCGCCCCGAGGTTGTGCAGCAATGTTTAGGGACAGGTATATATATTTCTGCCCTGTTGCCCTATTTGACAGCTCGGTATCAGCTGCTAATTATGGTTGGTGAGATATGTGCACCCAAATGGTGCGATTAGGTCTGCCGTTTAGTGTTGGAGACCGAATCCTAAAACCCTCACAGGTGCTCTAAAGAGTCTCTTGAGTGGTCAGGTTGCCGGTAAATCTAAGACATATAATAGCACTACAACAATATATCACATTAGAGTCCTTATAAGGACTAGTAGTTCAGACACAACGATAGTTATAGTAGGAGTCCTGAAAAGGACTCTGGAGGTTATTCTGGTTGGTGCGGCCAAACGTGCGTACGTTCCATATTAACCTCAACAGCCGCGTACGGAGAGCGTACGTTAAGTCCACCCACAAATCAGCCGCATACGTACGGCCAGAAACAACGTCGAAGGGGAGAGGCGTACAATTGAGCGTACGCCAACGTACACGGACGTATCAGCCCTTAGACTCGCGTACGCCACCGTTTACGGACGTCTCTTGTCCGTCTTCCCACCGACTTCTTGCGGCTATCTGAGCGTACGCCACCGTGCACGGATGGGTCTCTATTGTTTTCAATGGAAAACTCAGCTTATGTCACCGCTCGTGAGAGTGAGCGTACGTCCGTGCACGCTGGCATACCCTTCACATATATGGACCTGCAAATCTTGCCTTTCAACTATAATTAAGGCAATTAATTAATCAAATTGTAATTCAATTATTGTTTTTTATTAACTCAATTGTCTATCTTAATAATGACCCTATTAACTCAACATTTTAACCCTCATTACATGTATATTTGTTATGTTCTAATGTTGCATTTTAATCACTATCTATGTGTCCCCACATTGCTTTTACTTGTAAATAAAGTTATGTTGGTGTTTGTGTATATGTACTAAATTATGTCCATAATTAGTTTGATCTGATTTTTTAACATGTATACCTACCCTGATGTTATGTGTGATGTTTTAATCTAACAACATTAAACATTCATGCATTTTCACTATGTGTTATTTAACTCAAAAACACACACATTCACACAGCAATCGTTACCCCTCACATCAAAATACAAATATAACTTACATTACACATCTGTATGTACCTGCCCTTACAAACCTGCAAACATATTTTTGATTAACAACACAGGCAACTTCTCTCTGTACAGAAATTTTTATTTTTAAAATACAAACATAAAAACTTTTGGTTCAAACTTAAATGCGGGCCTCCAGTTGGGCAAAAAGGATGTGCAAATACAGGAGGGTCAGGAAGATCTCCCGAATTATCGCTGCCACCTCCTCCTGGTGCTGTTCAGTGTCTGTAGTGAAGGGTTAAAAAAAAATATATATATACATATATACAGTATATATAATATACACAAATGTTTGTTGTATTTGTACATAATAAGAAGTTGTGAGTTATGTGTGAAGGCCACATACATTTTTTAACTACATTGAAGATGGGTCTGATGTAAATACAGTACTAAAAACTAATATGTTAACACACACATACTGTACATAGTAATTAACATTAATTAAATTCCTCCTTCTTGGATGAATGTATGCTGTATCCCAATTGGTAGTTTTGTTTTGGGGGACTCACCTCTAACCTCACAATTAGGCTGTGCTGTTTAAGGGTTATGACATTGTTGCGGCCTAAGCACTCCTTACTTAGTAAAATGTTGGCCATTGCTGTACTAATTATAGGCCTAAAGCTATGTTTGTAAAGCATGCATCCGCATGGCCTCACACACTATGAACAAAACAAACTATAAATTAATGTTGCACATCATGCTGGGAAGTGGAGTTACACAACACCTGGACCCACATAACTACAACACTACTAATGTCGGATATGTCATTGGATGTACTGTTATGTCAATTAAACAAAGGGTTGAGGCATGGCCACACTCAAAAAAACCACCAATGGGACCCTTGTTCCTGGAGAAGGACAGGCCACACCTCATGGTCGCCAAGCAGTGATATGTTGCAACTAATGTTGATGTTGGATACACATATGTGGTTGTTGTGATTGTTTATGTGTAGAAATGTGTAGGTAAACATTAGACACATTATTTACTTACGGCTAGTTGAGCCATCCTGCTCACCGCTGGTTGGGTGTCCAGTGGTTGGGGGGGTCAGGAGCAAGGGGGATGGGATTGGACTTGGGAAACAGGTAGTGGGTTGGAGTGGGGATTGGAGAGGTTTGGGGGTGGGTGGTGGGGAGGTGTAGGGGGGTTGAAAATGGGGTGGGGAGGGGGTGTTGGTGGGTGTGGGTGGGGGTAGGGGTGGGGGTGGGTGTAGGGGTGTGGGTGGGGGTAGGGGTGTGGGTGGGGGTAGGGGAGTGGCTGGTGGAAGGGGATGTCGAAATGGGGTGGTCACCAGCAGGTCCCATTGTCTCCTCCTCTTCCTCCTCCTCTTCCTCCTCCTCTTCCTCCTCCCGGGCTGCCTCCTCCCGGGCTGCCTCCTCCCGGGCTTCCATGCGTGCCCTTGCGCGTGCTGAAATGTTCATGTTGATGGCATAGAAATCGAAGGTTGGGTTTCATAAAAATGGGGGAATGAAAAATTCACATTAGTCATGCTCATAACCTTACAAATTATCATTTCTGTTATATTTCATACATTTATCATGCTAACTAATTGATATGCTACACCCAAAAACAGAGCGACTACATATACCCCCCCCCTATACACCCCTTATACACCCCATATACCCCCCATATACACCCCATATACACCCCATATACACCCCATATACCCCCATATACACCCCATATACACCCACATACTCATGAACATATTTATAAAAAGTACAGAAATCATTGCAAAAAAACGCAGACATACTAGTAAATAAAAACTTACATCGGGCAATATGGCGGCGAATTGATGAAAGCATCACTGGCTGCCGCCGGCGCAGGTCAGACCAGCGCCGCTCAACTTGTGCCAGGCTTGTGCGGACGCCGGTCCGGGCGTAGATTAGCTGGCGGGCAGCATTATATGCCCGCCGCTTGTCCATGTTGGACACATATGGGCCCCTGGGCCCCAGGCGCCGGTCCATGACCTCAACCAAGGCCACCAGCTCCTGGTTAGAAAAGGCATTAGCCCTGGTTGAAGTCATATTGGCAATGGCGCAGTTATTAATTGCAGGTACATATATCACTTTTGGTGCTTGCTGATTGGTCTAAAAAATTGTTTGTTTAGTATTAACTTTATTAATCCTTCTAACATTAACAAACTGGATGCGAATAGAAACTTACGCGGACCGTTCTGATATACACACACCATAACCAACAGTATGCTTTCAATGTATAGAGAGACGTACTGTATATACAGTGTGCTGAAAATAATACACGCAACCGTCTACTAATAAATACGCTGCTAAAAAAGGCACAATGCAACATGTTGGTGTATGACAATTTCATACACATTACATATGTAAAGAAAGCATTATAACGTGATGTTTTGAAATGTGATTCAGAAAGCATACACAAACTCCAACAGATACCACCTGACAACACTCATCATTGGAATGACAGGTGCACACATTTCACCATGTAGCACACAATGGTCCACAACCTGTGTATGTGCATGTACAGGTGAATGTTCAGGTGCGTTGAGACCTGCGTAATTTAAGCGGGAATTATCGCCGGGAAATATCGGCGTAAATTAGCTACTACATTGCGGGAAAAAATATACGCCCCCTTGTTCATGGCGGGAGATTACCATATAAATATTCAGTCAGATGCAGGCCAGAATTGCTGCAAACATGTCTAGCTCAGATGATTCCGCAGCTGAGGACGCTCTACAGAGAGCTACAGCAGAATCCCTGCTTGAAGCTTTGACCAAGAGGGAACAGGAGCGGAGAAGGAGGGCCCAAGAGAGGAGTAGCCTGCAAGACCAAGCGGGCCCCTCACTAACAGGCCCTGTTCAAACTCCACCAGCTCCACAAGGGCCAAGCAACCAGCCAGAACAAGGGGTTGCATCTCTCCAAACAGGTGTGACCCAGCAGGTGCATGGTGAGAGAACTGGGGCCACCAGAAAACGAGCTGCAACATCTAGGGTGAGGACTGAGCAGGATACCACCACCAAAAAGAGAAACCCTGCATTTTTAGAGGCAGAATTGAGAATTTTAGTGCCCAGGGCACGCAAATGGATCGAATTGCCAACCAGGAAGCCGGGTGCCAGTGCAAGGAGAAACCTTTGGGACAAGATCACAGAGGAAGTGAACCAGGTGTCACCAGTGGTCAGAGATTGGCTATCAGTGAAGAAAAGGCAAGTGTGTTTCTCCCCCTGATAATGTCATATGTGTGTACATATGTTACATGTATGTTTTGAGAATAATAGAAAGGTGTGTTTGTAGATAGTGCTACACTTCCATGACACATGTGAACACAACCATGTCTAATAACCCACATTTATATCTGAAACATGCACCATTGGTGTGATGTGAGGTTATGTGTACAGTTCTGCTCATGTGAAGTATGTGATGGGAAAACAGAAAGTGTGCAGTTGAAAAAGTGTTGTAGTAACAAGTTCCAGATGATGCTACTGAAACAAGGATGTAAAAAATGTGCACATGTAGCTGGTGTTAAACTACACATCCCAGCATGCCTTCCCATAGTTAACTAACTCCATATTATCAACACTGTCAAGCTATGGTGGGATGTGTAGTTTCACAGCAGGTGGAGGTGCATAATTTGGCCATGGATGATGTCATTTCTGCATAGTTATATATGTATGTGCATTTAGTGGCCTAATGAATGAGATGAGACACTGAAATGCCTCATAATGGAGACATTAATGTGAGTGTGGGAAACATATGCATCAAAAACATAAGATCACCCACACTAGGAAATGTAACAGTCATGATGTTCAATAGCACAGTGGTGCACTTATGTCATGTTGATATTTGAATTTTTGATTTTGTTGGTGGTCAGACTTGACCGGTCATGACTCGCAAAGGCAAATTCCTTCTCAGATGTAACTTTTGTACTACAGGACACCTTGATAAAGCTGCTGTTTTGACCAGCGAACCGCGTTGGTGCTGAAGTTGATGCGGATCTATGCTGACCCTACATCTTTGGAAGTTTGCCTGACCACTTGGACCCACATTTATCTGACCACTTGGTCCCACAAATTGGTTGTCTTCGGCTTACAGTACATTAACCTGGAGGACTTTGTCGTACAATTCTGGAGGTTACAGATTGGTCCACTATCCACCTACAGGACCGATCCCTCTAGCGACACCCAGGTATTCCACTGCCATGTGGACATCACATTGGGACTGCTGCTATTTGGTATAGTGCAGGTTATAATTAATACAATTTGGGTTCCATATGATCAGCATATGATCTTGATCCATATACAATCCTTTTAATCATTTGCATATTATTAAATAGTTTTTATTATTGATTCACTTGTTATGGTGTGAGCGATGCTTTGTTTCTTTCTTTTTTTCTTAATTTATTAGGGGACGGACCACTCCCTATTAAGCAGCAGCTCTAACAAGCAATATATGATTGAGCGCTCAGTAATTATGTCTCAGTAATTATGTCACGGCCCGGCTGGGGTGCTTACCGGTCCGGACTGTACGGTGAGAGTTGCAGTTCTTCCTCCTGGCGGTCCGGGGGGCGGATCTCACGCTGCTGGTGGCCGCTGCACTTCCTTCCTGCTTCCCTGTATTAAGCGCGCCGGAATGCACTGCAGTGTAGTTACAGGTCTGCACTCCGGGTGCCATTTTGTTGAAGTCCCCAGGCTCTGCCCAGCCCTGCCAATCAGGGCAGCCCGGGAATTACAAAACCACCTTCAAAACGGTGCCAGAACAACGCTATTGATCCTTCTGTGAGGATCTGCATCCTGAGCTCCCTGCTAAATTCAGTTAGTACTTTTTATTGCTGTCTGAATCTTCCCTTCAGTTCCCAGCCAGTTCTTTGTACATTATTCCTCCGGTGCACGCCACAGTTATCCCGCCATTCTGGTCCAGATCCCTGGTTACTACTCCGGTGCACTCCGCAGTTATCCTGCTAGTCCAGTCCAGATCCCTGGTTACTCCTGCGGTGCACTCTGTTGCTGTCCCTTCAGTTCCGGTCCAGACTTCTGGTTACTCCTCTGGTGCACTCCGCAGTTATCCTGCCAGTCCGGTCCAGATTCCATTCCAGCCATGTCCTCTTGGCCTTCTGGTTATGACCGGCTTACCAATTTCAAGTTCACCGTCTTGACAAGGCTGCATGAGTAGGAAGTATATCCTTCCAGCTACATTCAAACCACCCTCTGAGGACTTACCAGGAAGACCAATTGCCGAGCCGGATCCACAAAAACCACGGTCGTGACAAATTAACTATTGCTAAGAGTTTTTTCCCCATAACAAACAAAAGGTTGACATGGCTATGGTCAACAAATGAAAAGGTAGACATGAGTTTTTGGTGATTTTTCTTTAATTTCATCAGCTTGAGGTTAGAGGGTGGCCGATGATTGTTATGTTTTTGCTGTATTTTATATCTTACCTGTATCCTATATTTACCTATACAGTATGCTAAGAGCATAAAGTAGTGTACATATAGTTCCGTGCCAGCAATACATCACATGGAAATAGGCCAGGATGTTAACATGTGATGCAGTGGTTGAAGTGGGAATTTTGAATCAGGGGTATGGAAATTTTTACAGAATGGCAGAGGATCTGGTGTACAGCTAACACCCCAGAAATGATAGGGATATTGATAATATAAAATCCTCTTACTTCCTCCTTCCCATACTTACTTCCTGCACCTCTCACGCCCTTTAACAATCTTTAACTATGCATTTTTCACTTCCTGCTTCCATCACTCACTCCTGCACCTCACTTCCTCTGTTCCTCACTCCTGCACCTCACACCCTACAACCCTCACCCCTGTATCTCACTCTCTGCCACTAAACCCAAGCACTTCATTCTCTCGGTGACTCACCCCTGAACCTTACTCCCTCAGCCACTCACCCCTACAGCTCACTCTCTCCTTCACTCCTATGTCTTCACTGCAGCAGCAACAATCACCAGTAAAATAGTGTTGTAGCCATTTTCCTAGTGACTTGTGCATACACCTGGGGTAGCCAACTCCAGTCCTTTAGAGCTACTGTACCAACAGTTAATGTTTTCCAGATCTCCTCACAGAATCACAAGTGAAGTAATTAGCTCCACCTGTGGATCTTTGAAAATGTGTCAGTGAACAACGAGTGTACCTGTGCAGCAGGTAGGTTGTCTGGAAAATGTGAACTGTTGGTAGCTCTCGAGGACCGTGGTTGGCTACCACTGGCATACACCATAGAACACAGTTTCTCAAAGTCGGTCCTCAGGGCCCCACACAGTGCATGTTTTGCAGATCTCCTCACACAATCAAGTGAAATAATTAGCTCCACCTGTGTATCTAGTAAAATGTGTCAGTCAGTAATGAGTGCACCTGTCGTGTGACCTGGGAAACGTGAACTGTATGGGGTCCTTAGGACCCAGTTTGATAACCATTGCCATAGAGAAATTATTGAGAACATGATGGAGGGTCCATGTTCACAAAGTCTTACATATGTACTCCGTCCTCCCTTAAACGCCCCTATTTATTTTAGTTTATTGATATTGTAACTTTTAAATGGATCTTGGTAGAGCAATTTATGTACAGATGTGTCCTTACTTGTTGTTGCTGCAGAAGGTAGCAAATTGTGGCGAATTGTGGCATATCACTGCCTCCCACAGCCTGCTGCAGCCGCCGGCCCCCCCTCACTGATCTATGTGCCATGACAACATGCCAAGCTACAGCACGGAGCCTGTGAGGCTACTTACTGTAAATGTCTTCTTAGCAGTGCTACAGTACTTTTATGATTTATTTGAACATTTTGGAAGGATTTTGACATAACTGCCCAGAACGCAAGTGAAAGTACTAGGTTAAAGCAAACATTATATACTTAGAAAGAGGTTTAAGGATAAAACACAAATTCATTTTTAAATGTAATATTTTTCATCTGGGCTAAATGTATTTGTGGTATGCCATAGGGATCAGTATTGTACTCTCTTCTTTTCAATCTTGTTTATTAATGACCTTGTTGGTGGCCTAGAAAGTAAAGTATACGTGACACGAAGCTATGAATGGTTATTACTAGGACAGGACTGAATAAGAACTTGCTACAGATTTCATAAAACGGATAAACAAGACTATGAAATAGCACACGGAAATCTATTATAGAGAAAGAGTTATACACCAAGACAGGGTAAATAATAATGCTACTCACTGATGTATTTATAATGGGTGCAAGGAGTGCAGTGCACACAGGTGTGGTACAGGGGTCCGACAGTTGGGATCCCGACAGTCATTAGCCTGAGGTCGGGATCCCGACTGGCCGGACCCAGACAGCATGGTGAGCGCAACTAAGCCCCTTGCGGGCTCGCTGCACTCGCTACACTGTGGGCACGCTGGCTCGCTATGCGAGCCACCTATTCTATTCTCCCTCTATGGGGGTCGTGGACCCCCACGAGGGAAAATAGCCGACAGCCGTCGGGATCCCGACATCGGGTAAATACTTGTCAGGATCCCAACTGTTGGGACCCCGTCCGGCACCCGTGCACGCAGGCCCCTGCAAATACTTAATTATACTCAAACCTCTGTTGGTCCGGCACTGGCTAAACAGCTGCTCAAATCTACTGGGTTGGGATCATTTAGTCGACCATAACTAGGTCAACAAGCATTGGGTCAACACCACTAGGTCAACATGCAGGAAGGTCGACATGAGTTAAGGTCGACATGGATCTAGGTCGATATGGCATTAGGCCGAGATTAGCGTTAGGTCGACATGGGCTAAGTCAACAGTCAAAAGGTAGACATGGGATTTTTTCACTGTTTTTTTTACCCGAATGTCAACACAGTCGACATGGACAGAGTTTGAGGTGCAACACATACCCTCGCTTCGCTCGTGATGTTTCAGGCACGGTGCCTCGCTGTGCTCGGCACACTATTTTATTCTCACACCATGCCCTAGTGGATGGTAGGGCATGAAATACCGCCCGTCGGCACATGTTGGCTCAAAAAACAGTGAAAAAGCCCATATCGACCTTTTGACTGTCAACCTAGCTCATATCGACCTAACGCTAGTGTCGACCTAATGTCATGTCGACCTAGATCCATGTCGACCTTGACCCATGTCAACCTTAACCCATGTTGACCTGCTGCATGTCGATCTTAACCCATGTCGACCTTGCTGCATGTCGACCTAGTTACTGTAGACCTAATGACTGTATCCCAAATCTACTGCGGCCATTATCCCGTTATTTGTGCATGAGCAAATGAGGTGTTTTCAGGAACGCAGCAAAGAGAATGGGGGCCCAATAGGAGCCTGTACAAGGCTCGCTGTCTCTTTTAAATACTATTTATGTATTAAATTGAATGTAACCTTAGTAATGTGACATGGAACATAAATTAGGAGTACAACTAGACAAATAGATGATTAATAGCATGCAGGAGCTGTAAGTTCAGAAAAGCATAGGAAATACATATACAGGATAGGTACATATACCAACTTAAATCACATTTCAAATTGGGGGCAATTTTAGGAAAACAGCATCTGGCACATTCTTTGCTAAACACTGTATTATAGTTGCCTACCCTCCCGCATTCTGCAGGAGGCATATTGCCTCATATTGCAGCTAGCAATGTCAGTACCAAAACTTGCCAAAATTTATTGTTACTAATGTTTTATAGAAATACTGTGTGTTAGCATTTAAGCACAGGCACACCCATGTGTGGAGCTAGACATGCCCTGTAAGCAGAGTGTCGTTTGCCCCCTCGGTGGCGCATCCTGCTGCAATTTCTAGTTTTCAAAAGAAGGCAAATATGCCCTATGTTCTGAAGAAATCAGCAAAAAAGATAGAACTGCCAGAGGCCTTTCATGAAATAATGATGAAGTAAGGAAAGGGACTGCGGCCATACTTTCCATCCTGAATGTGTGTTATCTTATATGTAGGTTCAGAGGGGAAACAGTTAAGATACTGGCTGTCAAAATACCCAATATGGAGATTATGACGCTGGAACTAGGCAGCCGGCATCCTGATCGTAAGTATGTGGGGGGGGGGGGGGGACACACGTAGGGACTTATTCTAGTTCACTCTTATAGGCAAATTCCTTCTCAGATGGACAAAACCATGCACACTAAAGGGGGGCAGATGTAACAGGTGCAGATAGAATTAGATTTGGGTAAGTTATTTTGTTTCTGTGCAGGGAAAATACTGACTGCTTTTTTTCTATACGGCAATATAGATCTCACTTTGAAGAAAAACCCCACCCAAATCAGAATCATCTTTATTGGCCAGGTATACTTGCGTATGCTTGGAATTTTTTGTGGTAACAGTGCAGCATCAATCAGGGAACACAAAGGGGGTGGGAAGAGAGGCATAAACATACATCACATACATTTCACATATATCTAGAACAGTTCGAGTTAGTATTTGGTACGTTCAATACGGTTTAGTTGGTGGACAGCTATTGGGAAGAAGCCTTTTGTAGTTATTGTTGTCTTTGCTGGGATGGACCTAAAACGTCTGCCTGACGGAAGGGGTTCAAACAGGTTGTGGCCAGGGTGTAGCTTGTCCGCCAAGATCTTTCCTGCACGCTTATTGACCCTGGCTAGGTATAGTTCTTGGACAGTGGGGAGCTCAGCCCCAATGATCTTTTCTGCCATCCTCACCACTCTTTGCAACCTTTGTCTGTCATTCTCGTTTGCTCCTCCGAACCAGATTGTGATCGAGGAGCAAAGGACAGACTCTACTATGGCAGTGTAGAAGATAAGCAGCAGCTCCTGTGGGATGTTGAATTTCTTGAGTTGCCTCAGGAAGAACAACCGCTGCTGAGCCTTCTTGACAGTTGTAATGATGTTGGGACCCATTTGAGGTCGCAGGAAATCTTTGTTCCTAGGAATTTGAAGGAGTCGACCCTCGACACTACTCTGTTAGATATTATGAGTGGGTGCATGGCATTTGGTTTCCTTCTGAAGTCCACCACCATCTCCACCGTTTTGAGGGGGTTGAGGTCAAGGTTGTTTCCGCTACACCATTTAGTTAGCCGATCCACCTCCCGTCTGTATGCCGACTCGTTTCCATCCATGATTAGGCCGATAACCGTTGTGTCGTCTGAAAATTTTATAATTTTTACTGACTGTTCTGCTGAGGTGCAGTCATTTGTGTAGAGGGTGAAGAGCAGGGGGGAGAGGACACATCCTTGAGGGGCACTGGTGCTAATTGTGCATGTGTTTGACATGAATGCGCCTGCTTTCACCGCCTGTTTCCTTTTAGTCAGGAAGTCAGTGATGCAGGAGCATGTAGGTTCTGGGACTCCTAGTGAACGGAGTTTTGGCTCCAGGATGTGAGGGATGATAGTGTTGAATGCCGAGCTGAAATCAACAAATAGTATCCTTGCATAGGTGCCTGGACTGTCCAGGTGCTGTAGAATGTGGTGCAGCCCTAGGTTGACTGCATCCTCGACACTTCTGTTTGCTCGGTAGGCAAACTGCAGGGGGTCGAGGTGAGCATTTGTAACAACTCTCAGGTGGTTCAGCACCATACGTTCAAGCACTTTCATGACCACCGATGTTAGTGCAATCGGCCTGTAGTCATTGAGGTCTTTCGCAGTTGAGCTCTTGGGAACCGGGACGATAATTGAGCCTTTGAAGCAGGTGGGGACCTTGCACATTTCTAGTGAAGTGTTGAAAATCCTGGTAAAGATAGGGGCGAGCTGTGTTGCACAGGTCTTGAGGGCAGAAGGAGACACTCCGTCTGGGCCTCCAGCTTTCCTACGGTTGACTCTCTTGAACATTTCTTCTACCTCTGTTTGGTCCACCCAGAGTGTCTGGGGGTGGCAGTTTTGGAAGGAGGGTGGGCAAGCCGTTTTGCCCTGGTCAGGGGTAGGACTGATGCAGGTAGCTTCCTTCTCGAACCTGCAGTAGAAATCGTTCAGCTCGTTCACTAGTTTCTGGTGCATGGTGGAGGGGGTTCGAGAGATCTTGTAGTTGGTTATAGCTTGCATGCCTCTCCAAGCTGAAGCGGGGTCGTTGGTTGACAGGTTGTTCGCCAGCTTGTCTGAGAATTTTTTTTTTTGCCAACTTGATTTCCCGTGTTAGGGAGTTCCTGGACTGTTTGTACAGGACAATATCACCACTGCGATAGGCTTCTTCCTTTGCCCGACGGAGCTTCCTGAGTTGACCGCTGAACCATGGCTTGTTGTTGTTGAAGGTGCATGCTGTTTTGATTGGTACGAACAGGTCCTCGCAGAAGCTGGTGTAGGCTGTCACTGTGTCGGACAGATCGTCTAGGTTTGTAGTGAAGGATTCAAAGACTCCCCAGTCTGTGCATTCGAGACAGGTCTGAAGCTTAATTTTTGCCTCGTTTGTCCAGCTTTTGACTGATCTGACCACTGGTTTAGCTGACCTTAGCTTCTGGGTGTAAGTTGGTAGAAGGTGGACTATGCAATAGTCAGAGAGGTCCAGAGCTGCCCGGGGGATAGCCCGGTAAGTAGACTTGATAGTGGTGTAGCAGTGGTCTAAGGTATGTCCTTCCCTGGTGTGGCATCTGACTTGCTGTCTGTACTTCGGTAGCTCTTGGGACAGGTTGGCACTGTTGAAGTCGCCCATCACTATAAGCAGTGCTTCCGGATGTTTGAGTTCTGTGTCTGTTATCCTGTTGGCCAGTTGGAGTTGGGCTTCTTTCGCATTTCCTTGGGGAGGTATATACACCCCCACCAGGACTATTGAGGCAAATTCCCGGGGGGAAGTAGAATGGGTTGCATTTAATGATGAGTGTCTCCAGTTGAGGGCTGCTTGATTTACTCAGTGTTTTTACGTCGGTGCACCACCCTTCATTTATGAAGAAGCAGATACCTACTCCCTTGGTTTTTCCGGTGAGCTCCTTGTCGCGGTCAAACCTGAGGAGACTGTAGCCCGGCAGCATCACTGAGGAGTCGGCAATGAGATAATCTAGCCATGTCTCAGTAAAGCATAGGATAGATGAGTCAGCAGTGCCTGATCTTGCATCATTTATGAGCAGGGACAGCTCATCCATCTTGTTTACAAGGGATCGGGTGTTCGAGAGTAGGATAGCCGGGAGTGCAGATCTGTGACCTCTGCGTCTCCACTTAACTAGGGCCCCAGCACGACGGCCCCTCTTGCGAGTCCTGAGCCTCACATATCTTCCTGTCAGCCTAGCTGTTAGGTGGGGTGCCCACCTAATTCTCTCTGCACATGTTACATCTGCCCCACCTGCAGTGCACATGGTTTTGTCCATTTGTGATGGAATTTGCCTCTAAGAGTGAACTAGAATAAGGCCCATAGGGTCAAGTTGTGGGGGAAGAGGGGGAGGCTAGGGTTAGACTGCGGGAGGTGGGCTAGGCACAAACGGGCAGTGTTACTGTAGGTTGCAGATATGGAGGGATAGAGGGGTGGAGGGAGAGTTTAAGTGTATTTACTTAGCCCTTGTAGGGATTCTGCAGGATGCTACTGTCAGTCTTGTGACCGCCATGGCATCCTATCCACCAGTCACTCATTGGTTATGGGCCAAACCTCTGGCTCCCACATCTTGACCCTCCTGGTAATTAGACTTTGTTGACCTTACAATGAATTTTTATATAATTATAAATATATATATATATATATATATATATATATATATATATATATATATATATATATGAATTTTAATATAATATTCAAATATATAAATATATTAGATGTGGGACATCTACCTACCGTGTGTTCCATGTGTATTCCATACATATTTAAGATGGTTGGGCAATTATTAAACTATACTTATGGCCTTCGAAAAAGCTAATTTGGAGGCCACTAAGAAATTGTATGAGCCACTAGAAGTCCAGTAGCATCTGAGATGTGTCACTATTGTCACTCTGGATTTTCTGAATATTAAAAAATCCTTCAAACTCTGTCAACAGAACCTTAATTTTACTATTTCTGGGCAATCACACATACTGTAGCACTGGGCCAGAGTTTTCATTGTCACATTACCCATATGAGTGCAGTCTGTGTAATTAGCTTCTGCATACGTGCATCAGTTTCCACCTGATTAATATATTGTAACTATTTAGGATGGGACCTGCACTATCAGCATGGTAGCGCACTGCTAACATTGCTACAATGTAGTGCTATTTACCCTGCACAGAAACAAAATAACTCACACAAATCTAACTCTCTCTGCACATGTTACATCTGCCTCACCTGCAGTGCACATGGTTTTGCCCATTTTCCAAACAAATTTGTACTGGGATCAGCTCTGCATATAGGCCCATGTCCAGTTAGAGTCCACCTCTGAATTAGGCCCAAAATCTCATTGAGTGCTAAATGCCTTTCCCTCACTATGGGCCTTATTCTAGTACACTCTTTCTGACAAAATCCTTCTTAGATGGACAAAACCATGTGCACTGCAGGTGGGGCAGATGTAACTTGTGCAGAGAGAATTAGATTTGGGTGGGGTTTTACTTCAAAGTGAGATTTATATTGCAGTGTAAAAATAAAGCAGACAGTATTTACCCTGCACAGAAACAAAATAACTCACCCAAATCTAATTCTCTCTGCCCCTCTGCAGTGCACATGGTTTTGTCCATCTAAGAAGAATTTTGTCAGAAAGAATGAACTAGAATAAGGCCCCAAATCCGGTAAAAACAATTTATTGATCTTTCAGATACATAGGGTTAACAATCTTCAAATAATGACCCTTGAGCAGCAATACACTGTTGTCAGTGTGTCTTACAAGCTTAGTACGCCTTCTTGAAGGCATTCAACTGAACGTCCTTGAGTTCTCTCATCGCGGCTGCATTCACTTTGTTTACAGTCTAAAAACTATGTTCTTTCAGTCTGCCTTTGATCCTGGGGTGGTTGAGGCAGCATTGTCACACTCTGCTGCGAATAAAATACAAGCACTCTGTCCCTAAAGTAAGGACAAAATGTGGTGTGAAGTTGCGTGACTGCGTTTTGTAGAAGATACTGTACAGTACTGTAGATTTGTTTTCTTTTATAAAGGGAAGAACATTGATTGGCCAGTTTCTCATACTCTCAATGTCAACTCCAATATCGCTGTTTTCGGCACCGTAGTCTTAACATGGAACATTAGTCACCCAGTGGTTAAACTATGTATTACATGGCGTGGTACATAACGCAGGACATAACGCAATCTACAACTCGCGACTCAGCCCTCAAAAGCGCGTTGTAAACCACGATGTACTTGGCCACATCTGTATATTGCAGTGTGAAAATAAAGCATCTAGTATGTACCCTGCGCAGAAACAAAATAACTCACTCAAATTTAATTCTCACTGCACATTTTACATCTGCCCCACCTGCAGTGCACATGGTTTTGTCCATCTAAGAAGGATTTTGTCAGAAAGAGTGAACTAGAATAAGGCCCTCTGACACACCGTCACTAGCCTCTCAAGATACAGGGGGATGTACCAGCAAATAAATGACAATCCTTTTCTGTTATGCCTGCATACTGGCATTTTAGTTCACTAGCATGCAGGATATTTTAAATGCCATTACGGGTTGGGATCATTTGGTCTATTGCATTATGGTCGAAAGTCATTAGGTCGAATCCATTAGGTCGACATGCTAAAAGGTCGACATGACTCTAGGTCGACATGGGAAAAGGTCGACATGATTCTAGGTCGAAAGGTCATTAGTTCGACAAGGTCATTAGTTCGACATTGTCTATGTCGACATTCACAAGGTCGACATGGGGTTTTTCACTGTTTTTTTACCTGAATGTCAACACAGTCGACATGGACACAGTTTAAAGTGCACTGCATCCCCTTGCATCGCTCGCTGCGCTCGCTATGCATCGGGCACACTATTTTATTCTCCCACCACGCCCTAGTGGATGGTAGGGCATTAAATACCGCCTGTCGGCACATGTTGGCTCAAAAAACAGTGAAAAACTCCATGTCGACCTTGTGAATGTCGACATAGACAATGTCGAACTAATGACCTTGTCGAACTAATGACCTGTCGAACTAATGACCTTTCGACCTAGAATCATGTCGACCTTTTCCCATGTCGACCCAGAGTCATGTCGACCTTTTAGCATGTCGACCTAATGGATTCGACCTAATGACTTTCGACCATAATGCAGTAGACCAAATGACCGCATCCCGCCATTACAGCTCTTCCAAATAGAGCTATTCTGGTAATACATACACTTCTAAGAGGCATAGATGGGTCAGCATTAGGAGGGATTGCTGACTCCTGAGTGCCATTGGAGAAGCCAGGGGTTTCTCCTGGTAAGCTGGCTCTCAGATGTTATACGCCATTATCATGTGGCCTTGCACTGGGCTATTAAGCCCAGACATATATGTTACTACTTATAGGATGGGTTTGGGAGTGTGGTCCCCCTTATGTTGATATGGCTGGTCTGCTCCAGGTTAGCACACCCTAACACTTTATTAGCACTTATGTTTTCCCTATCACATTGTATTTATTTTAATCACACCTTCACTACCTTACATAGCACTTATGTGCCTCATGTTAACCCCTACTAATTTTCATTTGTGTGCTGCCCTGGAGTACTCAGCCTGTGCCGGCATGTTCGGGCCCACACCCCAGACCCATACCCAGTATTAGGGACCCCCAGTGACACAGAGACGCCTTGACGTATGGCCTGGGGGCTTAGCCCTATATCTCTGCAACCAAGATCTCTGTATTATCTGACTATTATGTAGATATTTCCAGAATTACCCCTCCCTTTTGGAACTTGAGTGACACACCTCTGATTATGCAGCTTACAAACAAATGTGTTGTGTACTTCGTGGTTTTAACCTGGCAGTTAAAAAGTGCAGGTACTTGTGTATTATCACGGCGCCCGAATTTACTACGTACGCAAACGTAGTTAAATCGCATCGCATCGCATTGCATGCCGTTATGGTATGGCATACGATGCAATGCGATTTTGACGCTTATAATGGCATTTAATGTACTATAGCATTAAATGACATATAATGTCATTTATTAATGCCCCTAGTATCGACGGGATCCCGAAGCGTGGCGAGCGGCGGCGGTACGCGTCCGACCGACCTTTTCATACCCCCACTATCCACGTCGGTGTGGAGTTGATTGTATATAGTGTGGCGAGCGCAGCGAGCCACACAGCCCGAAGCATGGCGAGCGGACGTGTATTATGGGGATGCGGTCATTCGTCAGACTGCATTTAGGTCTACAGTCATTAGGTCGACCCCACTAGGTCGACTGGAAGGAAGGTCGACCTGACTTAAGGTCGACATGGGCCAAGGTCGACATGACTTAAGGTCGAAATTGCATAAAGGTCGACATGAGGAAGGTCGACTGGTCATAAGGTCGACGTGGGTTTTTCACTGTTTTTTGAGCCGACATGTGCCGACAGGCGGTATTTCATGCCCTACCATCCACTAGGGCGTGGTGGGAGAATAAAATAGTGTGCCGAGCGCAGCGAGGCACCGTGCCCAAAGCATTGCGAGCGAAGCGAGCGATGCGAGGGTCCAATGCTCATTGCCAACTGTGTCCATGTCGACTGTGTCGACATTCGGATCAAAAAACAGTGAAAAACCCATGTCGACCTTATGACCAGTCGACCTTCCTCATGTCGACCTTTATGCAAATTCGACCTTAAGTCATGTCGACCTTGGCCCATGTCGACCTTAAGTCTGGTCGACCTTCCTGCCAGTCGACCTAGTGGGGTCGACCTAATGACTGTAGACCTAAATGCAGTCTGACGAATGATCCCATTCCGTATTATGTTACATGTATTACGCGTCCCCTCGCGGGCTCGCTGCGCTCACCACACTATATAAAATCAACTCCACGCCGACGTGGATAGTGGGGGTATGAAAAGGTCGGTCGGACGTGTACCGCCACCGCTCGCCACGCTTCGGGATTACGTGGATAGTGGGGGGGGGGGGCAAAATAAATTACATTACATGTAATTTTACCACTAAATGGCATTATTCTAGGTTCCATCAGAACCGATATCTCATTGCATCGCATGCCATACAATAATGGCATGCGATGCGATTTTTTATCGCATCCTATATTTTTAATGGAGTCACTGACACAGAGCAGTGAATACATTACATAGGAAAATCACATCGCATGCCATACAATATGGCATGCAGTGCGATGCGATTTTACTACCGTGAATAGCCCTCTACGCAAATGGAGTAGTGGGCACCGTGATAATACACAAGTACCAAAGTGCATGTGCCAGACATAAGTTCTGTGAAGTTATATTTGCAGGAGCTTGATGCATTCATGCATCCTTTCAACTTTGAAATTATGACAATCAGGTAGCTAACGCAGTGAAGGCGCCTGTAAAAGGGGTGTCATAAGCTTTCCCTGCTTTCCATCACTATAGGGGCATGGCCAGCACTGTGTAAGCTGCTGGCCATGCCCCCATCCCATCTGCTTTGTGGGAATAGACACTGTGTGCATGTGCAGGGGGGACTCCCAACTGACCCTCCCTCCCCCCCCCCCCCCCCCCCCTCACTGCAGGACACTGCCAACTAGGGTTACCAACTCATCCCTTTAATCTGGGACACATACTAATTACACAGGTTCTGTGGCTGGCTTTCACCTGGTTTTAAACTGCCACACTTCAAGACTCCATTTCACCTGGTTTTAAACTGCCACAGAACCTGTGTAATTAATATGTATCCCGAATTAAAGGGATGAGTTGGTAACCCCACTGCCAGCCCTGGGCGGGTTGCGTGACAGTACCAAAAAACAGGGACTGTCCCGCTAAAATCGGAACAGTTGGGAGCAGTGGCGGTTTTTACCCATGGGCTGCAGCCGCCAAGGTAAAATCAGCCACTGTCTCTGCCTAAGTGAAGCCAGATGCAGTCTCTGGCTTCAATGTGACTGAAGTCCAACCCGCCAGTCACTCAAGACAGTCCCATTGGGAGGTGTTCCCTCCCTCCAGGATGCCTCTCTCTGCACAAATGTGCGGAAGCCCCAAAACGGGTTCTGTACATGCGAACGATACTGCATATGCACCCGACCCGGGAACCTGATTAAGCCTCCAGGGGCTGCTGCAAAGGCAGCCCATGGTGGCTTGGGGCAGTGCATGCGTAGTATGTATGAAGGGCTTGAGCACCCACGGAAATTGATGAGCACCCAAGTCTTGCTGCTGGGCTGCAGTTTTACTACTCATACCTCTATATTATACAGCACACTTCCGTCCTGCACGCCGATAAGCATAGCAACCCGGTCCCCACCACACCCTGTGCACTCTTACGTGACCTCACACACAGCCACTGGGCGCCAGCACCAACCTTCCCCCTCCCTCTCCCTCCACTGCCCAATCTCACCCCAACAAGGGTGGCAGGAGTGGGACCGGCATCTGACTGTCCTGTCAGCTTCTAGTTACTTCTTGGGGTGCCTGCATGGCCATGAGCTGACAGTCACTCAGTAAGGCTCATGTGAGTAAGGTCAGTAAATCCAGTGCACGTTGCTCTACTGGACCCAAAATACAGATGGAGCGCCGCTTGCTCTTGCAGGGGATGGCGGAAGATTAGCCAGCTGCCATCCCCCGCCAGCCGCCGTAAGGGGGCTCCCCCCGGGTCCCCGCCGCCTTGCCGAGGGTCGCCCCGGGTCCCCGCCGCCTATGGCATGCAGTAGAGGGGACCGGCGTCTGGGACCGGCAAGTGTGGGGAGCGCGGCAGTGGCAGCAGCAGGAAGGGGGGCTGCATTGTAGCAGCCCCCCTCCTCCAAAAGGGTAAGAGCCGCCACTGGTTGGGAGGCATGCTATGGGGCTTGCTGTGCTGTGGGACCACTACATATATCTGCAATATCTGCTGCAGACCCTTTCATTGTACAGTTTATTTACCGCATTTTTCCTTTTGATTCATTTTGCATCCATAAGTTGTAGATGATTCAATAAAAAGACACAAGCGGCCAAAAACTACAGTATGTCACTTTACAGATCATAAAGTAAACTACGTTCGGGCAACCTTATAAACGATCCCCTTTATCAGGTGTCACAGACAATTCTTTATCTCCTTGGGCTGTTTCAGGAAATAATTGAAAGCTACTGTATGCATGTGAATATACATTTCATTCCAATTACAGTACCTGGTCACCTTGTATGGGGGCAGTCTGTTCTGCAGTAGTGGTATACCATTTCCTATGCAGACATATACTGCTACTCAATATGCAAAAGATGATTCTGTGACGAGCAAAGGGTTAACATTCTCATATTCTTCACACCTGCTCAGCATCAATTTCATGCAATCTCAGTAATGTTCCCAAGAAAGCCCAAAGGTTTACAACAAAGCGTTTAACTGGGAAATTGAAAATCTGACTAACACTCATTGAAAGACAGACAAAGTAAAAGAATATAGAGACACAGAGAGGATGGAGAGTTGCAGCATACAGTATAATCTGTGGTGGAGGGAAAATAGTAAGAGCACAAGCAATGAGAAAGGTATGGTATTTACAAAATTACATGAATGTACAGGTTACCTTTAACAACCATCAGCAATAATAATACAGGATGTGATTATTAAGAGGATATTTAGACATTAAATAAAAGAGACATTCAGAAAGTTTATGGACACAGAAATCATTGGCAAATACAAGATTAGTAAAGTGATTTACATTTGTTCAAGGGTCAAATTAAAAATAGTCTGAATGGCTCTAAAGCTTCAGGTCATGTAAAAATAGGTCACACTTGCCTAGCATCCCGGAATAGCTGGGAGGCTACCAAGAATTAGTTCCTCCTCCTGTCCCCCTTAAAGGTGGGCAAGCCTTCCGCATGACCTCAGACTCCCCCACTTCATTGTTCAAATACAGTGCAATCAACTCTTCAAGGGCCTGAAATGGCACAAATTGCATAATTTTTGCCCCTAGACCTCCTCCTCGCAGACCTGCGAATCGTGGTAATCAGCACCAACTTCCGAAGTGCAGATAACAGTCTTCTCTCCGAGCTTCTCCCGAGGAGGGGACAGAAAAAGAAGGAACATTGGGGCAGATGTATTAAGCCTGGTGAAGAGATATACTCCCAACTGTCATATTTCAAACACAGCTGATTGGCTGGTGCATTATCTCCTTTCACTTTATCTCCAGTTTATCTCTTCACCAAGCTTAATACATCTGCCCCATTGTCATTAGACACAATATAATGATGTGGGGGTTATAATGTGATGCAGGACCAGGATAGAGTGGGTTTAATACTCTAGCTTTTGAAGGAATAGTTTGAAGAATGTCCGTCTATCAGACCACTGCTTGGCACTTATGTCTGAATGAGCCTAAAGACAAGGAGTTTAGTAAGCAGGAGGGGGAACTGTGTGGCATAATGTGAAATGGAGGTACACTGTGGTATTAAACTCCCCATCAGGTATACCCAAGGTCCACACTTTCAACTGACCATAACCTTAACATAAACCTTAACAACTAAACTTATCTAATAAAAAAGACACAGACACAAGTGCTGGCGTTTCAAAATGAATGTCAAATTTATTTGACAATTAACTAAACTATAAATAATGGTGGCGGCACCAAAGAACGGTCACTATAGGAAAGTGGGGTTAAAGATGTCTACCATACACACCATTGCTGGTGATCACTCTCCCCGGCCATCCACTCGTGCTAGTGGTGACCACCCCCCGGGCGGAAGCATGGCCGATGACCATAGATGTCAGGGGAGAGCGACACCCCACTATCTACACACACACATCAAGATCTTACAAGGATGACCGTTCTTTAACGCCGCCTAAGAGAGAAGAAAAATAGGGAAGGGTGGGTGGGGCTTTTCCGGACAGAGGAAGCTCACATGATAGCATGTGCCTTTTCTTACCCTGTCTATAACCCTCCCACTGCCCTGATAGGCCTTGTGCCCATCCTAATTTACATGTCAGCTGACCTTCCAGTGTAACCTGAGGAACCCATCAGGGGTTTATGCTCTCTCATTGCTTATTCAGCATTCGTGGTTCTAATGTGAACTGGAGGTACTACATAAAAGAGACATAAAATGAGAAATCATTGCAGAAAGAGGTGTCTCTCTAAAAGCATTGGGGAGCCTGTCAAAATATTGCTATTATGCCTACAAAGTTTTAGCACACCTTTTGTTTTGCTTAACAAAATAGCTATTCACTACAACATTTGCTGCATGCCCCATGACCACTGTAACAGCTTATTGCCCCTGTCTGTCTAAGCTAGCTTCCCTGTACTTGACTAATCATTATCCTGTCTAATGGACTTTGATCTGTCTGTTGCAGTCTCTGAACTTCTCTTGTCTCTAGCCACTTTGTCATTCCCCTGTGTTAGGATACTCTGAGGTGTACTCGGGGTTAAAGCCGGAAATGTGCCTCTGTAGCCAAGACCATGTAGCCACAGCAGCAAGGGAGCCTGACCCTGATTACTATAACCTGAGTCAGCTGGCACCTGCACTGGTCTTAGGTTTCATCACTAATAGCCGCCTTTCCAGGGCAGACTAGCTCTACCGTGTACTCTGAGGCCACCTGGTCTTTCGCAATGAACAATGTCCCAACTGAATCAGGGTACTAGTAAGAGGAAAAACTGACTAGACAACCAAAATACAAACTAGGCTCTGAACATATACATGAACAAAGATATGCAACCTTGCAGACTAAGACAGAACAAAGGATATAAGGCCCTTAGCTCTAAATGCGAATCCCTCGCAGCAAACCAAACAAACTATTACCAAAGTATTGCGGATTGGTTGTCAACCTATCCCCTAGACTAAACCAATGTCTCTGGCAACTGCCGTGAGACAGACAAACCCAGTGGCGGAACTATGGAGGGTGCAGGGGATGGGGCCCGGCCATTTGGGGGGCCCCCAGGGCCCAGCTGGCAATACCCTGCACCCTCTGAATTTTTATTGTTAATGTACTGCTGCGGAGAGTGATGCAGCAGCCGCAGTCCCCCTTAAGCACTGCCACCACAAAACAATGCATTCACCCCCGCTGCAGTCACATTGTCCCTCTGGCAGAGGCTCTCCCCCTTCCAGCAGCGCCACTGCAGGCCGCATTCAGCCTGCTGCAGTTACACTGTTGTCCTTTGATATTCCACCAGCAGCGCTGCCGCAGACCCATGCTCCCCCTCCCCAACCACCCCTGCCACCGTCCCATGCCGCCCCTGTTGGTGCAGGTGTGCGGTAGAAATGAGATGCTGGAGCCAGTAAACAGAAGACCTGGCAAACCTGCTCTGGCTATGAGACCTACTGCCAAGGCTTCAGGTAAACGCGGCACAGTGCAACTTGTACTGGAGGGGAGGGAGGTGGGAGTGGTGGTGATTAGGAGGTATAAAATGTTGAATTTCTCAAGCCTTCCAAACCCGTGCTCTCTCTCTCTCCCTTCCTGTTTCCACCAGCCCCCCTCTCTGTTTTTTTTTCTCTCCCCTACCCGTGTGTCTCTCTCATCTCCTTTGCTCTCTCCACCTGCCCAGACTTTCTCTTACCCACCTTTGCCTCTACCACTACTTTTGCTCTATCTCACCTCTCTCCTCTTTCTTTCCCTACTCACCCACATCCTCTCCTCTCCTCGGACTTCCCTCCTCTTTCTCTTTCCGCACACCCTCTCACCAACCTACCCCTCTTTTTCACCCCTCTCTTCTCCTTTTTTCTCTCCCTCACGCCCATCTCTCTACTCTCTTTTTTAATCTGTCTCACTCCCTGGCACCTCCCAACGTCACCTCTTTTTTTTCTGTCTTGCTGTCTGACAGTGTCTCACACTCTCCCTGATATCCTCTCTCTTTTTCTCTT
The DNA here is from genome assembly GCF_055691185.1 of Crinia signifera. Taxonomy (NCBI): domain Eukaryota; kingdom Metazoa; phylum Chordata; class Amphibia; order Anura; family Myobatrachidae; genus Crinia; species Crinia signifera. The sequence continues at coordinate 189,986,019 of NC_139220.1, forward strand.
GCTCCCTCCCAACCTATCTCACACATCTTCCCTTTCTTCTCCCCTACCTTTCTACTCTCCTTTTATATCCCCCTGACGCACTCACTCTGCTCTTTCTCTCTCATCCCCCCTCCCTCTCTTTCCGCACTTGGCACTGTCCCCCTCTCTCCCGCTTTCTCTTCATGACACCCTTTCTCTCTTTCATTCTCTCTCTCTCTCTTCATAACACCCTGTCTCTATCCCTGACACTCTATCTCTTGCTCCCCTCTTTCTCTCTCTTCCTCAATGACATCCTCTCTCACTCCTGCTTGCACTCCCTTCTCTCTATTGCTCCTCTACCTTTCTCTTTCTCTAATTCTCCATGAAGCAGGCTCTCTCTCCCTGATCACCCCTCTCCCTCTCTCACTCCTCACTTTTCTTCTGTATTCCTAAGGGCATTAAAGTGAAAATGGTGGTAGGAGGGCCCTTTCAAGATTTTGCTATGGGGCCCACAGACTTCTAGTTACGCCCCTGGACAAACCAACAACAATATAGACAGGACTAGTAAGTATGAGATGGGGCCTGCACTCTGGCAGCCTCATTGATACTGTCTCTGGACAAGATCTAGGGCTCCAGCTGGCGCTGTGAGAATACCAACAGCAGAGGGTAAAGAAAGGTACGACCTCCTCCACTATGTGTGGGGAGGCCGCTGGTACTCACAGAAGCTGATCACAGACTGGAAGTACTGATACTGTGATACAGCCAGGATTTCAGACACACGGCAGGATTTCAGACACACGGCAGGCTGGAATAACCTGAACTGTGGAGTAGACACAAACAGTTGTTCGCTAGGAATCTGAAAATGTTTAGGAACATGGAAATAACCAGGAACCAGCAGAATACTAAAGATTATACAGGACTGAGACAGGACTGAACACAGAACTTTAACAAGACTATATCCTGCAGGTTCTCAATGCTGGAAACATACCTAAATTCCCAGTGGCTTAGGAGGCAGCCACACCCAAAGGCCAAGGTAAGCATGAAAACCAGGCAAGGTGGATCAGCAAATCCTGGAGTGCTGATCCGGAGAGAACATATAAATCCAAACAGAACATAAATGACACCAATCCACCGGAGGTGACTCGTAACACCCTGACTGCATCAGGATCTCTGCCATCACCTTTTCAGTGTCAACTTCTTTGCCTTTCCTGAGTCCACAAGACTCTCCTCACTCACTCTAACTGCTCCAGACACCCTACCATTCACCTACCTGTGCTCATTTATATGCCAGGTTAATTTTCTTTCCTCTGTGTGCATGGTTTTTCTGCACTTCTCCTTTCTTCAACTATTTTTCAATATTTTTACTATAGCTACCAGTCGTTCTCGATTCTTCTACCAGTGCCATAACTTAGTGACTTCACTGCCTGGCTGCCAGACAGAGAGAGTGGGGGCTGGACAAAGACTGCACATGGTTACCTCCTCTCTTATTGTGCCCCTGCTATGTGCCCTTCCTATATTTGCACAAGACAATCTATCCTTCCCCTATCTGTATCAGTCTCTGCTTCCACTGTCTGTGCCAGCCTTTTACCATTCTGTTGTCCTTGTTAGTGTCACTGGGACACTTCATCCTCAGTTTAATACTAGCTGTTACGTGCTAAAAACTTAAAATTTGATAGAAGATCTAAATGTACATTCATGGAGGATCCCCTGAGAGTCATTTACAAACTGAGAAAAGCTGACCCACAATAAACATGTTCTTTGCATCATTGCTCTCATTCATGATGGGGAATCAGGGTTATGCAAACTTTGGTACATTTTAAAAGGGGCTGCTGGGTGGATCCAATCCCTTCATGTAGAATGGGGGGTAGGCATTCTACAGCATCTCAATTTTTGTAGGTGGGTACTCTTCCCACTGCAAATGCCCTATCCTTTACATATGCATTGTAATGACAACAAACAGCCATGTTCATCGTTGCTGCACCATTCGCCACATGCGACTTCTGTGGCGATTGGTGCGATCCCATTACCACGCTCATGTGTCTAATTCTCTCTCTTGTCTCTTAGAAGCCTTGAGCAATGATAGCACAGCAAGGCATTCCTCGCCACAGGTGCAATTTTGGCATGAAAAACAGGCACAAGCGGCCGAATCGCATAAACAATTAGCACGGCTACATCTGGGATCTGCAGCTGCCAATTATAGAGTTAACTAAGCGAAACAAGGGTATATAAACATGCAATAATTAAATAATTATGAGCTTAGCATAAAACCAAGGCATTAGATGCCATCAAAGGAAGTATGGAAATGGTTTAGAGCAGGGGTAGCCAACTCCAGTCCTCAAGAGCTACCAACAGTTAACGTTTTTCATGTGTCCTCACAGAATTACAAGAATGTATTTAGCTCCACCTGTGGATCTTTTAAACTGTGTCAGTCAGTAATGAGTGCACCTGTGAGGTGAGCTGGAAAACATGAACTGTTGGTAGCTCTCAAGGACTGGATTTGGCTACCCCTGGTTTAGGTAAAAGAAGGAAGGGCACATGAGGGAAGAGCTTGTATGATAGAGAAGTGCCAGTCTTTGAGGAATTTGCATTCTCTGAATAAAAGGAACACTTTTTGCCATTTGAGCCACTTTCAGCTCAAAATCAGCTAGTGTGTATGGCTGGGCGATGAGCACTGATGTACGCGCTTCTGCATCATCACCGACTGCCCTGTTTGACAGAATGAGTGAACGAGTTTACATACACTCCTACTTTGCAAATTTGTTGACCCCAGTGAAAATTGCTCAGTGTGTATGCAATGAGCGACTTTACGGGCCAATGATTTGAGCATCATTGCTGGCCATACATGCTGTGCAAAAATGTCCAGTGTGTATGGATCTTAAGAATACATTTCTCATAAACACATCCGTTATTTTAATTAGTTCACAAATACATAGCCTTTCATATAAAATGATCTTCAAAAAGGGCATACTAACATACCTATAGCTCTCATACATGTTGATTTTTCACCTAAAGAATAGGTAATTACAAGGCATCCATTTTTCAATGGGGAATTGTGCATCGTTATTACTAGACATGAGATTGCAGGTCCTAGAGAGGCCACTCTGCCGCCCGGTGAGGGGATGTGTTGTGAAAACACTTCCCCTCGCACAGGGGCGTAACTATAGCACCGCAGCCCCCGCGACCGCGGGGGGGCGCTGTGCATGTGCGGGCGCCGGGGGCTGCAGTGCTATAGTTACACCCCGCCGCCATCCCCCGCAGTCTATACCTGTCAGACAATGTCTTCAGTACGCGCTGGTCCCGGCTCCCTTCTTCTGCTATTAGGACCACAACAAAATGTCCACCCCCATTTAGCAGACTGTTCTCTGAAACTGTCTGCTGCATGGGGGTGGACATTTTGTGGTGGTCCTCATAGCAGAAGAAGGGAGCCGGGACCAGCGCGTACTGAGCGTAGGTAAGACTGCGGGGGATGTGGGGGATTGCATGGGCGGCGAGGCGGGGGTTGGTGCGGCGGGGCAGGCGAGGGTTGGTGCGGCGGGGCGGGCGAGGGTTGGTGCGGCGGGGCGGGCGGGGGTTGGTGCGGCGGGGTGTGTGGGTGGGCGCCCTCCCTTTAACGGCGGGGGGGCACCCAAAAGCTAGTTACGCCACTGCCCTCGCATGTTCTGCAGCAGGAGAAGTTATTTGATGGTCGCCGACCATCGAATGATTTCTCCTGAACTCGCAAGAAAACTCACAGAAGCCCTACACATTCACATATTAGGAAAGGTGCATGCGCAGGGCAGCACCATCGGTCCCCGGTGCAAACACACTTATTAGACTCTGCCCCATTTTGTAGCACAGAGATTGTTTTACAACAGCAATGGCTGCTAAAATGAAAACTCTATTATTTTAATTATTGCAATGATCATTTTGGTGCTGAAATCTGCGTTGTATGTGCTTATGTATATACATAATGTAAAACCATTAAAAAAGAAACACATATCTATAATAAGCTTTATCTAATTTAATTAAATTGTATTTCCACACTTGTTACCTACATTATCTTTGTTTTCCTTACACATACCTGTAAATTATTCCTTCAAAAGCAGTGCCAACAATGATGTAAAATATACTGTATATCTGCTGCCCCTGCCTGGTAATGTCTGCACATTACATACAGGCCTCAGAGCAGAAAGCAGCTTATACAGTACAACATAACAGCTATGATGGACAGCACACACAAGGGATATGTACCGCCTTAAATTGCAGTAGGGTTGATTCTTGTTCGAGCAAAGCAAATACAAAGGTGCAGCTTTGCCTCTGGACCAACTATATTGCAATGCAAAGGGTGCAAATATTTTTTTTATGCATACAGGGAAAATACTGGCTGCATTTGCATAAAGCATACAGTAGTTGCCTTTCTTCCTGCATTCTGCAGGAGACTCCCTGAAATAGCAGCAATCTCCCCTTCTCCCTCATTAGTCTAGCAATCTCCCTCATTTCTCCTAGCCCACATTACACTGTTACATTTCTGGTAAAAAGGAAAGAGAAATACATACATTTACATTGAATCATGAGCACCATTTCCCAGCACTTTACCAGGTATACTGTAGTAGCTCTCTTACTAACTGCTTTGGGGCGCTATGTAAAATTCTGCAACCAGCTATAATCTCCCTGAAACTAGTTTTCAAAAGTAGGCAAGTATGGCATAAAGCCCCAAAAAGCTGTACAACTTTCAGTTTCCTTTTGTCTGTCAACCTAGACCCTGTCCACCTATTGCTTGTGTTGACCTATTGACCTGTCCACCTAAACCCATGTCGACCTAGACCCATGTCGACCTTGACCCATGTCGACCTAGAACCATGTCAACTTATCCCCATGTCGACCTAACGGTGTTGACCCAACGCTTGTAAAACATTTTGCTGTAGACCAAACAATCCCAACCCCCACTTTCATGGAAGGCTGCATGTGGGTCACAGGTGGTGCATGTGGTGGGTGTCAGAAATGGGAGAGTATGCAAGTACAGTATGCTCTAAGTCGTTAATATTTGTCTTTTTTCATATCTAAATATTTTAAATACATTGGCTAAAGAGCATCAATAAATTAAGATGAGAAGGTTCGGTTCCTAGAGAGCCATTTTCCAGATCCAGATGAGGCTGAATGTCATCATCCCGCTCCCAGTTTCTCGCAAGAGTGGAACTCTATATAAGTCCCAGTGGAGTAAAAGTAGTGCTGATAAGGAGGACAGGATAAAAGGAGGAATAGTGCAGAGCAAGGGGGCAGAGTAGTGGTGTAAAGCAGAAGGGCAGGAAGGGAATAGTGGTGCGGAGCAGGAGGAATGATGGAAGTAGGGGTGCGAATGAGGGGGGCAGGATAGGAGTAATACTGGGAAGAAGGTGGCAGGATGGGAATAAAAGAGGCTTGCTGGGAAGAAGTCAGACGAAGTTAAAGAAGAATGTCCCCTAGCTTCCAAATGCTGTTGCTCCCTCCAGTGGCAGTGCTGACAGCAGAATTACACAGGAGCTACTGTAGAATGGACAGAGTGGGGTCCACCAAACCTTGTGGGCCCACCCCATCCTCTAGTGACCAGCATCCATACAGTGCAATTGAATTATACATTATGCATATGTTAAATTATACTGCATAAGAATATGTTGTATTTTCTACTGTACACTGCTGTTAATAATAATAATAATAATAATAATAACATGGTATGTTATTGTGCGTACACTAGCAATACAGGTTGAGTATCCCTTATCCAAAAGAAGAAGAATTTTGGATGATGGATTATTCCGTATTTCAGAAAATGTTTATATTTCAATTATGTATTTTTAGGTATATTGCAATTATGGTGTATCAAACACATGAAATACATACAAATATATTTAATTTTCTCATCAAACAAAGTTTAAAAAAATGAAACCAAGTTTGTGTACTATCTCAGTTACTGAATTTGAATGACAAGCCCTGGACCTTTATGCCCCAGTCTGACACTGGGTGGGTGGACAGACAGAAACTGAGGAAGGAGACATTGCATGGAAAAGTGGTATTAGTGTACTACATCCCCTCACATAGCTTTATTCGATCACCATGGTTTGGGCAAATTGCCTTGCTCTGCTACCACTGTGCTTGGCAATGGCGGATTTATCCAACATAAAACCAGTAAAATTCACTCTAAGACGGTCCTGTTCAAATCTTTGCTAGGCCAGCCCACCGACACTGTCTGCTGCTGGATTCACACTTTTAGCTTTGTCGCCTGCCGTTCTTCTGGGAATTGCTTGCCTCTGTGCAATGCAAGCTGGAAGCTCCCAGATCCATGTCAGACATATGTTTAATTTCTGTGGCCCTTATTCTGGTTCACTCGCAGAGGCACATTCCTTCTCATGTGTACTGCAGGTGGGGCAGATGCAGGGCCGGTGCTATGGTGTCCGGCACCCTCCTGCAAACCATACATTTTGTACTGTGCGATGCGATGCCTGATTGCAGCGTGTATGGCCACCTTTAGGCACATAACCCAGCCCATTATTTAAAAAGTGTCTAAATTAATATAAAAAAATCTACAATTATTACAAAATTTGTTATAAACATGTATAATAAAAGACTCACCGTTCTTTTGCTGTTTAACTCTTGTGCAGTCCCTCCTCTTCTATCTGCCTAGCCAGGACGCTGAGGACGCCATTACACCCCTCTCGTGACTGAGGGGGAAAGGAGGGGAGAGCAGGAGGAGATGGAAGAAGAGGGGAGGAGATAGAGGGGGATAGAGTGTTGAGGACTGGCAGTGGCACTGGCACAGCACACTGAGAAGAGGGAAGGAAGGGGAGGCGACGATGCTGCCTGTCCATCATTTGATTGACAGCTGACAGGCGCAGGGAGCAATGGGTAGGGGGCGGATCCGGACATGACATGTCATCCAGGCATTCACAGACAGCGCTACATGCCTCAGCGCAAGTGTCCGTGAGGAAGAGGGGGCAGGACGCAGGAGGAGGACAGTGTGTGCATGGTGCAGGGAGCTGCTCAGCCAATCCATACTGCCGCCCGCTGTCAGACAGGCACTGCAGGCAGCGTGCAGGAGGCCGTGACAGTGAGGGCTGAGGCAGCTTTAACAGAGCAGGGAGGGAGACAGTGCCTTTTCAGCATGGCGCCTTCCTGCTTTTGCAGGAGCTGCTTAGTGGGTAGCGCCGGCCCTGGGCAGATGTAACTTGTGCAGAGAGAATTAGATTTAGGTGAGTTATTTTGTTTCAGTGCAGGGTAAATACTGGCTGCTTTATTTTTACACTGCAATATAGATCTCAATTTGAAGTAAAACCCCACCCAAATCTAATTATCTCTGCACAAGTTATATCTGCCCCACCTGCAGTATACATGGTTTTGTCCATTTGAAAAGGAATTTGCCTCTGCGAGTGAACCAGAATAAGGCCCATAGTAATTATACATATGTCTGACATGGAACTGGGAGCTTCCAGTTTGCATTGCACAGAGGCAAGCAATTCCCAGAAGAACGGCAGGCGACAAAGCTAAAAGTGGGAATCCAGCAGCAGACAGTGTCGGTGGGCTGGCCTAGCAAAGATTTGAACAGGACCATCTTAGAGTGAATTTTACTGGTTTTATGTTGGATAAATCCACCATTGCCGAGCACAGTGGTAGCAGAGCAAGGCAATTTGCCCAAACCATGGTGATCGAATAAAGCTATGTGAGGGGATGTAGTACACTAATACCACTTTTCCATGCAATGTCTCCTTCCTCAGTTTCTGTCTGTCCACCCACCCAGTGTCAGACTGGGGCATAAAGGGCCAACTGGAGGTATCCACTGATAAAGGCCCATACTTAGCTGTATGGCCAGACTCCACTGAGGTCTGCCTAACCATTAGCGAGGGTATGGTCTGGTCCCCTTTCTAAATATACAGTATATATATTAAATATAGGTTGAGTATCCCTTATCCAAATATCTATTATCCAAATTATTCTGAAAACCATACATTCCAGACAGTGAAAAAAAAAAAAATGATTTATTTTTTTGCTAAAAGCACTACTGGGTACATCTGTAACAGCACTACTGAGGACATGATATGTAACTGGCACTACTGGGAACATCTGTAACAGCACTACTGAGGACATGATATGTAACTGGCACTACTGGGTACATCTGTAACAGCACTACTGAGGACATGATATGTAACTGGCACTACTGGGAACATCTGTAACAGCACTACTGAGGACATGATATGTAACTGGCACTACTGGGTACATCTGTAACAGCACTACTGAGGACATGATATGTAACTGGCACTACTGGGAACATCTGTAACAGCACTACTGAGGACATGATATGTAACTGGCACTACTGGGAACATCTGTAACAGCACTACTGAGGACAAGATGTATAACTGACACTAAAAATGTGCAAGAAAATGATTGCTTGTCATTCAAATTCAGTAACTGAGATAGTACACAAACTTGGTTTCATTTTTTTAAACCTTGTTTGATGCGAAAATTAAATATATTTGTATGTATTTCATGTGTTTGATACACCATAATTGCAAGATACCTAAAAATACATCATTGAAATATAAACATTTTCTGAAATACGGAATAATCCATCATCCAAAATTCTTCTTCTTTTGGTTAAGGGATACTCAACCTATGCGAGGGGATGTAGTACACAAATACCACTTTTTCATTAGATTTCCATTGGGCCAAATGCAACAAGCTTCAAAAAGTGATAATGTGGAGAGTGGAAAAATTACCATCCAATCATCTTCTAATTGTCATTTTTCAAACCAAGCCTCTAACATGGCAGTTAGAAGCTGATTGGCTGGTAGTTTATCACTCTCCACTTTATCACTTTTTGAAGCTTGGTGCATCTGACCCCATGTGCTTCAAATAAAAATTGACATTGCAAACACAAAAAACTTTGCATGTCTTCCATGTAGACATTTTGGGTTCTCTTTAGATACACTCAGCGAACAGACTTGGGCCTTTATTCAGATCAGATCACGGTACACATTTGTTTGGAATATGGGAAAAACCATGTGCACTGCAGGTGGGGCAGATGTAACATGTGCAGAGAGAGTTAGATTTGTGTGAGTTATTTTGTTTCTGTGCAGGGTAAATACTGGCTGCATTATTTTTACACTGCAATTTAGATTTCAGTTTGGACACAACCCACCCAAATGTAACTCTCTCTGCACATGCTAGATTTGCACCACCTGCAGTGCACATGGTTTTGCCCATTTTCCAAATAAATTTGTACTGCAATCAGATCTAAAAAAAAGGGCCGGTACTTGTATAGTTTCACGGCGCTGCCACGCGCACACTCTGTCTCTGAAACTTGGCAGCCTGCCAGAGGCTTGTGTGCCACTCTAGCTATAATGTAATGTAATGTAACGTAGCGCTGCGCATGCCACTCTAGCTGTAATGTAATGAAATGTAGCGGCACGCGCACAGGTAAACAGAGCCTCTGGCAGGCTGCCAAGTTTCAGAGACAGAGTGTGTGCGCGGCGGCGCCGTGAAACTAATACAGTACCAAAGGACCTTGTTTTGAACTCTGCAATAGCCCCTTACTGAGTTTTCTGTTAGTAAATGGGTTATAGTTTTTCAACATGGTACATTGCTGAAGCGAAGTCCTTGGGTATACTGTATATTGTTCATATACTGTATTGTTCATTTTATTATGCAATTCTCCTAAATGTTAGAGTCATCAAGAACTGCCAATGGACTTACTGAACAAATACAACACATGCAACTATATAGAAAAATATATTTCCAGGTTTAATTGAACTCGCTTTCTCCTGTGGCTCTAAGGTGATGGCTTGACACACTGACCTCTGTTCTTTCTACTATCACAATTCCCAGTAACGGGGATGGAAAACACATTTTCAGTGTCACATTTCAAAATAATGTAAGTCAGTTATAAAAACTTAGAAAAAGAGATATATATATTTGCAAATGGAATTGGACACATTTGCAGCTTGGATTGCTAAGTGTAAGTGTAATGCAATGTCAACTAGTGACAGTTAGCAAAATGTTATTATAAACTATTTACAGTAGTAGCTAGAAGGATCGTGCTAGGACTCCTCGGTGCAAAACAATCATCTTTTTGAGCCAACCAGGTTGTGCTGTGTCTTTCTTATAAACACAAATGTGCATGTGTGACATCAAGGGGGGTTTTCTGATTCAATCGGTCCACCGCGCATTTGCACAGGGGACCAATTGTTTGTGACTTTTTATGTGCAGTGTTATCAAACACATCCCCTCGCATAGTCCCGAGGGGATTTGGCGACGGGGGGAGCGGGCGTTCCGCGGAGTGGCGGTGTGGTATTAACCCGCTCGTTAAGCAGTGAACAACCGATGCTTCAATCGGGTTTGAATCACCACCAAAATGTGCATATATGAATCAGGCCCAATATCCCTTTGTTTCATGGCAGTGTCCTCTGTCTTGATTCCATGAACTAGATTGTGGGAAGGATGTATTGAAAATACTGTAGTTCAGAGGTCCAAAAATATCTGGAAACCTTTTATACCATAAGGCATTTGAAGAGGAATCTGTTGCTTCTCACAGATTTCTTGTGTGACATACTGTAGCAATTTTTCCAGATTGGCCATGTGGCCATGGATCTTGCTGAGTATACACCAAACACGTAGCCTGCCTGCCATTCACAGTTTTCACCTGTGCTAGAATGATATAAATAGAAATGTGAGCAAAAAGGATATGTGGCCAGGAACAGCTAAAGCCTTTCTAACCAGGCTCCTTAACCCCTTGGGTGGTATGGCCGGAAATTTTCCGGGCTCAGCTGCGCTGCTGCAACGGACTGTCCGGGAAAATTTCCGGGCATACCACAAATATGGAATAGGTGCGCCCCAGTGGTGTCCAGGTGTGCACCACCTCTTCAGTCCCCTGTCACACCCCTCCGCTCCCCCAATCACCTGTGCTCTGACGATTGTACGGCGGAGCTCTCCTGACCCCTGCCGCTCCCCCAGTCGGGGGGATGTTCGGGTGGCTCAGGGGGACTCGGGAGCACTCAGGTGCCCGAGTCCTCCCGAGCTGCCAAAAACATCCCAGGGAGCTCAGCCTACGCCGGAGCGAAGGTTAGGAGGGTGCTCCTATGATCTGTGGTGGGTTTTGCTGGGGCAGCACAAACTTGCCCTGGTAGGTTTGTCCTGCCCCAGCAAAACCCACCAATCAAGGGGTTAAACGGTCATGGACATAAGGAGCAGGGGTTTGTTTGGGCACAATAAATAAATATAATATATTGGTACCAAATTGAAACCCCCCTTCTTTCGCTACTGGTCTGAATTCAGCCCCTCTGTCCATGGTGAGCCACTACACATACACATTATCACTCATGCACATGTGCAGGACTCGGTTTCCAGCACCTTTGTCAATTTTTTTTTTCTCCGATGCACTCACAGCCTGACTGACAGGCAAGGGGCATTCTGGGGTGGACCCCCGGTGTTTCATAGGTGTGCCCACAAAAACGGTGGGTGGGCCCATGGAAACACTGGATGGGCCCATCTGAAGGCAGGAATTCCCATGTCTACTTGGGGCGGGCATCAAAGGATTTGTGCGGGTGCTTGTGAATGGATGTGTACCCATTTGCTGAAATAGTGGAGGTCAGTCATACTCAGGGCCGTCTTTTTGTATGGGCTTAATGGGCACTTTCCCAGGGGCCCCAGGTGTATAAGGGACCTATTCTGATAGCTGAGGATCCCCTTTTTCCAGGGATACCAGAATTCTGAAAATCGACAATGGGGAACTGGAGATATCCAACTTCAAAGCAGCAGTCCACATCCGAACTGTTAATTGCAATTCCCAGTCATATTTCTCAGGTTCTCTCTAACTTAGAGTTTTTCTGAGAGAATAAAAAGTCCAAAAGCTGGGACTCTCCCCTTTCTGTTGACACTAGTGGTTTGTCTCTATCATGCCCACAACCAGAGATATCAGCCTTCCAGCAGCCGGTCCCTGCTCCAGCTCCAAACATCTGGGTACAGATTTATATTTTTGTCAATGGATTGCTCTTGCTCCTGATCTCTGATCCCCAAGTTCCCAGCACCTCCTGAAAGTTGGGACTCTAGGTTTTTATACTATTGAAGGCTACGAAATCTATTTCCAGATAATGGCGATATCTGCAGTCAAACAAGCTGCCCTTCCACCGGAAAATGACGAATAATAAGCCCACTCCATTATCCAACCCTCCCCTGCATATAAAACACCCCCTACCTCCCTGGAAGTCATTTACAAGGGACCCCTTATTCAGCTCAGTGCCCCCTTCCACATGTTAGTGTTCACCCTCCCACCACCTGTGCAGTAAAGGAGTAATTAGCAGAAGTTACTGCTCCAGGTCCTACATGTTGAATGGAAGATAGAGCACCCCCTGCCACCCATGGGACATCAAAGCTGCTGCTGATAGCACCCCCCCACCCCTAGGAGAGGAGAATGGGTAAGGGCACCAGTGCATTGCTTTGCCCAGGGGCCCACACTGCTGTTAAGACGGCCCTGGTCATACTACTATGGTATGTGGGGTGTGCTGAAAGAGTGCAGTTCAGTCACATTCGTGCTATGGTATGTGGGGTGTTCTGAAAGAGTGCAGGTCAGTCATACTAGTGCTATGGTATGTGGGGTGTGCTGAAAAAGTGCAGGTCAGTCACATTCATGCTATCGAATGTAGGGTGTGCTGAAAGAGTGCAGGTCAGTCACATTAGTACTATGGTATGTGGGGTGTGCTGAAAGAGTGCAGGTCAGTCATACTAGTGCAATGGTATGTGGGGTGTGCTGAAAGAGTGCAGGTCAGTCACATGAGTCCTATGGTATGTGGGGTGTGCTGAAAGATTGCAGATCAGTCACATTAGCGCTATGGTATGTGGGTGTGCTGAAAGATTGCAGGTCAGTCACATTAATGCTATGGTATTTAGGGTGTGCTGAAAGATTGCAGGTCAATCACATTAGTACTATGGTATGTAGAATGTGCTGAAAGAGTGTAGGTCAGTCACATTAGCACTATGGTATGTAGTGTGTGCTGAAAGAGTGCAGGTCAGTCACAATAGCACTATGGTATGTAGGTTGTGCTGAAAGAGTGTAGGTCAGTCACAATAGTGCTATGGTAATGTGGTGGTGAGCTGAAGGACTTAAGAGGTCAGCTAGCAGGATAGTTAACCAGTGGAACTATGGGGCAGATTTACAGTATTAAGCTCGGTGAAGTGATAAAGTGTCTGTTTTTTATCACTGCCCAATCAGCTACTAACTTTGAAATGATCGGCTTGGTTTGAAAAATTACAGGTAGAAGCTGAAGCTGATTGGCTGGTGATAAAAACCAGACACCTTATCACTTCACCGAGCTTAATAAATCTGCCCTGCAGTACATTACCCAGATGAGCCATAGTAGAGTTTAATAGGTTACCAAGCAGGGCACAGTAGGTTACCAAGATGTACCATAAGAGAATACAGAAGGAAGATGGGACAATCTGACAAACAGGACTTGTGGTGAAGGTTACCGGTATTGAACCGGATTGGATAGAGATGCAAAGCAGGAGGCTGGAATGATCCGACTAGCAGAGCAGGAGGCTGGGGTGATCCGTCAGACCTGACTTGAGGTGCAGGTTGCCAGGATTGAACCGGATTGAGCAGAGATGCACAGCATCAGGCTCGGATGATCCGATAGAGCAGAGCCAGGAAGTGCAGCAGGTGGCTATGCACTGGAGTCTTTAACAAACAGGATCTGAATACAGTCTGCATGCAAGTAGTTCAACATCAAAGCACTGGAGATTCCTCAGTGTTCAGAGACTGGGTATATACCCTTGGCTGGATAATGATTGGCCATGGTAATTAGATGACAGCTAAGTGGTTCTGTATTGGATACAGACCAGTCAGCTGATCCGAACTGTCATGGCTGCACCTAGCTATGTGCTTGGAGGCAAACTCCGGCATTAGTGAACCACATGGTGTTTGTAATGGCTGCATCATTAGCAGAGGCTGAGAGCAAGGAACAATACTCAAATTAAGCTCACAAGGAGTGACACTTGTGACTGGAGGAGATGACTTTTGCTTCCGCGCACGATGCAGATACAGAAGTTAAGTGCATGGCAGGGTAGCACTGCCAAATAACGCTTTATGACAGATAGGTAAGTGCCCAGCAGGGTAGCACTGCCAAATAACGCTTTGTGACATATTCTTTATCAGTAACCCTATGAAAAGCTTTGTGATTCTACAGCTCACACCACATTGTGTAGGGTAGAGCTAGTTAGCACATAACCACATACATACAGAGATGTATGCATTACATACCTATCAACATTCTCATATACGGAGTCGGGCCCTGCTGAATGCGGCACTGGGAATATCTACAATCATGAGCCAGCACCGCTTGCACCGCTATGGGGGCAGGCTTTCTGTCCCTCTGTCTGCAGTGAATAGACTCAATGCATATGCACACTGTCTAATAACTGCTGTTCTGCTAAGCAGAGCAGCGAGTGACAGGGGGAATCCCAACTGCCCCCCCATGGGACACTGCTGCTCATGGGTGGGACATGGGACAGTCACAGAAAATTGTGACTGTCCAGCGAAATTTGGGACATTAAGGTCAGAGGTATGTGTATGTAACAAATCTGCTGGCTGCAGGTCCCTGGGGATCAGCAGCACTGTGGCTATCACCACTGAACACTGTGCCCTGGGTTCAAATGCGCTAGTCAGCTCCCCCTCCATAACGGTCCTTATTCTGGTTGACTTGATCGAATGTCAATTTGCATCCTTGGCAGTCACCCTAACCCCGCCTTGCGAATGGTTAGCCAGCGCCACCCATTCGCAAGTGGGATTCGTTCGCAAGGCTTGCAAATGGATGTTTTACATAAACATCCATTCGCATATCAGTGGGAACCTCCCCCATCTTTCGATTGTCTCAAACCATCGAATGATGGTGAAGGCGCACGCATATGTAAGGGTGGTCCAGACCACCCTTCCATATGCGCAGGGAATTGGGTGGGCAGCTGACATCCGGTTACAGTATGTCAGCTGTCCGCCCCCGCCAGACATGCAACACGGATACATTAGCATGTGTACGCCCAGCGTTTTTAATGGAACCCCCATGAAATGTTGGGCGTTCACATATGCTAATGGCCCAGCCCGGCACCCCACGCCCCTCTCCACCCCCCGCTTGGAAGGCTGGGTGCCTGCAGACTTTTCGCTGAGTTTGCAGGCACCCAGCATATACACACACACAGAAATGCTGCTGCGCATACACAAAACGTTGGCCCCCATGTGAATTTGCGGCTGCTGCAAATGAACCACAACATACCTCCCAACTGTCACGATTACAGCGGGACAGTCCCGATTTTCGGGTCCTGTCCCGCTGTCCCACCCGCGGCAGGCATTGTCTCGCTGCGGGGGGTGGCAGTTGGGAGACCCCCCAATCTAATAGAATAGACGCTGTGCACATGCGCACAGCGTCTATTCTCGTATGAAAATGAGGTCACGGCTAATTAGCATAAGCTGCGTCCTCATTTGCATACACCCCGCCCCCTTTCCGGGTGCTCGCGCGGAGCACAGAAGTTGGGAGGTATGCCACAATAAGGGCGAATGTGTGAGCTGCAGCCCCTCCACTGTATAGAAAGGAAAAGGAAGTTTATTGTTGTCTAGTTCTAGATCTTTAAACGGAAGTTGACATTTTAGTTATTTAATAGTACCTCTGACGAATGGATATAGAGCGGAAATTCACAACCACTAATATAAATAGCTGCAGCAACACTATTCATTTTTTGTCTTCCCCCTCCTTCCTGTTTTCCTCTAATGCATTCTCTCTCGCTTGCGTGTGCTCTCTCTCTCTCCCTCTCTTTGTATATATCCTATCATTCCCACACACAGCCGTGCTGCAGAAGAAAATACACAGCAGAAAACTGGCCCAAAATGAAATATCTCCTTTAAACTCGCTCAAATATCAAACACCTCTATTGCATCCTATCCAGCAAGCTGAATTAGGCTAATAAGAGCTGGAATGTAGAAGTACAAGATGTTCAGGCTAAGGAAATCCTCTGAGATTTAAAGGTCTTTGATATGAAACATCACACGTTTCTGGTCCATGTATAGCATCACAGTTATAGAGTAAATGCTTCCTACTATGCCTTTTTGCACATTTTAATAATAATGTTAGCAAGCTCCTGCGACCAGCGATCTTAGGAAGGCTAAAAACGGAAGTGCGCACCCGCCAATTTATCGCCGGTGCACACTCCATTCGCTGGCAATATGGTCGCTCAGTGACCATATTGCCAGCGATAAATGCCTGTGTGTACGCACCTTAACCGTAACTGGCAGTAACAGCGGGTGGCTCCTGGGCTGGCCACAGCAGCTTATTCCTAAGTGAAGTCTGTTTGGGACTCTCTCTGCCAGTGGATCTCCTCACTTCATGAACTCTCCCTTCCTCTCTCTGACCATCAGCTGCTGTCCTTTAACATCCATCTTTGCTTCTCCATATATACTTCCTAAGCACTAAGTGTAACAGAGCTGTCCTTTGCCATAATTATCGCATATGTTACAGCATATGTGATAATTATCTCCGCTGTAGCCGGCGGGGGCGCGGATATTACAGCATCCCGCCCAATGTCTGTGACATGGCAGGTAGGAGCTGATTGGCTGTCTGTTTATCAATCTCCAGTTCATCATTTTTTAAGGTTAGAGCATCTGGCCCTCTATCCTATCCTACAAGCGAGTTCCCTATACAATACCTCCCTTACTTCTGTTCCTGACTCTGGCTATCTTCCTCTCTGACCTCTCTTTCTCTGTCTCCTCTCATGATTCCACCTCCCCTGCACTTCCACAGAATATACGTGTCCCCCAAGGCTCCATTCTTGGACCTCTTCTTTTCACTCTCTATACATCCTCTCTAGGGGGGTTATTCTAGTCCATTCTTTCTGACAAAATCCTTCTTAGATGGACAAAACCATGTGCACTGCGGGTGGGGCAGATGTAACATGTGCAGAGAGAATTAGATTTGGGTGGGGTTTTTCTTTAAAGTGAGATCTATATTGAAGTGTAAAATCATGCAGTCAGTATTTTCCCTGCACAGAAACAAAATAACTCACCCAAATCTAATTCTCTCTGCACATGTTACATCTGCCCCCCTGCAGTGCACATGGTTTTGTCCATCTAAGAAGGATTTTGTCAGAAAGAATGAACTAGAATAAACCCCTAGGTGAGCTTATTCGCTCATTTGACTTCCAATATCACCTCTATGTTGATGATACTCAAATCTACCACACCTTTCCTGATCTCTCTTCCTCTTTCCTCACTCATATTTCCAACTGTCTCTCTGCTATATCTTCTTGGATGTCCCAGCGCTTTCTTAAACTTAACGGGGGAAAAGATGGGAGTTCTATTTCACATAAGATGTTGCTATGGGCAACCAATCAGATCCTGTCTATTATATTCTAGATGGTGCTAAATAATTAAGAAGTAGATTCTGATTGGTTTCCCATAGCAATACAACTTACATCCTAGTAAATTTCCCCCAACATGTCTAAGACTGAGCTGATAATTTTCCCACCCTCCCAAATCTCCTCTAGCCCCCAAGTATGCTGGCTTTATTCTTGATTCATCTCTCCTTTAGAACATTAATTCAATGCCTCTCACACATCTGTCATTTCTACCTCAAAAAATATCTCCAGGATCCATCCCTTTGTCACCCAGGGCCAGATGCACTAAGCTTTAAAAGTGATAAAATGGAGAGTGACAAACAGACAGCCAATCAGCTCCTACCTGCAATGTCACAGACTGTGTTTGAAACATGTTAGGCAGGAACTGATTGGTTGGTTGTCCACTTTTGAAGCTGAGTGCATCTGGCTCGCAGGATGCTACAAAGACCCTCAACCACTCGATAGTCATCTCGAGGTTGGACTACTGTAATCTCCTCCTTTCTGGCCTCCCTGACAAACACCTTTCTCCATGCCAATCTATCCTCAATGCTGCTGCCCGGCTCATCTTCCTTTCCAAATGTACTTTGTCCACCTCCCCTCTCTTACAAAGCCTACACTGACTTCCTTTCAGAACACAATATCAGCTTCACACTCTCTTTTAAAGCCATCACCCATTTCTCTCCCACCTACATATTTGACCATGGGGGGGATACTCTAACATCTGCGCCCCCTTACCGCCGCCCATCGTCGGCTACCGCAAACATAATTATTGCATATGATCTAACATATGAGATAATTATCACAAAAGACAGCTCTTGCGTTAAGAGCTGTCTTTTGCGTTGACCCGGCCATGAGCAGTGGGTCCCGGCGGCACCCCCTCCCTCTCTTACCTGCCTGCTGCTGGGGGGGCTGGCTCTCCTCCTCTCTGCACCCGGAAGAGGATGTAAAGTGCAGGGAGGAGGAGGTCACAGGTCCGGGCAGCACAGCCCTGTGCTGCCTGGTCACAGGTGCGGGGGGGGTCAGTGCGGGGCGGTGGGGGTCGGTGGTGGGTCGGTGCAGGGCATCGGGGGGGGCACGTTAGAAGCCCATAGGCTTCTATGGGGCATCGCCAGATTTTTCTGGCGATGCCCCCCTCCACGGTGACCCAGCGGGGGATGCTTAGAGCATCCCAAAATGCGGTAAAAACCCCAAAAACGGGGGTTTTACCGCATTTTAAGTGTAGAGTGTCAGGAACCAGTCTGTTTTGTTTTCTGTCAGTTTCTGTTTGGCATTTGGACTCACTGGTGACCTCCAGTGGCAGGTCTGTTGCCATTACAGCTTTGTGTTCTGGGAGCTTAGTTTATTCACTAGGCTGTGAGATATCAAGCTAATCAAGCACTAGCCTGGGAGCTCCCTGAATCTTCAGGTGTAATTAATCACCTGAGCCCTTTATAGGGCAGGCTCACCTGCAGTATTCTGCCAGTGATAGCTTCCTGTTAACCCATGTTTAGTTCCTGTGGAGAGAACTCTCTGTCAGCTCTCAGCTTCGCTACCTGGTTCCCTGTTCCGTCTGCTGTTTGGATCTCAGGATTTATCCTCTGCAGCTCATTGCTCACTGTAGCATCAGCCTGTATACACGGACCCCGGAGCTTTCTGGTTCCTGCTGTTCACCTTTGGAAATTCCAGTGCTCTCCTGGTTTCCTGCTTCCAAGTCTGCTTGGTGTGTCATCCAGTCCTGGGCTAGAGCCTGCACCTGATCCACTTCCCTCTTCTCCCTGTGGGTCACGTAAGTGCTCCTTTGGAGCCCGGTGGTTTTGTTATTGTCTGTCACCCTAGCTTCCATCAGGCAGGGGTGTTTCCCTTTCCATCTGCAACCGGTTTTGGGGAATCACTTGCCTTGGTGTGCCCCTGTTCCGAGATTCCCTATTGTATCTCTTGTGTCTGCGACTGGGTCGCAACTCCCGTCCTTGGCCTGGTGCCGGTAGTCAGGGGTCTTTTTCCAGCTAGGTCCTTTAGCCAGATCATCCTTTTGAGCTACCCCCTGGCGATTGCTCACCCCTTGTCATTACCTAACACCTGGCTGCATCGGGGTCAGAGCCGGCCTAACTGGCTCTGTCGAACGCGGCGGCTACAGGCGAAGCCTAGCACTTGCAGGGGTATTCCATCTGCCCGGGGGACTCAACAGAGTCAGTGTAGGTTTCGCTGTGGCCGTTCTAAACAGCGGTCCCAGCTGCGGGCTTACGCCTGACCTTTTTCCTCCTGCCAGCTGTCGTATCACCCAGAGCTCAGGCGAGAACCTTAACATAGAGAATCTCCCCCATATCTCTCTTTACACTTCCTCCCATTTTCTTTGCTCCAAAATGCAAGCTGTATCTTCTGCAATATGATTTCTTCCCCCCCCCCCCCCCCCCCCCATTCCTGCCTTCATGATTTTGGCTCTTGTGCTACTTATCTCTGGAATTCTCTACCCCATCCTATCAGACTCTCCACCTTCCTACAAAACTATAAACGGGCTCTCAATACCCACTTTTTCATTAACCTGGCCATCTCTCATCCTAACCAGTTTATGCTCACTTCTTCCCCTTCTGTGTCACCCCTGTCTGTCTAACCCTCCCCTCATGAGCAGGGCCCTCTCTCCTCATGTGCTTTTGTTAGAATATTTATATATCTGCCATCCTTATATTTGCTTCAGTGTCCTGTCCTATGATGCAACTGTCTTTATTTACTTTATTTATTGATTGGGTAGGACGGGGCTGGGACGGCCAGTGGATCATCTGGAGTGGGAGCATGGTCAGCATGATTGCGGCCATGCTCCTCCATGCAATGCCAGTATTTCAGGCATTGCACAGCAGGGGGCAGGGCTACAAAGATGCGATTGGCCTTATTTGCTCCATCGGACCCCCTGCCGAGGGGGTTCATGGGAGACTGGCCGCATTCCGGGAGGCTTGCCTCCCCTTTTCAGGGGGCTGGGAGGGGGACCCTGTTTCCGGTCTTACCACTTCCACTGGCAGAGAGTTCCACACCTTGATTTTCCATATCAAGCATTACTTACTATGTATTTTATACCATAATGGTATAAGATAATGTCATTTTGACACAAATAGGGTATTATCTGACAATGAGACCTACTCTGCATTATGCTTAGCATTTTCCCCTATATGCACTGATGATATCTGTAAATTTCAATTTGAGAATACCGTGTCATATACAGAGTACTGTATCATCTTATACATGTTTGTCAGAATGACACCACCATAAACAGCTATTGCCAGGTTCAGGGTAATGGTGGATCTAATGTATATTCTCAAAGATGTATGCGTTTGTATGTGTTCTGTTAAATTCTGTAACATACAGGGAAGATAATATTCTAAGTACTTTATGAATTATGCATCAATGAGGAGGTTGTAGATAACAAAGAACTTGATCATATATACATCTAAAACTATACAGTAAACGATCTATTAAATGACTCCTCAAATTGTACTGAAGGGCTATTCATTCTGTATCATTGCTATGTTTATATTCAGTTTGCCAAATAAACAAACTAGTGAAGCGCAGAGGGCCATCTGGAGGACAGAGAAGATATATTTGAGCTCTTTCCGTATTAAAAGTAACCCAAATTAAAGAGAACAGAAATTACGTTTCCCCCTTAATTCATGCTACTGCATAGTACAGACGGTGTCTGCCACTATTGATATATTATGATGGCAACGTAACATTTGGTAAATGGTACATACACAAAGTGGTAGAACAGAAAGTTTGTCAAAGCTTAATGAAAAAAGGTTACATGCAGAAATAGACATAGAGCTGTGAAACAGCATCATAAATAATGAGATTCAATACAGCACAAAAAATAATAAAAGGGAAAGTTAGTGAAGTACAGAGGCAAACTATCCATTATTCAAACAAGGCTGTCACCTAGGGTCTCCTGAGTACGGATGGGACCAGATTACCTTAAACCATTCATTCCCAAACTGGGTGCAACAACACCCTAGAGCTCTGCAGAACACTTGCATGGGTGCGTCAGGTTGGTGGTCCAGCCTCAAATCAAAGTATTTAAACTGGCATCATTGCAGTCTGGGTCACACTCTGCCTGTTACAGTACCTTAGAAAGACTGCACCTACACCTCCCCTTCATTTTTCTCCTCCACACAGGTTACAACACACAGAGTCCAGGCAGACCTCATTGTAAGGTATCTCATCCCTCACTTCATATGTAGTCCATCCCCTCTACCATATTTGTTCCATCATCCCATCTTTATATTAGTGTCTCTGCCAAATATATTTTCACCTGACTCACTGTAGGTGTCTCTATCTCCAAATATCGGCAAGCTCCCCCCCTCCCCCTTTTGTGTGTATGGGGGTCATTTACTAAGATGGGGTTTCTATTTCACATGGGATGTTGCTATTCGGCATCCAATGAGAAACTACATGTTTATTTAGCACCTTCTAGGATAATAAATAGTATCTGATTGGTTATCCATAGCAACATCCCATGTGAAATAAAACTCCCATCTTAGTAAATTTCCCCCTCTGTCTCCAACTGCCCCCCCAGTCCATCTATTACCTCCTTTTTCTTCCATCTTTTCATACAGTATAACTCATTGTCTACTTGTACGACACCTTCAACACCATCGCCTTCTACTTTTTCCCTCTACACGGTTTACTTTCCTGCTGTTCCACTCTAAGGGCAGTATTCAATGACAAATTACGCTACGTGCAGCGAATCCTGTATAGGATTTGCTGCGCATTCGCAGGGTTCCGGAGGGCTGCAGCATTCGCTGCCAGCCCTCCCTGTCACCCTATTCAACGCCGCTGAGGCTCGCTGCCCTTGACAGCAAATTTTAACCTCTGCAGCGAACACTGCAGGGAGCTGGGGGACGGCGGCAGGCAGGGAGATGTAAGCCTCCCTGCCTGCCCCAGAATTTGTGGGGGAGAAGGACCGCTCCCAGGGACAGAAGCTGCCACCCCCCTTCCCCGTGAGAGCTGGCAGGAGATACGGGTAGGGAGCCGCTTCACTGGTCCCACTCGTACACATGTAATGAGTAGGACCAGTGTCAAGTGAATATTTAATGAGCGGCTCCTGCCCCCCCCCCCCCCCCCCGCCCCCTTGGCGAATGTGTAAAAAAAAAAAAAAGTAAGCAAATTTTTTTTTCAAATTAAATGCAAGCACATGAATAAAAATAGTATGCCCCTTCACAGAAAAAAAATTCCTGATTTTTTTACACCAAAAAAAAAAAAACCTTTATTTTAAAAGAACACATTCCAGTTCACCTTAAAAAGATGTCAAATGCAAAACGGTGAATCACGGCAAAAATCATGCTGAAAGCAGTTCGCCATCCTAGCATTTAATACACTCTCGGTGAATCCCAGTGAAAACCCCATTGAAATACACCAGCGAATTGCAGCGAGCATGAAACTGAGAACTGGCCGGCATTCACTGTTCACTTTCGGCGAACAGTAAACATTGAATAGGTTATATCAGATTTTCAGTGAAAAAGATTCACCGCAAGGAGTTAAAACAGCCCAATTCGTTGAAAAAACAATGAATCAGGAGCATTGAATACTACCCTAAGTAAAAAGCAAAGCAAGTGCTGTAAGCTGCCAAGCAGAAGCTGTATGTTAAATAGAAGCACAATTGTGTCCACCTTCACATAACTGAACCTAAAGATTTTCTTAATTGTTTAATGTATCTCAATGGGAAACTTTTGACCTAGGGGTTCCTTTAAAAAATACCAGGGCACCATTATTTCAGAAGTTCACTGTTACTTGTCTTCATATAGTTACTAGTATATCATCAGTATTTTACATAATAGCTGTCTCTCTATACTGCTCTATCATTTCAATAACTATTGTTTTTTCAACAGAAGAGGCAACATATAATAATCAATACTGGTTGTATACCAGTCTCAGTGTGTTCGCTTTCCTATTGTTAAGCCAGAAATCAGTTGATAGACTACAACACTAACAACCTAGCTTTTTATAGGGAAATTATATCCTAATAGTACAGTGTGATTACCTGCCAACATGATTTATTATTGCAGTTGTCCTAAGCTCGTATCTATTAATCAGCTATTTTTGTGTCTAAATCAAACAGAAACAAAATCCATATAATTCCCATTAATTCAACCATAGCGTCCATGTCTGTACCCCACCACAGAGTTGGACACCCACTGAACAGCCATGTAACCAATTATGGTCTATAGTTACTATAAATTAAGCTTTTCATTTATACAGGTTACAACTGTGATGATTTCCTGTAGGATAATAATGGACAAATAAAACAAGAGATTATGTTTTTCCAATATAATTCGGCAGTTTGCTTTTATTTTTGTAAACATTGTACAGCATAAAATGTGAAAATGAGCTTCATAACAAGCCTTTCATTGCCAGACAATTGTGTTTTATAGGGTAATGTGTCAGTGTATGCTTCAGTACAGATGAGGCTCTATAGTTCCGTCTCACTTTCTATTTCATATATTAAACTTAATATTTTAATAATTTATTTAAAAAAAAAAAGTTGAAGTGTTTAACATAGATGCTGGTTTCTTCTAATTCCATGAATACTGCTTATACATTCAGCATACCTCCCAACTTTGACAGTCCCTGAAGAGGGACACAGGCGTGGCTATCCAGAAAGGGGGCGTGCCCTATACCTGCATCTTCCCATGAGGCCACGCCCCCATTTTGCCACTGTGGGGGCATGGCCCAGAGGCTATGTGAGCTTCTAGCCATTTCCCCAGCCCCCCCTGGCTGTGGGAATAGATGCTGTGTTTTATTCACCGCTGAACCCCCCCCCCCCCCACGCAGGACACTCAATGGGATGAAGAGAGCTATGGCAGGCAGAGGCACACGTTCGGTGAGATGTATCAAATCTAAAAAAGTGATAAAGCAGAGGGTGATAAACAGCCAGCCAATCAGCTCCTACCTGTCATTTTTCAAAACCAACATCACATTGCAGTAAGAAGCTGATTGGCTGGTTGTTTATCGCTCTCCATTTTATCATTTTTTGACAGCTTCACTGCAGCTTAAGCTAGGGATGATGACAGGTAAGGGGAGTGAGCAGGCAAGTGGCAGACTCAGACCCCCCTGGTCTCTTCATCAGGCCCAGGTAATTTTTATCCGCCACTCTGCATCACTACATGGTACAATACATTTTGTATTGTCATTGCTATATATAGTAGGAATGATTTACTGTTGTACCAAGTGGACTTTTATTCAGTCTGTAAACTAGCATACATGGAGCCACTGCAAAAAATTACAATGTAAATACATTTCCAGAGGGAAAATTGCACTTACTAAACAAACCATGCATGGGCTAAAGCAAATTGGTCACTGCGGGTACATCAAGTAAAATTGCTGCAAAGTAACAAGTTCAAACAAAAAGACCTTGGGCCTGTATACCAACTGCTGGGTTTAAGGATTGTGAAAAATGGGAATGCTGGGACTGTTTAGTATGGCAGACACAGATTTGTTGCTTGCTGGGCAGGAAAGCCAAATAGCCACAGTGATATCGCTGCTAAGCAACAAGTTCAAACTAAAAGATCTTAAACTGGGTACCAACTACTAGGTCTGAAGCAAAGCAAAATTCCAATACTGGGACTGTTCCTATTGACCAACAAAGAAACATCAAGTCAAAATACAGTAAATGTCATAGCAGACGCTAAATCAGGCAGTCAAAGAAAACTTATTTACTGTAAGTAATTAGTGGCAGAATATGATTTATTGTCATGAAATGAAAATCAGTCATTTTGTGTTTCAGTGAAGCAAAATGTCTAGCTGCAGGTGGTGTATTGGTATCAGTGCAATGCAGTGCCTTTTATTAGACATTTGCAATAAAGTATTTCTTTCCTTTCACATCCTCATTGCTGTCCCTAGATGAGTAATGCTGCAGGGACATAATGGGGAGATGTATCAAGGAAGATAGTGTACATTCTAGCACCCTGCACCTTTAAAAATCTATGCAGTTCCTCTTTCCTGCCAGGGGTGTCGCTGTATGCTGTGAGGATTCGAGTACAGTCTCGATAAAATGGAAACCAATCAGCATCTAACTGTTAGTAGCTATCTAGCACAGTCTTTGAAATAATAGTTAGAAGCTGGTTGGTTGCTTAGGGCAACATCTCCGTTGTATCTCTCGCCAAGGCTTGACAAAGTATATGTCTCTGAATATGAGATAGACAATACATCTAATACAATAATTTCAATATGATTTTTAGCAGATATCTCCCAGATATTAGATTTAAAAAAAAAAAACTGTATAAAGAAAACAGCAGTTGCCCATAATTGCCACACCCCCCTAAAAAAAACTGTATAAAGAAAACAGCAGTTGCCCATAATTGCCACACCCCCAATGCCATAAATTGGGGGTCTATGCCTCCTCTAGCAACCTTAAAAACGGTCTGCTGTATGGGGGCAGCCATTTTCCGAGTGTCACTTTTCATTAGCAGCAGTAGCCGGGAGAGCCAGGACCCAGCGCAGACAGAAGCACCGGCGACAGGGGCAGAAGGCAGTGGTGTAACTATAGTCCCGCAGAAATCCAACCTGGGTAGCTAACTGGGTTCATCCATGAAGTAAAGGGTTTCAGGGTTGTGCAAATGGTCTGACCAGGGTTATCCGACCCCGATGTTATTTATAGCATCGGAGAGCTGGATTACTTGTGCTTAGAGATTAAGGAGGTTATTCTGATCGGAGCGGCCAAACGTGCGTACGTTCACTATTAACGTACGCTCTCCGTACGCGGCCGTTGGGGTTAAGTCCACCCACAAAACAGCCGCATACGTACGGCCAGAAACAACGTCGAAGGGGAGTGGCGTACAATTGAGCGTACGCCAACGTACACGGACGGACCAGCCCTTACACTCCGACAACTGGCGTACAACAGAGCGTACGCCACCGTTTACGGACGTCTCTCGTCCGTCTTCCCACCGACTTCTTGCGGCTATCTGAGCGTACGCCAGCTTGCACGGACGGGTCCCTATTGTTTTCAATAGAAAACTCAGCTTATGTCACCTCTCGTGAGAGTGAGCGTACGTCCGTGCACGCTGGCATACCCTTCACATATATGGACCTGCAAATCTTGCCTTTCAACTACAATTCTGACAATTAATTAATTATTCTAATTGTTATTCAATTATTGTTTTCTATTAACTCAATTGTCTACCTTAATAAAGACCCTAATAAAACAACATTTTAACCCTCATTACATGTATATTTGTTATGTTCTAATGTGGCATTTTAATCACTATCTATGTGTCCCCACATTGCTTTTACTTGTAAATAAATTTATGTTGGTGTTTGTGTGTATGTACTAAATTATGTCCATAATTAGTTTGTCCAAAATGTGTAACATGTATACCTACCCTGATGTTATGTGTGATGTTTTAATCGAACAACATTAAACATTCATGCATTTTCACTATGTGTTATTTAACTCAAAAACAAACACATTCACACAGCAATCGTTACCCCTCACCTCAAATTACAAATATAACTTACATTACACATCTGTATGTACCTGCCCTTACAAACCCTCTCGCATATTTATGATGAAAATCACAGGCAACTTCTAACTGAGCATCAACTTTTTTTATTAATAATATAAAATTTAAATATTATAAAAAATTAAACAAGGGCCTGCAGTTGGGCGAAAAGAATATGCAGGTACAGGATGGTCAGGAACATTTCTTGGAGTATATGGGCCACCTCCTCCTGGTGCTGTTCAGTGTCTGTAGTGAAGGGAAAAAAAACATTATATTTAATATATCATATACACAAATGTTTGTTGTATTTGTACATAATAAGAAGTTGTGAGTTAAGTGTGAAGGCCACATAAATTTTTTAACTACATTGAAGATGGGTCTGATGTAAACACAGTACTAAAAACTACACACATACTGTACATAGTAAATAACATTAATTAAATTACTCCTTCTTGGATGAATGTTTTCTGTATCCCAATTGGTAGTTTTGTTTTGGGGGACTCACCTCTAACCTCACAATTAGGCTGTGCTATTTAAGGGTTATGACATTGTTGCGGCTTAAGCACTCCTTAATATTTTAAATTTAGGACATTGCTGTACAAATTATAGGCCTAAATCTATGTTTGTAAAGCATGCATCCGCATGGCCTCACACACTATGAACAAAACAATCTATAAATTAATGTTGCACATCATGCTGGGAAGTGGAGTTACCCAACACCTGGACCCACATAACTACAACACCACTAATGTCGGATATCTCATTGGATGTACTGTTATGTCAATTATTCAAGGGGTGAGCCATGGCCACACTCCAAAAAACCACCAAGGGGACCCTTGTTCCTGGAGAAGGACAGGCCACACCTCATGGTCGCCCTGCAGTGATATGTTGCAACTAATGTTGATGTTGGATACACATATGTGGTTGTTGTGATTGTTTATGTGTAGAAATGTGTAGGTAAACATTAGACACATTATTTACTTACGGCTAGTTGAGCCATCCTGCTCGCCGCTGGTTGGGTGTGCGGTGGTTGGGGGGGTCAGGAGCAAGGGGGATGGGATAGGACTTGGGATACTGGTAGTGGGTTGGAGTGGGGATTGGAGAGGTTTGGGGGTGGGTGGTGGAGAGGTGTAGGGGGGTTGGAAATGGGGTGGGGAGGGGGTGGGGGTAGGGGAGGGGGTGGGGGAGGGGGTGGGGGTAGGGGAGGGGGTGGGGGTAGGGGTGTGGGTGGGGGTTGGGGAGGGGGTGGGGGTAGGGGTGTGGGTGGGGGTTGGGGAGGGGGTGGGGGTTGGGGAGGGGGTGGGGGTAGGGGTGTGGGTGGGGGTTGGGGTTGGGGAGGGGGTGGGGGTAGGGGTGTGGGTGGGGGTTGGGGCGGGGGTGGGGGTAGGGGTGTGGGTGGGGGTAGGGGAGTGGCTGGTGGAAGGGGATGTGGATATTTGGTGGTCCCCAGCTGGACCCATTGTCTCCTCCTCTTCCTCCTCCTCTTCCTCCTCCTCTTCCTCCTCCTCGTCTGGCTGCTCCTGGGCTGCCTGCTCCTGGGCTGCCTGCTCCCTGGCTGCCTGCTCCCGGGCTGCCTCCTCCCGGGCTTCTATGCGTGCCATTGCCCGTGCTGAAATGTTCATGTTGATGGCATCGAAATCGAAGGTTGGGTTTCATAAAAATGGGGGAAAGAAAAATTCACATTAGTCATGCTCATAACCTTACAAATTATCATTGCTGTTATATTTCAGACATTTATCATGCGAACTAATTGATATGCTACACCCAAAAACTGAGCAACTACTTAAACCCCCCCCTATACACCCCCTATACACCCATATACACCCCCTATACACCCCCTATACACCCCTATACACCCCCTGTACACCCCCTATACACCCATAAACACCCCTTATACACCCCTTATACACCCCCTATACACCCCCTATACACCCCTATACACCCCTATACACCCCTATACACCCCCTATACACCCCCTATACACCCCCTATACACCCCCTATACACCCCATATACACCCCCTATACACCCATATACACCCCATATACACCCACATACTCATGAACATATTTATAAAAAGTACAGAAAACATTGCAAAAAAACGCAGACATACTAGTAAATAAAAACTTACATCGGGCAATATGGCGGCGAATTGAAGAAAGCATTACTGGCTGCCGCCGGCGCAGGTCAGACCAGCGGCGCTCAACCTGTGCCAGGCTTCTGCGGACGCCAGTCCGGGCGTAGATTAGGCGGCGGGCAGCATTATATGCCCGCCGCTTGTCCATGTTGGACACATATGGGCCCCTGGGCCCCAGGCGCCGGTCCATGACCTCAACCAAGGCTACCAGCTCCTGGGTAGAAAACGCGCTAGCCCTGGTTGAAGTCATCTTGGCAATGGCGCAGTTATTAATTGCAGGTACATATATCACTTTTGGTGCTTGCTGATTGGTCTAAAAAATTGTTTGTTTAGTATTAACTTTATTAATCCTTCTTACATTAACAAACTGGATGCGAATAGAAACTTACGCGGACCGTTCTGATATACACACACCATAACCAACAGCATGCTTTCAATGTATAGAGAGACGAACTGTATATACAGTGTGCGGAAAATAATACACGCAACCGTCTACTAATAAATACGCTGATAAAAGGGCACAATACACCGATTTTCATGGAGAGACGTACTGTATATACAGTGTGCTGAAAATAATACACGCAACCGTCTAATAATAAATACGCTGATAAAAAAGGCACAATGCAACATGTTGGTGTATGACAATTTCATACTCATTACATATGTAAGGAAAGCATTATAACGTGATGTTTTGAAATGTGACTCAGAAAGCATACACAAACTCCAGCTGACAACACTCATCATTGGAATGACAGGTGCACACATTTCACAATGTAGCACACAAAGCTCCACAACCTGTGTATGTGCATATACAGGTGATTGATCAGGTGCGTTGAGACCTGCGTAATTTAAGCGGGAATTATCGGCGGGAAATATCGGCGTAAATTAGCAACTACATTGCGGGGAAAAATATACGCCCCCTTGTTCATGGCGGGAGATTACCATATAAATATTCAGTCAGATGCAGGCCAGAATTGCTGCAAACATGTCTAGCTCAGACGATTCCGCAGCTGAGGACGCTCTACAGAGAGCTACAGCAGAATCCCTGCTTGAAGCTTTGCAGAAGAGGGAACAGGAGCGGAGAAGGAGGGCCCAAGAGAGAAGTAGCCTGCAAGACCAAGCGGGCCCCTCACTAACAGGCCCTGTTCAACCTCCACCAGCTCCACAAGGGCCAAGCAACCAGCCAGAACAAGAGGTTGCATCTCTCCAAACAGGTGTGACCCAGCAGGTGCATGGTGAGAGAACTGGGGCCACCAGAAAACGAGCTGCAACATCTAGGGTGAGGACTGAGCAGGATACCACCACCAAAAAGAGAAACCCTGCATTTGTAGAGGCAGAATTAAGAATTTTAGTGCCCGGAGCACGCGAATGGATCGAATTGCCAACCAGGAAGCCGGGTGCCAGTGCAAGGAGAAACCTTTGGGACAAGATCACAGAGGAAGTGAACCAGGTGTCACCAGTGGTCAGAGATTGGCAAGCGGTGAAGAAAAGGCAAGTGTGTTTGTCCCCCTGATAATGTCATATGTGTGTACATATGTTACATGTATGTTTTGAGAATAATAGAAAGGTGTGTTTGTAGATAGTGCTACACTTCAATGTCACATGTGAACACAACCATGTCTAATAACCCACATTGATATATGAAACATGCACCATTGGTGTGATGTGAGGTTATGGGCACAGTTCTGCTCATGTGAAGTATGTGATGGGACAAGAGAAAGTGTGTTTTTGAAAGAGTTGTTGTAACATGTTCCATATGATGCTACTGAAACAAGAATGACCAAACTGTGCACATGTAGCTGGTGAGAAACTACACATCCCAGTATGCCATCCCATAGTTAAATTACTCCATAATAACCACACTGTCAAGCTATGGTGGAATGTGTAGTTTCACAACAGGTGGAGGTGCATAATTTGGCCATGGATGATGTCATTTCTGCATAGTGATCTATGTATGTGCATTTAGTGGCCTAATGAATGAGATGAGACACTGAAATGCCTCCTAATGGAGACATTAATGTGTGTGTGGGACACATATGGCTAAAAAACATAAGATCACCCACACTAGGAAATGTAACGTAGTCATGATGTTCACTAGCACAGTGGTGCACATATCTCATGGTGATATTTGTATTTTTAAACTTGTAGGTGGACAGACTTCAAAACGACACTGAAGAGGAAGATGACTGACCGGTACAACCACAGCATGTCCACCGGGAGGGGGCCTAAGCCAGATAATTTGGAGTATACCCCCCTGGAGCAGGACGCCTTGGATGTCATTGATGTGGCCGAGGTCAGGGGGATATCCAATATGGATAGTGAGCTCCCGGCGGAGGTCTTTGCTGCTGCTTTTGATGGTAAGTCACAGTAATGCATTGTATTTTGAAAGATATTTTTTTGTGCGTATGTGATGGTGACATTGTTTTCAATTATTATCCTAGAAGAAGCAGAAACCCAGGATGAACCGGCAGCATCTTCCTCTGCAGAGCCACAGGTGGAGCAAGTGGTCCAGCCTCCACCAAGACGACACCCCCAGCCACAGGAGACATGGGATGCCAGCGTGATGGTGATGCTGGAGAGGATCGAGAAGCAAGGGGTGGATGCTGCGGTCCGTCAGCAGCAGGTTGGGGAATTTCTGGCGGATTGGAAGGCCACAAACAGGCAGCAGTGTGAGGCCTTCAACCGCATGAATGACACTCTGGCGGCTGGCATGCAAAGCATTGGCCAACACCTCAGCCGCCAGAATGAAATTCTTGCGGAGCTGCTGACCACCGCCAGGTCCCTAAGGGACAATCCCCCATCTGCTGGCCCACCCCAAGCTGCTCCCCAACCTTCCACCTCTGCTGACCCTCCTGTGTCCACTAGGGGAAGACGCCGCAAGCCATCTGAGCCAAAGGCCCCTGTCCCCAAGGCCCCATCTAAAAAGGGGAAAGAAGGGCCCAAATAATGAGACCTGGTTCACTTCCTCTGTGGTTGGACCCCAAATGTTTAAATTGCACTGGACATCCACTTCCTGAGTTGGCCATCGATCCATTTTCGTGCCATGGGCATTAAAGTTCTTATTTTGACCTCTACAAATGCAGGATAAATTTTTGGTGGTGTGTATCTTGCTTAGTATTCACCCTGGTTGTTGCAGTACGTATTCTGGTGTCCCCATTTCTTTCACCATTGCATTTGCAGGGTAACACATGTTTGGAGATATGCAACCTCTTGTTCTGGCTCTTTTTTATTTTTGTGTCTATTTTATTTGTTTATTTGATTTATGACATTAAAGTGTCAAATAAGCTGTGATGCTGAACAGCAAATAAATTTATTTTACCAATTAAAACAAAATTGTTGTATGTGTAATTTCTTGTGTGAAACAAATACTACATTTATGTGTACTTACTGACCAGGGTATTTTTGAACATTTGTTGAAGTGTGGTAGAAGTTTCCCATGTGTAACCCTCTCCATGGCCATTCCCATGTTCCTATCCAACTTTTCCCTGCTAATTAGTTTGTGTCAGCACATGTGCAGAGCAACTTAATAGGTGAGAAAGCAGTTTGTGTGCAGGTGAGGTAGCTCCTACAGTAGTAGGTAAAAGCAGGTCCAGAACAATGCTTTCCTCATGGAGTGGGTGAGGCAGACAAACAAGGGTCAAAAGGTACATTTGTGTAGGAATGCATATGTGTCCTCCCTAAAAAAAGATGTGTGAATCGGCCAAACATGAGAAAATTGCTTGTGAACAAACATGTATAACTTTTTAAATATATATGATTTTACAGTGTCATAAGCAGATGTAGGAATCCTTTGTTAGAGAGATGTGAGTTCAATAATGTGATTGGTGGCATCTTACATCCAGAGTGTAGTAAAATCCAATTCATAGCAGATCAGATAGTGGTACAGTTCTGTATTTTGGGTACTATACAAAGATTGTGTGCAAAATAGTGGGCATGGGCTTAAAACATTGCTGAAACATACTTTGTAGGTGTTAGATGTGGTTTATGTTATTGTATCATAAATACAAAACCTATGTTTGTATTAGAGTGAACACGTTGACACATGTCCACTTGTGTAGATTGAGCGTGCTACTGTGTAAAGTCTATGAAAGCACGTAGTGAATGTGTATAACTGTTTAACAAATACCTACCTTAGCATATATAAGCAGGTCTTAAAAAGATTCTTACCTTAAATTAAACAAACCTTTAAATGTCGAGAAGTATAGAAAGATAAGCTTCCAATGTGTTTGAGTGCTGTGTGTGGCTTGCAGGTAGTGAAATCATGGTTTTGACTTAATAGACTGCAGCATTGCTTATTACATTCAGGTGTATGTGTTTGAGTAGTAATCAGCGTAAATTAGCAAACCCAGGCGCACGCTGGCATGCGGTATCTGTAGGGGTGGTCTGAGGTGGCGGTTGGCGGCCGCCTGTTTTGTGTCCGAAATGAACGGTGCTTTAGGCGATCGTGCGGTAGTAGCACCGTTCATTTTTGGTGCACACCCCCGTGTACGCCCATATTTACGCCCATTTTCCCTCATTATTTCGGCCGCTCCCCTCAACACGCCCCTATGCCGCCCCCAATGCCCGTACTCTCGCGTACAGGTTTTTTCGCACGGAGAGACCCGTCCGTAAGCGTTGTGGAGTGTTCGCGCCTGCGCATTGGCGATTGTACGCATGCGCAGATCATGAAAAACCCCGGAACGTACGCGTACGGCCCGGCCGCACCAACCAGAATAAGGCCCCAAGGCCCCAAGTCATTTCTAAGTGGTGGAGGAGAGAGCCAATGCTCGCTAGTAAAATTTAAATGGCACAAACCCAGGTACCATGTTTCATGTAACAGGCCAGACCAAGGAAATTGGTGTGAAAGGGTTTTGTATAAAAGGGGTATTACATTTAAACTTACTAAACAGAACTATGAACTATCCCAAATACCTCTTTCTTTTTGCTCCACTCCAAAAGCAATCAACAAATGTCACTGCCCCCACAAATCATATCACACTGCTCCCAATCATGCATACATATCACATTACCCTCAGTAAACATTTACATAACTGTCAAATCATTATTCAAGACTCTGTTCACTAAACTGCAACAGTCCCATATTAATATATCATTCCCACATCTTTCTCTATCTCCCTCTCCATTTTTCTAACCCTCTCTCTCCCCCTCCCTCTATTCCCCTCTCTTCCTCTCCAGATATAT
This sequence comes from Crinia signifera, assembly GCF_055691185.1. Lineage (NCBI taxonomy): Eukaryota > Metazoa > Chordata > Amphibia > Anura > Myobatrachidae > Crinia > Crinia signifera. Next base: position 190,020,122 of record NC_139220.1, read on the forward strand.
ATATATATATAGGTAAAAGGAAAAGGCTGGCACTCTGAGCTCTATAAAACGTGCTGTATTTGTAAAAAAAAAACCTAGGACATGCCCTCAACGCGTTTCATCCAATGGACTTCGTCAGGAGGAGTCAAACGGAGAAACGGCAGCGGTTTATACTATATGCGGCAGAATATCCTTATAATGTGAAAGGACTGAGCGCACATCAGAGTATTTTGTTTGTATACTGTATATATATATATATATATATATATATATATATATATATATATATATATATATATATATATATATATAGGTATCCAAGTCTGCCGGCACTCCACACCGTGAGGACAGAGGCGTGCAGGGGAGCAGGTCCAAGGAGAGCCGACCTCACAGGCCCCGTCCTAACGCGTTTCGTAGTAATACTTCGTCAGGTGGGGCTGGCTGTTTTTCACTCTCCATTTTATCACTTTTGAAGCTTAGAGAATCTGGCCCTTTGTCAATTTTGTACGACAAATGGTTGCCACTAAGCATTTTTTTTCATCCGCACACGGGCAAAAGATATGCCATTAGATATGCCCTAACATGCAGTAGCTATTTTGTGGTATACAAGGTCAAAAGTCTGTGCGGTTTACTGTATGTTATATCTTGCAAGACTATCCAGCCTTTTAAGGATCGGATGGCCTTGCACCGATCTGCAATAAGAGCTGCACTCTATTATCATAGATCACATACCGGATGACAAAAGGCGGGGGAACAGAAACAAAAGTCTCCTTCGCCTAGAGCCCAAATGGATACACATTTTAGATACTGTAAAACCTAAAGGCCTGAATGATCACCTTAATCTAAATGTGTTTTTCAGAGTAAGTTTAACCAGCTTGACTCATTTTCTGCTAAGGCTGCATACAGAGTTGTTGTTTTGCGCACTATCCTGCTTTGTAAATATTGTAAATAAATAAATATATATATATATATATATATATTATAGTCTTGTCCATATTGTTGGCTGTTTTCTTGTGTTTTTATTTAGTATTGTTGTGTGATACATATGTTTATGTATAAGGTACCTAGCGCCATGGTGATACATACCCTACAACATGGCCCATTCCATTAGGTACAAAATGCTCTGTTTCTGAACTTCCTTAACAGTGGCAGTTGCAGAGGTGGGGCTGCAGCACAGTCGAATATTCAAAAAGGGGAGCCACATCTACTGCCACCCCAAACATCACTGTCCTGGACTCACTGGCAGTTGATGTGACTCCCCCTCTTTGAATTTTGGACTGTGCTGGAGTCCAACCTCTGTAATTGCCACTGACAGGGAAGTCCAGGAACAGAGCATTTTGTACCTAATGGAATGGGTCATGTTGGAGCGTATGGTGATAGTGGGTATTGCAGCCGAGCAGGGAACCCTGGGAGTGTCATACTCAGAAGTGTCTGCTGGCATGCATGCTGGGAGCTGTGGCAGCGGAATGCTGCTGAAAGTTAGAAGTGCACTTGTATTGTTTAACTAGATGCATTTTATAGGCTTTGAAGATTAAAAGGACTTTTGCTAATCATTAATCCAGTAGGTGTATAGGGAAAGCACAATATGTTAAAGTGTTACAGCAATGAAGGCGACCTTGAACAGAGGGGAGCACAGATAACATTTGGCAGAAGATAAATGCCTCTACATAAGTACACAGGCACATAAAGTACAGTACTGTTTGTTGATACTTGAAGGTTAAGGATGAAGAAAGTTTATACAGACACTTTATGGAAACTGTATATTGTACAAAATGGAAGCATAAACATACTTCACTGTTATTCATATTATTTTCACACCGCCCCACAAAACGCATCCAACAAGAAGTAAAACACGTTATCAGAAGTTATTCAGAGCTGATCACTGTTCACAAGGCGATCAGTTACTGATTGGCTGGGCATGCGTATGAATAATGCACATGTACGAGACCAAACATTAACAGAAAGCAGCAATTACTCTATTCACAATTGTCTCGCAAATTGATGGGGAGGAAGTTGACTACCCCCTCCCCCAGCTCCAGCCAGGGCCCTGACACACTGCCCCCCTACAGCCTTTGGATCTATTCTGTTCTATGCTGTAAAGATGGCCTGCTGTGAGCAGCATGATCAAGATGGTGCCGCAATATGGCTGCCTAGGAACTGTGCACCCAGCCATATGTACCCCTGTGTCTCCCCTGTCTTGTACACTGCATAACTGTACTGTCTCTGCTTAACTTTTACATACCTGGCTGCTGCAACGACCAGTGGCGCCACTGATGGCTGCCTAGGTGCAGTGCAGCTCATCGGGTATGTGTTCCCTGTGTGATAACTGTACTGTCTCTGCCTATACTGTTACCTACCTGGCTGCTGCAACGACCAGTGGAGCCACCGATGGCTGCCTAGGCGCTGTGCAACTCGGCGGGTATGTGTTCCCTGTGTGATAACTGTACTGTCTCTGCTTACATCGTTACCTACCTGGCTGCTGCAGGGACCAGTGGCACTACTGATGGCTGCCTAGCCGCTGTGCAGTTCAGCTATAATCTCCAGGGTAAATCTAGTGTATACCTGTATGTGTTATGTATATCTGTACTACCACTGTTTAACTGTCACCTAACTGGCTGTTGCACAGCAATCCAAATCAAATTCCTAGTATACGCAAGTATACCTGGCCAATAAAGCTGATTCTGATTTCAGAAAGTGAAACACAAATATGTTCTGCTAAAAGCACTTCTGGGTACATCTGTAACTAGCACTACTGGTGACACGATATGTAACTGGCACTACTGGGGACAACTTTAACAGCACTACTGAGGACATGATATATAACTGGCACTACTGGAGACATCTGTAACAGCACTACTGAGGACATGATATGTAACTGACAATACTGGGGCATCTGTAACAGCACTATTGATGACATGATATGTAACTGGCAATACTGGGGACATCTGTACCAGCACTACTGAGGACATAATATGTAACTGGCACTACTGGGTACATCTGTAACAGCACTACTGAGGACATGATATGTAATTGGCACTACTGATGACATGATATGTAATTGGCACTAAATATGTGCAAGAAAATAATTGCTTGGCATTCACATTCAGTGCCTGAGATAGTATTCAAACTTTGTTTCATGTTTTGGGACCTTGTTTCATGCACAAATAGAAATATGTGTGTGTATTTCATGTGTTTGATGTGTGTATACAACATAAATTCAAGATACCTCATTGAAATATAAAAATATTCTGAAATACAGAATAATCCCTTATCCAAAATTCTTCTTATCCTGAGCATTTTGGATATGGGATACTCAAACTGTATTTGTGGATGTCCCCTGAAGCAGCTGTTTTTGAGGAATATCCTACAAACAATATTTGAAAAAGCAGCTCCTATCTCACTATCCTATTCCTATTACTGTAGTATATGTATATCCTACCACACAACACTAATGTGTGTGTATATATATATATATATATATATATATATATATATATATATATATACATACAGTATACTGTAGATACAGCACTATATTATTAACCTTTAATGAGTTTATACCTTTGGCAACATCCCATCCATAATAGAACTATCATAGTAGATTTACCCCTGAGACTCCTAATGTTTTAAATTTTAGTAGTAGGAGTCCTCAGTGCCCACCATATAGACATCAAAGACAGTGAGTAGGAATCATCAGTGCCCACCATATAGAGATCAAAGACAGTCAGTAGGAGTCCTCAGTGCCCACCATATAGACATCAAAGACAGTCAGTAGGAGTCATCAGTACCCACCATATAGACATCAAAGACAGTCAGTAGGAGTCATCAGTGCCCACCATATAGACATCAAAGACAGTCAGTAGGAGTCCTCAGTGCCCACCATATAGACATCAAAGACAGTGAGTAGGAATCATCAGTGCCCACCATATAGAGATCAAAGACAGTCAGTAGGAGTCCTCAGTGCCCACCATATAGACATCAAAGACAGTCAGTAGGAGTCATCAGTACCCACCATATAGACATCAAAGACAGTCAGTAGGAGTCATCAGTGCCCACCATATAGACATCAAAGACAGTCAGTAGGAGTCCTCAGTGCCCACCATATAGACATCAAAGACAGTGAGTAGGAATCATCAGTGCCCACCATATAGAGATCAAAGACAGTCAGTAGGAGTCCTCAGTGCCCACCATATAGACATCAAAGACAGTCAGTAGGAGTCATCAGTACCCACCATATAGACATCAAAGACAGTCAGTAGGAGTCATCAGTGCCCACCATATAGACATCAAAGACAGTCAGTAGGAGTCCTCAGTGCCCACCATATAGACATCAAAGACAGTCAGTAGGAGTCCTCAGTGCCCACCATATAGACATCAAAGACAGTCAGTAGGAGTCATCAGTGCCCACCATATAGACATCAAAGACATTCAGTAGGAGTCATCAGTGCCCACTATATAGACATCAAAGACAGTCAGTAGGAGTCATCAGTGCCCACTATATAGACATCAAAGACAGTCAGTAGGAGTCATCTGTTCCCACCATATAGACATCAAAGACAGTCAGTAGGAGTCATCAGTGCCCACTATATAGACATCAAAGACAGTCAGTAGGAGTCATCAGTGCCCACCATATAGACATCAAAGACAGTCAGTAGGAGTCATCAGTGCCCACTATATAGACATCAAAGACAGTCAGTAGGAGTCATCAGTGCTCACTATATAGACATCAAAGACAGTCAGTAGGAGTCATCAGTGCCCACTATATAGACATCAAAGACAGTCAGTAGGAGTCATCAGTGCCCACTATATAGACATCAAAGACAGTCAGTAGGAGTAATCAGTGCCCACTATATAGACATCAAAGACAGTCAGTAGGAGTGCCAGTTGGAGAAATCAGTGCCCACCATATAGATATCAAAATTATAATATTTCCAACACTACAGTATAGTAATACTAGTGGACTTAGGGCCTGATTCAAACCTGTTCACTAGGCTGCGTAGGTTGGCAGCCTAGAGAACAGGTAAACGCCGCCTGTCCAAATGTCCGTCCCCTGGCGCATGAATCCTGACTCTAGCATGCAAGGGGATGTGTTCCCTAACACAAATGTCAACTCAAGTTGGGAAAATGTTTATACTTCTACTCCACGTGCAGCGGTCTGGCAACTCATCCACTGCCCGTAGCAGGTTGCATGGTAACTTTGCCATATCTTGCTTCCCTGACCCACTTTGTGTAGTGGCCGTGAGCCTAATCTGGACCCAAAGCCACCTTGTGTTGGTTTCAACCAAATCGGTCCAACAGTGTGCGAATGCATACCAGACAAACAAATATGTAAGAGATTATCAGTGTTTAGTAATTAAGGGGTAGATGTATGAAGCAGGAATAAGTGAGGAGAATGAGCCAAAAACCTTCTGTATGATTTACCCACATGATTTGGATGCATAATAAATTTGTCATGACTGCTGAGAAAAAACTGTATGCATATTACATATTTATTCAGTACTAGATTACTATTAATATGACTAGTACTAGAATGGCTCTTTTGGACATTGAATTGTGGTGGTGGGAGTTAAAAACTGTTCTGTTCTTTAGTTTCTCTTCAAAAAGTAATCATATACAAAAAGAACAGAACAGGCCAGACATTGCTAGTTTAGGCACAAATAGCAAAAGTGGTGCAATTCAATAGCAGCTATTCAGATGGGAAGATGTTAATCTCCCAGTTAAATATTATAAATAAAAAGAGAAAAATTTGAACAGCGGTGGTGCTTCACTGAGGTATAAAAACCGTTTGAATACAACAGGGAGATTTATATCCGTACTTGTGAACTGCATGAGAAGTAGGACAGTATGGATGGTGTAATGGTTAGCATTACTGCCTTAACAGCACTGAGGTAATGAGTTTGATTCCCACCATGGAGGTCATGAGTTTGATTCCCACCATCTGTGCAGAGTTTGTATATTCTCCCCGCACTTGCGTGGGTTTCCTCCGGGTACTCTGGTTTCCTCCACACTCCAAAAATATGCTGGTAGGTTATTTCGCTCCCAACAAAATTAACCCTAGAATGTCTGTGTGCGTGTACATGTGGTAGGGAACATAGATTGTAAGTTCCACTGGGGCAGGGACTAATGTGAATGTTCAAATATTCTCTGTTAAGCGCTGCGGAATATGAATGCTCTCTATAAGAAACTGTTAATAAATAAAAAAAATAAGGTACTCTTTACCTAGATGGGCGCCCGCGATTGAAATCGCGGGCGTCGGGGGTAAAAATCGCGGTCATCGCGGGCATCGTGGGTAAATCGCGGGTACATAAAAATCAGCTACCCGCGATGACCGCGATTTTCCCATAGGGAACAATGTTAAAAAGGCTGATTGAGCGCGATTTTCATGTAAAATGCCTTAATGCCCGCGATTTGGCCATAGGAATCAATGTTAAATGGGCTACAGAGCCCAAATAGGCACAATTAACCCTTAAATGTCCCCCCAAATTTTTAACGCCACCCCACGATCCACGCCAACCCGAAGCGTGGCGAGCGCAGCGAGCCCGCGAGGGGCGGCGGTACGCGTCCTCCGACCTTTTCATGCCCTACTATCCACTAGGGCGTGGAGTGAGAACAGAATAGTGTGGCGAGCGCAGCGAGCCACCGAGCCCGAAGCGTGGCGAGCGCAGCGAGCCCCGCGAGGGGACGCGGATACCTTCACAGGTAGACGCGTCCCCTCGCGGGCTTCACAGGTGTCCGCGTCGCCACGGACACCTGTGAAGCCCGCGAGGGGACGCGTATAACTGTGAAGGTATACGCGTCCCCTCGCGGGGCTCGCTGCGCTCGCCACGCTTCGGGCTCGCCACACTATTCTATTCTCACTCCACGCCCTAGTGGATAGTAGGGCATGAAAAGGTCGGAGGACGCGTACCGCCGCCGCTCGCCACGCTTCGGGTTGGCGTGGATCGTGGGGTGGCGTTAAAAATTTGGGGGGTTATTTAAGGGTTAATTGTGCTTATTTGGGCTCTGTGGCCCATTTAACATTGATTCCTATGGCCAAATCGGGTCCATTGAGGCATTTAACAGTAAAATCGTGTCCATCGGGCCTTTTAACATTGATTCCTATGGCAAACATTGATTCCTATGGCAAATCGGGAGCATCGCGTCGCGGGCATCGCGGGTACATTTATGGCCGGCCACGACGCGACTGACAAGATTTCCATGTTTAACATGGGTTTCAATGGGAAATCGCGGGCATCGCGTCGGTCGCGTCGCGGCCACACATAAATGTACCCGCGATCACCACGACGGGCGCCCATCTAGGTAAAGAGTACCAAAAATAGTAATAATGAGAATGCGCTAGGTGTCCAAAGTTGTTTAGTGGATAGGGCAATGTCCTCACTAATTGCAAATGATGTAACCTCGAAGAAGATGGTTTCCCTGTATTTGCCAGTCCAGTTAGACAATGGCCGGTCCTGGGTGTGAGGGCAAGGCTGAAAGGTCACAAAGCTCAACGTGTTTCAACGTGGAAATGCCCCCGTTTTCTTCAGGTCTTCTTCTGCTGTAATTATGAATTATGTATTCGTAATATATTAAAACCTTTTTTACATCTAGTCGTATTCAAACACTTTTTATACCTCAGTGAAGCACTAGCGCTGGTACTTTTTTTTCTCTTTTTGTTAATGTATGTCCCTTATAGTAACCCTGTAGGAGTAATAATTAAACACAACCTGACATTTTCAAGAACATTACAATGATATATATATATTTCGCTTATTAAGTGTATCATATGTTTTGGGGGATTTTCTGACCATACCATTAAATATTACTCTTAGTTTCTTAGCTGACACAGCCATGTGTACACATTTTCACCTAGATGCATGTGCGAAAATTAAAATTGGATCAGGTGTAGTTATTTGTTTTCAGGAACAGCTGGTGCCTGAATTTTATGTCGCATGCACTATATACAGGACAATATCTGTTGTAATGTTTTCACAACATAAGTCTCTCTCTGTATAATCATATCCAAGCACAGAAAAACAATACACTGCTCATCTTCACAGTGAGAATTTTAAAGCATAATTCAAATTGCTTAGATGGCGAGTATTGGGAAAAGATAAATTGCATCCTGTGTTACGCTTCTGTAGAGTCTGTCAGGTTAGAAATTTTAATTTATATTCCAGCAGCTTGAGAAACCTGTTGACCATTATATGTTATCTTACTATTTTTCTACATATGCTTCAAAACAGAGAAGATTAAATGAAATAGCTTTACATTTTGAAAATATCTTCAAAAAATGTTACTGTCCCCTATACACATTGGAATTAGCCATTTTGCTATACCAAAATGTTTAACCCCTTCCCGACATATGACGTACATTTACGTCATATGTCGGTTGGGGGTGAATCAAGCCAGCTCACGGAGTGAGCTGGCTTGATAGAGAGCAGGTAATGGCTGTATATTACAGCCATGTCCCTGCTCTCACGGCCACGAGCGGCGAGTTCGCCGATCGCGGCCGTTTAACCCTTTAAGCACCGCGGGCAAAGCGCCCGCAGTGCTTAAATAGCTGATCGGAGGGGGGGGCGCCCCCCTCCGGCGCCGATCGGGGCCCCCCGCAGCGCGATCGGAGGGTGCCGATCGGTTGCCATGGTAGCCAGGGGTCTAATGTAGACCCCTGTGCTGTCCGTGTATTCATACCTATTACATCCTGCCTCAGGCAGGATGTAATAGGAAGTGCAAAAAATCACTACGTTCAGCCATAGAGCTCTATGGCTGAACCTAGTACAGGCGATCGCGCCCCCTAGTGGTCAAGTACACTAGGGGGCCTTGTAGTAAAAGTAAAAAAAAAAAAAAAATAAAGTTTAAAAATAAAAAAAAAAATAATAAAATATTAAAAGTTCAAATCACCCCCCTTTCCCCATTTCCCAAATAAAAATAAATAAATAATAAAAAAAATAAACATATTTGGTATCGCCGCGTTCCTAAAAGTCCGATCTATTAAAATATAACATTAGTTATCCCGCACGGTTAAAGGCGTAAACGGAAAATAATCCCCAACGCCAAAACTACGCTTTTTGGTCGCATCGCCTACCCAAAAAAAAATAGCTAAAAGATATCAGAAAGTCGCCCATATCCCATAATGGTATTAATTAAAAAGTACACTTCAGCCCGCAAAAAATGAGCCCTCACCCAGGTCCGTAGGTGGAAAAATAAAAAAGTTATAAGCCGCAGAACATGGCGACGCGACGCAAATTCGAAAAACCGTAACATTTTCTATTTTTTTTTTTAGTGGTAAAATGTAACGAAAACTATATAAGTTTGGTATTACCGGAATCGTAACGACCCATAGAATAAAGATAACCCATCATTTTAAACGAACTATGAACTCCAAAAAAACCGTAACCAGCGCAAAATTGTGGAATTGCGTTTTTTTTTTTTTTTTACCCCACATTGAATTATTTCCTGATTCCCCAGAATATTATACGGTATAGTAAATGGTACCATTAGAAAGTACAACTTGTCCCGCAAAAAAAAAGCCCTCATGTGTCTATATAGCCGGAAAATTAAAAAAGTTACGCTTATTTGAACACAAGGAGAAAAAAAAAAAAAAAAATTACCTTAAAAGGCAATGTCGGGAAGGGGTTAAGAGGAAATATTGAGAAAATAAGTAATTGCAGTAGTGATAGAAGCTCCAACCACATCTGAATTTGCCTCACTATGGCAAATAGACAGTCTTAAAGAATTGACACCTTTGCCATGACTCAATCTGATACAGTACCCATTAATAGAATTGCAAATGATTATTTTAATGACAATGTACTAGTTAGCATGTCAAACAGTCCAAAAGGCAATTTGAAGCCCATTGTACAATTTAGCTTTACTTTTCTAAAGCTGTCTGCCCTCCATTGTGTATTCGGAAACAGTTTTCAATTCAGCTGGGAACCTTGTGAGAGATCTGCATAGGACTCTTCTTCAAAAAACTATGTAAAAGCTGGAATTCATAAAAATGAACCACAAATTGTTGTAAATCGCAACGGAATATGCTGCGCTATATAAGAAACTGTTAATAAATAAATAAATTTCACAAAGAAGACATTTCCCTCCAATTACATCAAAGTACAGAGTTGTGAATTGCAATGGGGATTGACTAATACAGTATTGTGTGGTGATGATGATATTAACAATGATGAAGGTGTGGAATCAGATGAGAATAATAACATCTTCCAACTTCCTATTGGGAGTTTGTTTTGTGCAAGCCCAAACAAATCAATCACTTCTGCTATAAAAGTGGCAGTCCCTGGCACTGAAGTGCTTGTTTTTTTATGGATAACTTCTCTAATACATTACAAATTTCAAACACATTTTTAAACATAAATAATTGCAGTACTCTGTTGCTTAGCTTAGCCAGCCAGCATTTGGCCAACATTGGGGAACAATATTGTGATCTGTGAGGTTGTCAAAATTGACTGGAAATGACCGGGAATTTCTGTTATTGAGATAAGTAATACTGCAGGAATAAAAACAGGAACAAACTACAGAATTTTACCTGAATTACAAAAAATGGAGTTCCAAAATCAAAACACACAAGGGTGGTTTTGCCAATCTTAGAAAACAAAAACAAAAATAATGAGGGTGGTAATGCCGTAACCAAAATATGGTGGTCTGCGTGCCTCTCTAGTAATAACAGACAGGCAAAGAGTTAAGAGCGTTTACTCGCAAACTTGCAATCAAAAGAGAAATAGGCATTTGAGGATGACTGTTACAAATTGCAAATTTGTCCAGGCAAGTTGCAGAGGTTTTTGGTGGAGTTAAACTCTCAGTTGAACAGTACTGTTGGCCTAAGGCCACTGGGCATAGAGTGCGCACAGACATACCTTAATACCAGCCAATTAGAGCTCATGGATACAAAAAACCTGGTGGAACCCAATGAAACACGTCCCAATTATATTATGCAGCAAACTTTTCAGGATTTGATGCAGACCTCTAGATCATTATAAGCACTACAAGGTGAACTACTGGTTCCATTAATATATAAGAACTTCCAGCTACTTTAAATCAATTTCAAGGGACCAATTAACTAAGCATGATTATTGTTCCACAAACAGAGAACCATGTACATTGTGAGCTGGTAATTACACATATTGCTGGATACTGTCACCTTTAAATAGTCTGTATTTTCCTCTAGGTCTCTATAGGAACAGGACACTAAAGCACCCTAACCATCTAATAAATAAAAAATTTTGTTTTTATTTATGATCTTTTTTATTATTAAATATTGCCATTTATTCCATTCAGTGTTTATGTACTAACATTCTTTTTTCACTTTAGGACTGCCTAAAGGAAGCAGATGAAATCAAAAGACTAATTCTTGGCATGTCTCCTTGGCCGGTCCCAGTTGTTGCGAGGCAACCGAAAAACCACATCTTCTGGCCATAATGTCTGACAGTCCTGCTCATTTTATGCCTGTCTGTACCATCACACAGCCTCCCTTTTTGCTGGCTCACTGGCTTATGGTCCTTTGTAAAGAGTATTTTGTCACTCAGGTATGGAGGGGTCTTTGGTATAGGATCAGGATATATGATGATTCAAAAATCTTCAAGAAACTTGGGGAGTAGAACAACATGTCATGTTTACATTTAGTATAAAGCCACCATACAAATCTTTATGGCCTTCCCATAAACATTTATCTGTTACATGCAGGACCAGATTAAGTCATGGGGGGACAGGACACTTAAGAAAGGGGGACAGGGGAATGCGGGAGTGTGTAAATTAGATTGTGCCCACCTCCCAACATGACCCATTCCAGGAGGGGCAAAATGCTCTCTATTTGAACTTCCTTCTTAATATATGATTGGTGCCACCTATGTTGAACTATTTAATTTATAATAAAGGAAATTCAACACAGGTGAATGCAATCATTAATTAATACCCCTTTTACACCAAAATCCCGGATCCGACCCGGTATTTGGAACACGGTTCAAAGCCAGGTCAAATCCAGGATTTGCTCTGTTTACACTGCGGTGCTGACCCGCAGTGTAAACGAGGGCGGTGTTTGGAAATAAACAAATTTAAAAGGGGTAGAACGAAGTCCTGGTAGAGAGGATTTTGTCCCTGAGAAGATGAGAAGAAGATTACAGATGAGTTTGGAAGGAAGTGAGCAGATAGTTGGCTCAAGACACCGATTGGAATGTGCCTGTCATGCACTATACAGACTTTCACTATCGGGAAAACTATTTGACATTAATCCCCTTGGCTGGAAAGACAGCAGTTTCCCCATCTCCATTACTTTTGACGTTCTGATGAAAGGGGCAGTTTTTATTAAACAAGCATTAAATCAGGGGTGTCAAACTCAAATTCATTGGGGGCCGCATCAGCAGTTTGGTCACCCTCAAAGGGCCGGTTGTATCTGTAGGACTATGTGTCCACTCTTTATTATCATAATAGTGTCCTTCATACAAGTATGTCCCAAATAATACCACTGTAACTCAGCAGTAGCATTTCCCTCCTGCTATTGCTGTGAACTGCAGTGCATTAGGGCACACGCTGCCTGCACAGGGGGGCAGCACTCAGTCTTAGGGCATATGTCCTGCTTATTATCATGGGACACAGAAATTAATGATGGGCTGCAATGTGCCAGTGCACACACACACACATAGGCAGAGAGTTTGACACTTACCCGTTCTGATGCGTCCACTCCAGTCTGAGCTGCTCCACCTCCAAGGACACAGCTGCGCTCTCACACAGGCGCATTTCCCCCTCCCTCCTGTGAGTAGCGCTCCTCGCACTATCTATCCAGGAGTGGGGGGCAGCGTGCTCCCGGTCACTGTGCAGTGCACACTTAGCAGCAGCAGCACCATTTACCACGACGGACCTGCTCTTTCCTCTCTCTGGCTCCTATACAGCAGGTGGGAGCGGAGGAGGGGTTGACGACCGGCGGCACTGCACTAGAGGGCAGACGTTCTCTGGCTTGTAGGCTGCCGCGCATGTGCTGAAGAGGCGGCTTTCTTGTTTAGAAAAAAAAACGAGAATAAAAGGTGAAGGCTGGCGGCGGCTGCAAGGGCCACATGAAGAGGTCTGGCAGGCCGGATTTGGCCCGCGGGCTTTGTGTTTGACACCCCTGCATTAAAGGATTCCTTAAGCAAAACCACCTTGTCCTATCTAGAGTATTACTGTATATAAAGGTTTTTTTTAGTACTTGTGCTGTGCCTGATCATCACCTTCTACCAAAAACATTTGTTTCCCTTGGATAATGTGAGGCTTTAATATACTGTAGAATTTTTTACTGAATGTCATGTTATTGGCCTAGTGTATTACAACATGTAATAAGAAAAACTTAATTGGCAGAAAACAGCAGCTGCAATCGCTGGCCAACTTTTTGTCAGCTAAGTGCGAGTAATTATAAAAGTATTTAACAAATTTTACATGTAGTGTTACATTATTTTTTATGTCTTTATTATATCTGTGCCAAAAGAAATTTCAAATCTGCATTTCCTTCCTGAAGGGCTACTGGATTCAATTCAATCTCTGCACTAGCTGCAAATTTACTGAGACACTTTAACGATTCACCTCTACAATGGAGTGGTACTGGTCTTGTTTCTCTATATAAACTTTGTAGAACATGATCATTTGTGTAGCCCAGACACTACAGTTGTTCTAGCAGTTTGCAAATCGCAGCATGATACACTTCACAACTTGTATTCTTATTGTGTTTAAATAATGTAATGTAATACAGGTTGAGTATCCCTTATCCCAGTGGTGTCAAACTCATGGCCCTCCAGCTGTTGTGGAACTACACGTCCCAACATGCCCTGTCACAGATTTTATATAATGGATTGCTAAAACTTGCAGGGCATGCTGGGATGTGTAGTTCGAAAACAGCTGGAGGGCCATGAGTTTGACATAACTGCACTTATCCAAATATCCGTTATCCAAATTATTCCGAAAACCATAGTCTCCAAAATGTACCTTTATTTTTTATATGCTAAAAACCTACTGGGGACATCTGTAACTGACACTACTGGGGAAATAACATGTAACTGGCACTACTAGGGACATGATATGTAACTGGCACTACTGGGGACAGGATATGTAACTGGCACTACTGGGGACATCTGTAACTGGCACTACTGGGGAAATAGCATGTAACTGGCACTACTGGGGACATGATATGTAACTGGCACTACTGGGAAGGGAACAGCTGTAACTGGCTCTACTGGGGAAATAACATGTAACTGGCACTATTGGGGACATGATATGTAACTGGCACTACTGGGGACATGATATGTAACTGGCACTACTGGGGACAGGATATGTAACTGGCACTACTGGGGACATCTGTAGCTGGCACTACTGGGGAAATAGCATGTAACTGGCACTACTGGGGACATGATATGTAACTGGCACTACTGGGGAAATGATATGTAACTGGCATTACTGGGGACATGATATGTAACTGGCACTACAGGTAACATCTGTAATTGGCACTACTGAGGACATGATATATAACTGGCAGTAAATATGTGCAAGAAAATGATTGCTTGGCATTCAAATTCAGTACCTGAGATAGTACACAAACTTTGTTTCATGTTTTAAAGCCTTGTTTCATGCACAAATAGTGTGTTTTTCATGTGTTTGATGTGTTTGTACAACATAAATGCAAGATACCTCAATCAAAAATAAATTTTTCCAAAATACAGAATAATTTGTTATCCAAAAGTCTTCTGGTCCTGAGCATTTTGGATAAGGGATACTCAACCTGTAATGTAATGAAAAAAATATTTAAATTTACTCAGGGACTAGTACATTGGATGACTCTGCAAAATGTGTGACCTTTGGGGACAAATCGAATCGGCTCCTATAACATTCTGGCCTATATCTCTTATGCGGCGCATACGCATGCAGATAAAATATCTCTCAGTCCATCAGGAATTTTATCTGTTACTGCAGATTTCACAGTGTATTGGCCGACCGATCGAATATACCTTATTGGTCGCCACGTACACATTGCAAAGATCTTGCTGATCTGTGAATATCGGGCAAATCAGACAGATAATTGTAAAGTGTATGCCCAGTATTAGCAGTAGAACATTTCCTGGTCAATGCATGGACGTTAGAGGTTCCTTTGATGACAAGAGGGATTGTAAAGCCCTGTACACACACTTCGATTTGCTTTTGATTCGATGTTAGATTAGATTTTCTATTAGATCTGGCATTAGATCTTTCCATTCGATTTGGCATTAGATCTGTACTTTTGCATTAGATATCGAATTCGATATCGAATTTGATATACATTCATGGTACATTGTACACATTCGATTTTCTAGATCGAATTCGATATTTCCTTGGCTGCACAGTAGATTTTTCTGTTCGATTTTGTGAAAACGGGAGCGTGCATTGAATCGAATGTAGATCGAAAGTGACAAAAAAAACATTCGATTCCATTTAGGATTCGATTCGATTTTGCTTCTATAAGCAAAATCGAATCGAAAATCGGGAAAAAACGATGCATGTGTACAGGGCTTTATTATTATTTCTATACAGCAAATTTGGAAATCCACATTTAAAAAAAAAAAATTCTTCACGTTGGATGCTATCACTTGTATTTTAAATTAATTACGATTGTTTGAGTGCTCCAACAAACATTCTCTTGAAAGTTCTCTAGGCATAATAGACCTTAATCAAAATGATTGAAATTTTCAGCATCTGTGAATCACAATCAGAAAACAGCAGCATAGTTGTAGTGATCCAATATTAACACAAGGTGGTGCAGTTATGCAGTATCTGAGCAGGATGAAGTGTTTCAATGGAAAGACACTAATGAACTTTTTTTTTTTTTTTCTTTAAAGAAATGTATCTACAACATATAATCTAGAAATGTCATTAGTATCAGCTCAAGGAATTTGATTTAATTACATGATGTCTAATGAATAAAAAAAAAACAGAAATTGTGTATAATAAGATACTTTCTAATCAAATTCCAGGCTAATGAAGCAAGGAAATCATATTAAAAAGGTAATCTCTAGTTTGGTACACTATGGATTTAATTGCAGAAATTCTGGTATGCAAAATCTACTGCAATAAGTGTATTTAAAAAGATGAATACGGTTTTTCATTTAAAGGGGAAAAAAATTGATATAATTACTCAAAATACATTTTCACAATATTTAATTCAAAGCTGCCATCATGCAATATTTAAACATTCCAGCCATGCTGACTTTTTTGTAGAATAGCTCTTTCCATAATCACTGGATTTCTTCAGCCTTTAGACAACAGCTACCTTATCTATCATAGGATCAGCAGATATCACTGAGGTGCGTGGAAGGGAGGGGTCATCTTAAGCAAGAATATAGCACTTTGGCCCTTATTCTGATTGAGTCGGTTTGCTCCAAATGCAGACAGATGGCTGAAGGTTGGTGTTTGCGCATGTGCAAATGCCTCACACGAACAAACACGGCGTGAGTTCCGTACAGAAAATGATCATACGGAACCATCCGATCGGGTGGTGGAGAGGGGCGTGACGGGCTGTTTAGGCTCATTAACATATGCGTACGCCCCGCGTTTCATGGGCGTTCCCATGAAAACGCTGGCCATACGTATGTTAATGTGGCCGTGATGCACGTGTGGAGGGCGGACAGCTGACATAGCCGAATCAGTGGCGTAACTATAAATTTTGCTCCCCCCTGCCAAAAAACTTTCTGGCGCCCCCCCCCCCCCAAATAGTGCACCTACACTATATGCGACTTACCTTAGGACCCCCTTTCACAATATGACGCAATGTGTAACGGCACATCTCACGTATGTGTGTGTGTGTGTGATTATATATATATATATATATATATATACACACACACACACACACACAACATGTGTGTTATGTAAATTGTGCTTACCTGCCATAATTCTTGTTTCTGTTGGTCACTTTTAATGGCAGCCACCAGCCATGGATGGGGGAGGTGCAGGCACACATGAGGATGAGGAGGTAGCAGATGTACAGATGAGGAAGGACGAGTGGGGAGAGGGGTGCCTAGAGGGACAAATGTAGATTGTGGCAGAGGTAAAGAAAGGAAAGAGGCATGGATATACAGATGGGCTACACTGAACTGGGACGCGCATGCGTTTCATACGCGCGCACGTCCCAGTCTCTCGGCGGGGACACTGCATGTCCCTGCCCCTCTCCGCTTCAGGGAGATGGGCAGGGTTAGGGGGACGCTCGGGGTGGGGGGTTTGAGGGCGACGGGGGCAGGGACCGGAGGCAGGCTCCGTTGCCCATCTGTAGAAAGTACCAAAGACCTTACAAAATATATTGAAAGTCTTGCATGCTCATCAACTTCTCATCCATGCACACACCCTGCCTATTCAATTTTCCTTCACGGCCCACTACTACATTTTTCATTTAATTTCCCTATTCCCACATTTTTCTTCACATGTCTCCCCTGCCCATCACAATTATCCTCAATTGCCCCCACCATTCAAATTTTTCTTCACATGCCCCCTTCTCATGATATTTGTGTTACCTGTCCATATTTTTAATAACATGCCCCCACCTCCCACCATTTACATTTTTCATCATAATGTTAGCACATTTCCTCCTTGCCAATCACTTGTCATCAGAATTTTATGACATTCCATTTCCCACCCCTCTTAGCCATTATACCTACAATATCTTATTCACTCCTTACATGATGCACACCCTGCACACAAGTCCCCCCCCCCCCCCCTTTATTCCCACTTCATACCTCAGTTTCTGCTGTGTCTACTCTTTACTAACTGTAGCTGCTGTGTAAATATATGTATGACTGCAGCTTCAGCTTCCATTACTGCTAGTAGTGCAAATGGTCTGAGGGGAGAGCAGGGGCATTCACACACATAGCACACATTCACACACACACACACATAGCACACATTCACATACACACATAGCATACATTCACACACATAGCACACATTCACACACACACATAGCATACATTCACACACACACATAGCACACATTCACACACACACACATAGCATACATTCACACACATAGCATACATTCACACACATAGCATACATTCACACACATAGCATACATTCACACACTCACATACATAGCATACTCACACCATGTACAGACACCAACATAACATAGATACACACACACACACACATCAGATACACACACACACACACAAGCACAGCATAACTTCAAACACATAGCATACACACAAAAAAGATACACAGCATGTACAGAAAACACACATAGCAAACATACACACAGAATACATAAGCACAGCATGTACACAGTCACATACACACATAGAATACATACACACATGCATACAAGCACACACACAGCATATACACACAAACATACCACCTCCAAGTCCTCCCCCACTCCCTCAAACTTCAGCAAAGTGTACCACTACCTAGTACCTACTCAGCTGCTGGCCACAAGATTCCACAGGGCAGGCCTTCTCTCGTACAGGACAGGACACGCCGGAGGCTGGAGCTTAGAGGATCTGCACACTAGCTCCCTCTATCTGCAGCCAGCGGCAGCCTGTCTCTATGACACTCGGAGCTTAGCTGCCGTCAGAGGGGAGAGAGAGAGAGAGAGTTCCTGCTGCCGGCGCCGCTGACTGACAGCGTGTCCCGACCCAGTCCCTGCACTGCACCGTGGGGTATGAGGGTGCAGGCGCCCCCGCTGCCCCCGCTCCCCCAAGCGGCCGCGGGGGTTGCCTCACGCTAGTTACGCCACTGAGCCGAATGTGAGGTGGCCGCCCATATCCCTGCTTTCATTCGGAAAAATATCTGTGTGGTCTGGAGCACTCGGTGCTGCCTGACCACTCTGTCCATCATTCAATGGTCGGCGACCATCGGAGGATGAAGGAGGTTCCCACAGATGGAGGAGGTGTTCACATGAAACATCCACTCGTGGTCCGTTCGGTTGGCATCTTACCGCATTCGGACGGTTTGAGCGATCCGTGCGGTAGGCGGGGCTAATAAAACTCGGTTCCTGTCCGAAAAACGCATCCGTCCAATTCAACAAGAATAAGGGCCTTTGTTTCTCCCAGCACACTGAATGATATCAGTAACCAGATTTAAATCTACATGGTAATAAAATTCAGAGATCTCTATTACTATATTTAGGTGTGTGCAGGGTGTGGCACTCAAATCCAGGCATCCCTGCTATAAACCAGGGATTATAGGAATTCAACAATTTACTGAATTGGGATTATATATAGGGATTACAGGAATTCTTCAATTTCCTGAAAACTGCAGTCTTTAGGTCAGCATAAATACTTGTAACTTTTTTTTTTTTATAAATTCTTTATTTATAGTTTATTAAACAAAACAAAACATTGTCCACATGCATCACAATAATATCTGAACATGTTTCCATTAGGTCATAGCAGCAGGAAGCATTTAAAGAATCACCTGCTTTGAGCAAGTCATCTTCTTAACTGGAAACAAACAATGCGTCGTATGTGGGAGTAATTACATACAAAGTGGTTACCTCTTTTCTATAACTTGTAACTGAAACTAAAGTTTACAATAAGTAATAAGTGAGGTATCTGACTGACAAGAGGTAAGACATTGAGACAAGGGAAGTGAAAAAGGGGGGGGGGGAGTAGTATGCAGGAAAGAAATAGCAATTAGGTACTAAGTAGAAATCCTTGGGTGAGTGTTTCAGAGTAATGTGATGCATTATTAGGCTAAAATATGTGCACGGGGTGCAAAGGCTGAGTAGGTATCGGAGATCTTGAATTCTATCCAGTTGAGCCAGGTGGAAGTATATTCTGAGTGCCTCTCCAGTGCCGCAAAGTAAATGTCTTCCATACACATATAGAAATCTATGCGTTGGAACCACTCCCAGACTGTTGGCGGGTCTATGGATCGCCAGTGTACTGGGATGACAGCACGCGCAGCATTATTGAGGTGTTTCAGAAGAGACTTTTTGTATCTTGCCAGAGGAATATTGGAAGAAGAGAGCAGCCAGAAATCTGGACCTTGTGGGACTGAGACTCCTAGGATATTTGCTGACAGGTTTATGACCTTATTCCAGAAAGGTGTAATCAGTGGGCAGTCCCACCAGATGTGCATTAGTGTACCTTTATCTTTACCACATCTCCAGCATAGGGGTGAGACCGAAGGGTAGCATTTGTTCAGCAAAGGCGGGCACCTATACCAGCGTGTCAGTAGTTTATATTGTGTCTCTACTACGTCAAGGCTAGTGGAACAATGAGCCATCGTTTCACAGTGTTTTTCCCAGTTAATTTTAATGCCCTTCTGCTCAAGGTCCTTGTCCCATGCGTCGCAGAAGGAGGGTCTCTCGGGGAAGTATCCATGTATCAGGATTTTGTAGATGCCTGATAGAGCGTGGGAGGGCGGAAATACCTGGTTGCACATGGACTCATAGGGAGTAAGAACATTGTGGAGATCAATCCACTCCCTTTGGGAGGAAATGAAGTGTCTTAATTGTAGGTAAAACCAATAATCATTGGGGTATATATTTACATTCTTTTGAATTTCTGGGAAAGGCTTGATCTTACCACCCGTAATCAAGTGACTTACTCTAGTTATGCTAGCTTTTTTCCATCTCGTGGCTAATTCCCCCTTAAGCCCGGGTGTAAATAGTTGGTTGTCGAATATAGGTCTAAAGGGTGTAAGCCTCGAGGATATCCCTGGTCTGTGACGGAGATTTTTCCATAGAGCTAGAGTGGGCCCTACAGTGGGATGTAGTACTGGCTTAATTTTTGGAGACCAGGGTATTGCGTGTAGACTGAGGTTTGTTGAGGATGCCTCTAGTTCTACCCATTGTTGTTTGTAGGGGCCAGGGCGTGACCAGTCCAGGACTCGGTGAAGTACAGTGGCCTGGAAATATGTTGAGATCATAGGTAATTGTTGCCCTCCGTTGGATTTACGTCGAAATAGGTGGTTATGTCTAAATCTGGGCTTACGTCCATTCCATACAAAATGACTTATGGCCTTGTGAGCATCTACTAAGAACTGAGGGGGGAGTTTCAGGGGAATAGTTTGGAAGAGATATAGTAATCTCGGGAGGATGTTCATTTTTATTATATTGATGCGACCAAGCCAGGAAAATCTCTGCGTGAGCCAATGCGCCATTTCCTGCTTCAGTTTGCGGAGGAGAGGGGTATGGTTAATAGCGACCATTGTGCCGAGTTGCGACGGTATCAAGACACCCAGATATTTTATGTGGGAGGTTTGCCAGGCAAATGGGAACGATTTTGATAGTAGTGAGACCGTGTCAGGGGGGAGGGTGACGTTCAGTGCCATGGATTTTGAATAGTTGATTTTGAAATTCGACAGGCGGCCAAAGCGCGTAAACTCTGTCATGAGATTGGGTAGGGAGACAACTGGATTGGTGATGGCCGCTAATAGGTCGTCGGCGAAAAGGGCAAGACGGTAGTCTGTGTTGCCAACCTGTAGACCCGTAATGTCTTTATTATTTCTAATCGCCCGCGCCAGTGCCTCCATACATAATACGAAGATTAATGGCGAAAGCGGGCATCCCTGGCGCGTGCCATTAGATATTTTTACAGGTTCGGAAAAGATTCCATTGACCCTGACTTGTGCTGATGGAGCTCTGTATAATGAGAGAACTTTTTGTAAGAAGGTGTGGCCTAGACCTAGGTGTCGTAGTATGGCTTCCATAAAGTCCCAGTCAACCCGGTCAAAAGCCTTCTCCGCATCAGTGGAGAGAAGCATTAGGGGAGTGTTTGTTGCTTGGGCGTGGGCAATTATATCTATAACTTTAGTAGTATTGTCCCTCGCTTCTCTATGTGGGACAAATCCCACCTGGTCCGAGTGAATGACCTCGGGTAACGGCCCAAGACGGTTAGCCATGAGTTTTGCGAACAGTTTCAGATCTACATTTAACAAGGAGATTGGTCTGTAGCTAGATGGGAGTGTTGGGTCTTTTCCTTCTTTGGGTATTACGGTTATGTAGGCACCAAGGGATTGGGTGGAGAGGGGACTTTCTGATGAAATGGCGTTACATGCGTGTAGAAGTAGCGGTATTAGTTTGTCACTGTAAGTTTTGTAATACGTAACAGGGAAGCCGTCCGGGCCTGGGCTTTTACCATTAGGTGTAGTCTTAAGTACATGTAGGAGTTCTTCCTCTGTGAAAGGAGCGTCTAGGGCCTGTATGGCGTCATTAGAAAAAGTTGGGAAGTCAATTTCTTCTAAGTATCTCAGGATCTCTTGTTTGTGGGCTAGACGCGTGGGGGGTGAGCTGTTCGAGGTAAGATTGTATAGGTCTGAATAATATGCCTGGAAGGCTTGGGCCATTTCAGTGTCGGTGGCACAGATCTTATCATGGGTATCTTTTATCTTGGTAATATAAATCTGGGATCTTTGGGCTCTTAGGGCACGTGCCAGAAGTTTGCCTGGCTTGTTGCCCCATCTGTGGTATGTGTGTCGACATTTACGAAAAGCCCTACGTGTGCCGTCGCTAAGTAGGCTATTAAGAGCTTGCCTTGCTTTTTGGAGTTCTATAAATGTGTCCGAGGCGAGTGTAGATTTGTGCGTCAGTTCTAACTGTTTTATTTGTGACAGTAGGGCAGATATGCACTCAGCTTTACGTTTCTTCAAACTTGAGCCTAGTTGGATGCATTTTCCTCTTATAACACACTTATGTGCCTCCCAGAGTGTGACTGGTGAGATGTCATCTGTCTTGTTTAAGGCGATGTAATCGTCGATTGCATTTGCAATCTGAGTTCTACAGTCGGGATCCCTGAGGAGCTGTTCATTAAGCCGCCAATTCCAGTGTCTTGGGGGCGGGTGTCTGAGGGACAGGGTAAGAGAAATGGGGGCATGATCTGATGTCACAATCTGCCCAATGGTCGCGTTGAGTAGGAGCTCCAGATGGGCGTGGCTCACACAGAGATAGTCTATGCGGGAGTATGATTTGTGGGGGTTAGAGTAGAAAGTAAAGTCTTTTTCTGCAGGGTGCAGAAGCCTCCAGGTGTCAACCAGTTGAAAGTCCTGAAGAATGGACCTAAAGCGTTTAGTTTCCTTCGGGACGTATCTTGAAGCCCCGACAGAGGAATCTAGGTGAGGTTCCAGCACCCAATTAAAATCCCCTCCTACCACCAGCACTCCCTCTATATGTTGTTCTATAGATTCTAAAGAATCCCTAAGGAATCTACTCTGGGCTTGGTTGGGAAAATATAGATTTACAAAAGAAAATTTTTGGTGGGCTATCGTGGCCTTGACTAACAGCCCTCTACCATTCCCAATGGCCCGCTCAGACACATCGCTTACTCTTAGATGATTAGCGAAAAGAATGGCAACTCCCCTGGCCTTTGCCTCAGAGTAGTCGTTATAGTAACAATTAGAGAAGTAACGGGAGCGTAGACCAGGGGAGACACCCCTCTTAAAATGTGTCTCTTGTAGGAAGACTACATCAGCTTTGTCTCTGTGTAGCTGGTATAGAAGGCCTGATCTCTTTTCTGGAATGTTTAAGCCTTTCACGTTATGTGAAATTACCTTTACAGAAGTCATGTTAGTGTGGGGAGAGGAGTCCGCATATTCCGTATCACCCTCCTGTTATGTAGTCTGATCTTCATGTCGTCTGGGGTTTTTAGTACCTGTTGAAAGTAGTGAGTGGGGAGGGGGGGGTTGGAAGACACATAAGGGAAGAAATGGGTAGACAAAGCTTGATATATAGAACATGAGCATAAACATATGAAAAAACACCTAAGAGCAACCTCTGCATTAAAAGCCATGAGAGAAATCCGGTATCTCATGGACTAAAAATATACAGCAGAGTAATGGGGGTTCGGAGGGCTGCTGCGGTCGCCCCACCACCAACTATTAAAGTATAACATTGTTAGAAGAAAGTGTTACCAACTGACGTGGGAAATGTAATGCTGAGGGGGGTGAAGGATTTCGTCCTTCATCTAAGTAGTAGACATAGTTAACTATGATCTCTATATCACCTATCAAAAAACGAAAAAAAAAAACACAAATAGTAAAGACTAAACAGTTCGGACTTAGTATTAATGTCCATGTATAAAGTTTTGTAAAAAAGGATAT
Source organism: Crinia signifera (assembly GCF_055691185.1). Classification (NCBI taxonomy): domain Eukaryota; kingdom Metazoa; phylum Chordata; class Amphibia; order Anura; family Myobatrachidae; genus Crinia; species Crinia signifera. The sequence continues at coordinate 190,044,119 of NC_139220.1, forward strand.
AACAAGATGTAGCAACCTCTTTCATCACGGGACCTCCGAGGGGTTCCCAGCAGGAGTAGCTTGGCGCCTTTGTTTGCGGTTTCCGACTTTTCTCCAGGTTTCTCGCTGTGGGAGGGATGTTGTGGGTAGTTGCAAGGGGTCCAACCAGTTCTGCAGCGACACCACAGGCAGGCCCAGTGCCGAGCAGAAGGAAGGGACATCCTCATATTCCTGAAGGACATGTCTGACTCCCTCACGTGTCACCTGGATACTGATGGGGAAACCCCAGCGGAAGCGGATGTTCTTCTTTCGGAGTTCCTCTGTAAGAGGGTAGAGGAGGCGCCTCTGTTGCAGGGTTGTCCATGATAGATCTTGGAAGATCTGTATTTGGTGCCCATTAAAATCAATAGCCGGGATTTGTCTGGATTTCCGTAGAATGTCTTCTTTGACCTGAAAATAATGTAGGCGGCAAATGATGTCTCTGGGTTTTTCCGTGGGAGCGCCTCTAGGGCGTAGGGCCCGGTGCGCCCTGTCAAATTCTATGCGATTTTCTGGGTTTGTCCCCAGGAGGTCATTGAAGATTTTGGTTAGGGCCGCCGTGATCTCATTGGGCAGAACGTCTTCAGGGAGGCCCTTGATTCTCAAATTGTTTCTTCTGCCTCTGTTGTCAATATCGTCTAATCTCCTTCTCAGGTCCATTGTGGAGCAAGCGTAGCGGGAGACAAGATCGTGGAGGTCTGCGATTTTAGAGTCTGTGTCTTCCCTGTGTTCCTCCAGCTCAACCACTCTGTTTGCTACTTGGGTGAGGTCGGATTGCATAGTGGAGATGCTGGATTGGATGGATTCGTGTATTCTTTTCTCCATATTTAACAGGTCTTGTTGGATGTCCTGTCGTGACGGGAGTGAGCTCAGTTGAGCCATGAATGCTGCCATGTCCATGGGTGCCCCAAGGGTGCTAGGGGAGTGGCTGCTGGAAGCGTCGCCTGCTGCAGTAGTTGCCACGGCTTTGGACGCCATATTCGTTGTTGGTGGAGAAGAAACTATGTTGGCGGGTTGTGAAGACCCAAACAGAGTATGGAATGCTGTGGTTTGAGAGGTTAATTGATTTTCCTTCTTTTTTCCGGATCTGCGTTTCTTAGTCATCTGTCAGTACATCGGGGGTGAGATTTAGATTCAGAGCGTGTCCCTCATATCGCTTCTTCAGGTTAGTTGTATCATGAGAAGGTGGAGAGTGCGACACAGAGAGCCCTCCGCATGGCCCGGCGGAATCACTCCATCACCAGTGGCGGGTCTGGATTAGTGGATGGAGAAGGGGCAGGGGGTCACAGGAAAAGGAGTAGTTTGTCACATTTTCCTGTTAAAAGAGGTAGCGTACGGAGACAACGATCACACCGTGAAGTCCTTGAGAGTAAATTCTCGTCTCAGGCCACGGAAATAGGAGATATGTTCCAGGGACAGGATGTCAAAAGCTATAGCTCCTGTATGTGTATTAGCTGCCAGTTGCCACTAGGTGGGGCCAGCTCCTCATATAGAATAGTGTAAAGCTGCTAATTGCAGTGGGGTATAGGAAGTCTCTGAGGGGGAGGAATTCCCCAAAGAATTTTGTTTTATATTTTCCAATCTCAGGTGTCTCAGCTCCTACAATGAGTGTGTTTCAGGCATCTGCACTCAATTTAGATGGGGTCTGGGTGATGGAGTGCTGTATAGTGGCTGTGGGTTTAGTTCAGGTATCGATGTGCAGCAAATGGATGTTAGCCTGCTCTGGTGCTATGTTGCCAGGTCTGTGTTATAATGAGGGCAGAGGGGGTTAGAGCTGTACTGAAACAGGGAGCTCCCAGTGAAGCCACAGGTACCCCTGCAGCTGCAGCTAAGGCAAGATGGCCACCGCAGCTATGGGGAAGCCAGGACCTTCTCCTGTTCCCCGCTGGGTTTCTGGGTGAGTGCGTGGCTGATGGGATTGGGGATGCAGCTGTGGGGCTGAGGGGCAGGCAGGCTCACCTCCGAATGCGGTGTGGCGAAATTCGGCGGCGTCCACAGGTCACGCTCTCCCGCCGTCGGGCCTGTCAGGTAATTGAGGCCGCGGCTCCGGGCAGTCAGCTAGGCCGCGATCTTCAGGCCGCTCGAGCAGGTGATTTCAGCTCCGCAGCGCTCACCGGAGACCACCGGAGGGTCTCCCCAGGAGTGTGGGAGGAGGGGGGAAGTCGGAACGGGCTTGGGGTCCACAGTATGGGGGTAATTTAATGTGTATGTGTCGGAGCTTCCCCAGGCACGTCTTCTTAGTTCAGCCGCCAGGCCACGCCCCCTACTTGTAACTTTTTAACTGTGAAAAGAAAAAGTAACAGATGTGTCCATATACAGCTTTGCTGCAGTTGTGTCAAACTGTCTTGGCACACCAGGTCCCGTGAGAATCTGCTAGCATCTTTTTTGCAGAAAATGCATCTCAGCTGCAGCACAGTCAGCTAGGACTTTCCAGGTGACTGTGCTGAATACAAGTTCCATTGTGCCCCACACTAGGCTTAATTTTGTTGGAACCAATTAGCCTAAATGTATATTTTTGGATTGTGGGAGAAAACAGGAGTACCCAGAGTAAACCCAAGCAAGCACAGGGAGAATATACAAACTCTGCACAGTTAGGGCCATGGTGAGAATCAAAACCATTACCTCAGTGCTGTAACTAACCACTACATCGTAATGCTGCCCTGATATAAAATATCCACAGCATAGCGAGATGATAAAATAAGGATCAACATTTAAGCCTGCATAAAGCATCAATATAAGAAAGGTCCAGTTCCAGAAAACCATATAAACATCAATCTCAAGATTATTTTATTTACCTCTCCAGGGATTAAAGTCCCGTCCCTGTGTTTATCAGTCCACTGCTATAAAGGATATAAAATATTACATTCTGTAATAGGTGGCCCCAAATTACCAGTGGTAGATTGGCAATTTGTGTGGCTAGTGGGCTCCTAGAACATCAATGTAATGTCTCCAACTTCCTTTACTGTATGTGTAGCACAGTAAATGTGACTCTCCATAGGAATATGCAGCAAAAAACAGGGTTCTTTGATATGTTGTAGCCCTATATGGGGATGTGACATTGCAGGTAAGGGACATGGCCTTGAGACCCAGACACCTTTTTCATCACTCCGGGGGGCCTGGGCCTGGCAGTGTGGACTGCTCAGGGGAGACCAGTCAGTGTGCAATGACTGTTACAGTGCAGCACCCAGCTCCTATCACTGCATAAGAGGCAGCTCTTTGGTGTCACCAATCAGAGTAGGGCACCTGGGTGTACCTCGCACCCCCTGCACTCCTCTAGTGACACCCCTGCTTCCTTATATTGATGGTTGATGCAGGCTTAAATTGAGTTACTTATGCCATGAGCTCTTTTTTAGATCGATTATTGATTATTATATGCTAATAAATGACTATTTTCTTTTTGACTTCTGTATACTGAATAAAAATGCGGCATCTTAAACACTCAATCATTAAATTCCAGGAAAATGACAAGATGAGTGCAGGTTGGCACCTGTAACAAATGGACCAGGGTTATGGCAGGCATGTATCACATCATCTTAGGTTACATCAGGCATGTATCACATACTTTTACACCAGTTTTTTTGTAATCATTTGGCTTTTTTTCTAAATATGACACATCACCTTTTCAATATATCACATAGAACCAGCCATTGTATGTATGAAAAATGAAAGTGCTGAATGCCACACACACAAATCTAACAAGTTATAAAAGTAATTTAGACAAGCACCTATTCGTAACAGTGCGCATACACAGTCAGACCCAGGGGCGTATTAGGAGAAGAAGAGGCCCGTGTGCAGCCTTCTCAGCCGGCCCCCTCCTCTCTGCTGGAGCACCAGGATCTGAGTGCTGAGACCTTACTGCGCGTATGCAGTCCTCCACTGCGCTGTGAGGTCTGAAGACTAGAGTGCTCAGACTCCACTGCACATGCGCAGATCACCAGAAAAATGTCAGCTGCGCCATTTTTCTGATGATTTCTACAGCGCTTCTGCTGCTGCCACGGGACTCCGGAGGATAAGTATTAGAAAAATGGATGTAGTGTGTGTGGTGTGAGCCCCCCTGGGAATCAGAGCCTGTGTGCATGCACAATGCACAAATTATAGATACGCCACTGGTCAGACCATCGGAAGCAGTTATCTAGTGTTGGTCACCATCATCATCTTATCATGTATTTGCACTTTTCCCCATGCATCCTTAAATGGTATGGCTCAGACAGTTGTTTATTCTTGCAACGGTTGCAGTCACACACACACACACCTCTTATATGGCCAGATTAACAATGGGGCGGATGGAGCTCCAACTCCAGGCATCCAATTAAAACTATTATCATGGCAGGATGAAAATGATCAACTACCTACATGGCAAACACAGTCATAAATCATAAGTATTACATTATATTATTTTGTATTAAGGGAGAGATTGGAGATTATGGTAAACAGGTGCACATACCCACACACCATGAGATTTTGACTATAGCCAAAATAGCATCGGGATCGCATACAGATCGTATGCAGATTGCACAGGTTTTTTCCTTGCGATCCAGATGCGCACTCCCGTGACAGCACAAATTGAAACCCAGATAGACAGGGCAGCAATGACTATATAGTGCAAATCTAATGCTGATTGTATGATTTGTATGTAAAAAGTACAGAGATAGCAAAGATTGCATAGCACTCGAATCTTAAGTCGAATAGCAAAGGACTCTCACGTGTGTGCACACCATTAAGATTAGAGTGCTATACAATCTTTTCTATCTCTGTACTATTTACATACAGTTCATGCTTCAAACAAAGAAATGGAACATCATAACTGCGCTCAAACTGAAAAATTTGTATGTATATAATTACGTATCACCATGAAGTTGATCAAAGCATGGATGTGGATTCTTATATTCGTTTCTGACTTATCCTCCGTTGTATTTGTACATAAAAAGGAAAAAAATGCATATAGTGTGATACCGTTTTTACAAAACAATTAATAAAGTCTTTGGGTATCCCTTCGGGTACAACACTTCTTCCCGGAGTTCTTGTGATATAAAATCTTATAGGGTCACCACCTGTGATTATTTCATAAGCCAATGCTTACAGTGTCTTACACTTTATGGTTGGTATAGAAACATATAAAGGTATCTTTAAAAGTATGCTCACGTGTTCTTACTTCTTAAACACTATGTATCCTCCTATCATGGTTTATTTTCCCAATAAACGAACCGGCACCAAGCAGATTGGTAAAAAAAACTCTTCTTCAATTTATTGTGCTTCATAAAATATGACATAAAATGTACTAAAACAGAGGGGGAGCCTCTCCACAGATGGAATAGATGGTCAAAAAATGATGGAGAGTGACTAGGGCGCCAGGACAACTCACCATAGATGGTTCCACTGTATGAGGAGAGGTTCCTTCCTCTGAAAACAACACCAACGCGTTTCAACAAAAGTCTTTTTCAAGGTGTAAGCATTGGCTTATGAAATAATCACAGGTGGTGACCCTATAAGATTTTATATCACAAGAACTCTGGGAAGAAGTGTTGTACCCGAAGGGATACCCAAAGACTTTATTAATTGTTTTGTAAAAACGGTATCACACTATAAGCATTTTTTTCCTTTTTATGTACAAATACATCGGAGGATAAGTCAGAAACGAATATAAGAATCCACATCCATGCTTTGATCAACTTCATGGTGATACGTAATTATATACATACAAATTTTTCAGTTTGAGCGCAGTTATGATGTTCCATTTCTTTGTTTGAATTGTGTATTTTTGGAGGTTTTTTCGAACTATTCCTCCTTTGGAATATTCGTGACCGCTGCACAAAGGCGCAGAGGTGACTGTGGAACCCTTTCTTGTGTATATTGCCATACAGTTCATGCTATCTGCATTAGATTTGCACTATATAGTCATTGCTTCCCTGTCTATCTGGGTTTCGATTTGTGCTGTCACTGGAGCGCGCTTCGGATCGCAAGGTAAAAAACCTGTGCGATCTGCATTCGATCTGTATGTGATCCCAATGCTATTTTGACTATATAGTCAAAATCTCATGCTGATTGTACCCGTGTGTACACACCATTAGGCCCTAGAACATTTTCAGCTCCAGGCCTATTAGGCTCTTAATCCATCCCTGACCTGTTATTGCAATTAGCCTACATTAGTCTACTCATTAATGGCAGGCCAAATATTTTTATTTATCTTGAAAAAATGCAGGCATGTCACAACCATTTTTGGAAATATCTTAACCTACAACTGCAATCCTGCAGGCAGAAAACCTGGTTTAGGCACCTCAATTCCCACCGGCCATACTTTGTGACCATAGGGTTACTCAGAGTGTCGATTATAGGCAGGGCTGGCTCTACCATTAGGCAGCTTTAGGCAGCTGCCTATGGCACCAGAGGCTGGGAGGGGGGGCACGCCACCATGTCAGTCTATCAAAAAATCAACAATGTCTATGAGGATTGTTGTTGTACTTAATGCAAGTGGCGGCTGTGCAACTTCCAAGACCTCACCTCCATACTTTTCCTTGAGGCATACTTTCCTACTTTGCTGCTGCTTTTTCCTTGTACTGTGTTCTGGGTGACAAATGGGAGGGGATCCCATACTTTTGTGTGCTGGTCAGGACAACATAACTGAAATATGGGACATGTTTCTGCTAACTCTGACAAAATAATGTAGAGGTTAATGGTTGATTAGCTGTTTTTATTTGATGGTTAACTCGCATGGTGTTCCATTACAGAATTAACTGAATCTTTTTTTTAACCATTTTCAAATTTGATATGGTACTGCTTTGCATTTGAGTATCATTCAGTAAATATGAATGAATCAACATAATGTACAACAATAAATATCTGTATATATGTTGCCGGCAGGTAAGTAGAGGACTGTGTAAAGGCCAAGCTAAGGTTAAACAATGAACAAAACTGGCATTTAGCAGAGGAATAAGTGAAACTGACAGCATTAATAGGCCATCTAAACTATTTTTTTCAGATTCCTAATTCACAGGACTCTTAATACAGGGACCATCAGTCTGTAAGACTTTAGATTGTAAGCTCCAATGGAGCAGGTAACAATATTCTCTGTGCAGCATTGCCTAATTGGAGGCACTATAAAATACATAATATATCAAATACATTATCTATACACTAATGCATCAAATCATGCCCTTAGATTGACATCCTAACTATTATATCTGGATAGGGCTAGGGTGACCTGACATATGCCAGGTATCTATTTCTAGTTATAATAATACTAGTTACCAGTCTGTGAAAATGATGGAACAGCATAACAGTAATGTCAGTGCTGGAGGCTGTGCATGTCCAAACAGAGCTACACTTGAATTGTTCCATCTGGTACAATCTAGTGGTGCAGTACAACACGAATTATAGAGGTGAAGAGAAGCATTGGCTGATCACTGTATACCAAAAAAAAATCTACCCAGGGACCGGTGATCGCTGCTACAGTGAGGGCTGCCAGTCTTTGGGGCTCCCTACTGCTCAATGACCCCTATGCAGTAAAGTGACACTGCAAAGTGCCAGCTCTCTTAACAGCACTGGTGGCCACAGAAGGAGGAATCCCCGAAGACAAGCAATGCTCCAAAAACCAATCCCCAGGTGGTGAGTATGATCATTGTTTGGGGTGGGATCAGGACACGTGGTGTATTGCAGCAACAGAGAGGGTGGTGTCAGCAGCTGCAGTAGTGGCAATGTTGACAGCGCATGTGCAGCACAGCAATGTGGTAATGTCTCAGGGAAATACCCCACTAGTGCTTTGGAGACCCATTACAGGTGATAGAGCTTTATAGCAGGGATGGGGATCCTTCGTCCCTCCAGTTGTTAAACTACGCATCCCAGCATGCCCTGCAACAGTTTTAGCATGGCCAAGTAGCAAAGCTGTAGCAGGGCATGCTGGGATATGTAGTTCAACCACAGCTGGAGGGCTGAAGGTTCCCCAAGCTCTATCCCTGCATGCAATAAATGATACATCCATGTGATGTCATCAATTATGGCATTGCAAGTTGCGCCAATTTTATCACAGCCCATCCTCAGATGCGGATAGTGGTAAATCGGACCCATAGGATTATGTATATATATATATATATATATATATATATATATATATATGTGGATCATTAGGTCGACATGCATTGGGTTGACCACTGACGGTCAACAGGCCTTAGGTCGACACACTCAAAAGGTCAGCATGACTTTAGGTCATTAGCTTAACACAAGCATTAATCCGACATTTGGAAGGTCGACAGTCAAAACGTCAATATGGGTTTATATGTTTTTGTACCGAATGTCGACATAGTTGACATGGACATTGTATCTGTGCACCACATCCCCTGACATGGCTTGCAGCACTCGCCATGCTTTGGGCACAGTGCCTTGCTACTCTCAGCACACTATTCTATTCTCCCTCCCCACCCGAGTGGATGGTAGGAAATACCGCCTGTTGGCACATGTCTGCTAACAAAAAAAAGTGAAAAACCAATGTCAACTTTGACTGTTATCCTTCCCAATGTTGACCTAATGCTTGTGTCGACCTAAAGCCGTGTTGACCTTTTGAATGTGTCAACCTAGGGCCTGTCGACCTTCACGGGTCAACCCAATGCATGTTGAGTTTAGGTGCGACTGTATACTATATAAAAAGTGCTGCACAATATTTCAGCACCACAAAAATGGACAGTTCCCATAGCCTCCCTGAAAAGAAAGACACAAGTGTGTACTATGGAATACTGCAAGTGGCAACTACCGGGCATGTCATATCTGGGGGATAATGATCTTAAATGTACTGTAGCCTGGAAAAATCTGAAACCAGGGGGGTATTTTCGAAAATACGAGTTCTATTTCATATGGGATGTTGCTATGGGAAACCAAGCAGATACTATCGATTATCTTTTAGAATTTGCTAAAAGGAGAGAAAGACTCTGATTGGTTGCCGATAGCAACATCCCATGAGAAATAGAAATAGAATTTCTATCAGTAAATTTCCCCATGTATATTGACGTATGGTTAGCTATGTCTAACCCAACATGTATAAACATAATGCTGTAGCTATTTTATTGTACTGAATATTTGTGTACGCTCATCCACTATTACAAGAGAGACAAAACGTGCATTGAGAATTGCAATTTGATTTTCATATTTTGCTCTATCACTCATTTTTTTCCCCTTTTTAAATCTTCATCATAAAAAAACGAAGGCATAGAACACACAGATTTATTATGGCTTCACAGTCTGACAATAAAGAATGTTTTTTTCCTAAAAGCACTTTAATAGCAAAATGAATATGATCCATCAACATGATGATCAGTGCCAACATCGCTGATTACTGTGTGAATGTATCCGCTTTGCTTTGATATTATTTTCATAATTTATTGAAGAAAGATGTAGAATGCAGTTTGGCTGTCTGTCTCCACAAAAAGATAGGAATATGACAGGCAACAAACTCATTTGAAAATCATGTGACTTCATACTTTGCAGCCTATAGGAATAACAAAAAAGTGTACTTTAATCATGAGGTATACCGACACAAAAATGGTATGTTATTTGTTATTACAGTATATTTTTAAGTTTTCTACACAATAAACTTTGAGATTTATTATTCTATCATTTCAAGTATACTATAGCAGTTAATATAATCTTTTTCAATTCTATTTATTTTCTAATTACGATGTAAGCTTGTATAGCCATTTGTGTGTCTACCTTGTATGTCCTTGTTTTATGCATGTCCTGTCTAGGGCTGGCGGCACCACTAGGCAGCTTTAGGCATTTGCCTGGCTGCCACACCCCACCCCCCCTTCCCCTGCAGCAGGTCGGAGGCAGTATGGCCACACGCATCCAGCAACCCCCCCGTGGAACGTGTCGGCGGTGGTCAGAGGCGGACGCAGATCCCCCCTGTGTTGCGATAAGGCCAGACCCCTCCCCGTGTAGCATCCTCTGGAGCAGGTGGAGCAGCGGGCCGGTCGCTCCCCCAACCCCCGCCTGGGGCGATGGGGTGCCTTACACCGTCACTGGTCCTGTTTTGTCCATTGTCTGGCGCTGTGTATAACAGTGATACTTTTTAAATCACTGATGATAATAATAACTATAATTGTAATAATAATTATACAAACTAAGGGGGTATTCAACCCTGGCCGAATTTTTTTGCCAGACAGAAAATCAGCAGATTGGCCGTATTCGCCTGAAAATACGAACTGAGAATACAGCTAAAAGCCGTATTCTCCGGATTCATATTTTTCAATGGTGAAGTCAACCGTATTTTGATGTTTCCCGGCATCCAAATATGGACAAGGATTAAGCATTGCATGCATCAGTCAGATCTGTACAATGCTACTCTGTGTATAAAAATAGAAAAATAATGAACGGCGTGGGGTTCCCCCCACCCACGAGTATAACCAGCCCATGGTTCATAGAGCTGGTCCTGGTTGCAGAAATACAGGGTGAAAATTAAATGGGATCCTCCTGTATTTCTATAGCCAGCACCAGGCTCTTGGCCTGGTCCTGGTTCCCAAAATACAGGGGACAAAAGGAGTAGGGGTCCCCCATATTTCGTAAACCAGCATCGCACTCAAACAGCCAGCAGTGTCTTGCCACAGCCAGGGGGACACTTTTACATAAGGTCCCCGGGCCAAAGCATGAGCAACATGGCTGGTCATCCCAAACCAGGTCCCTGGGTAAGTACCCCCCCCACACACACCACCCCAATCAAGAGATCTCCCCTCAAGGAGTCTCCGAAGTCTGGGTTGTCCCTGCCACCCATGGGCTGTGGGTGGCAGACTGATGCCATAAAAGTGTAAAAAAAAAAAAAAAAGTATTGTGTTCTGATGTGGAACAACAAGTTCCAGCAAGCCCCCCTCCCCCACACATGCAGGGACCTTGAGAACCACAAGTGCCCAAATGCAGTGCATTAATGGGCTTTTAGTTCCACAACAGAACCAATATATACTGTACATCAAAACACACACAATACACAGCACACACATACATACTCACCTGTAGGCCTGCCCTTTTATCCAGTAGATAATACATAGGGTATCTTTGAAAAAAAATTATACTCACCATTCCATCAGACGTAGATTGCATCCACTTTGGTCCTGTAGCATCCACCACTCTGTAAAAAGAAATAAACTGAATGGCCGGCTCCAGCGGACAGAATGTTGGCACTTACAATCCTTTACTGAGAATGAGGGAATCCCCTCTTCCCTCAGCCAATTTTGGGGTAGCTCCACACCTGTATCTCTCTGCGAAGCTCTATAGAAGCCCATGTTATGAATTTAACATGGGCTTCTGTGGTGGGAACCAGCAACTCCTAATGACCGCAAGGTGGCCCCATTGAGGGAGGGAATTCAGCTGATAGTAAATTAGCTGAAGCTAATTTACCAGCCATATTTTACAGCGAAGGGGTAACTTCATTTATACCCATTCCATCTTCGTAAATTTCCCCCCATTATTTATGATATTCTGTAACATTTTATACCAAATGACCCTTCTTATTTTTAGCGCTACTCATATCCTTTTTTTGCATCTTCTTGTTTTTTTGTTTTGGGAATAGACTGTTCCCTGGACTTAGCTGCTTGGCAATGAATCCCGAAGCACCCGATACACCTTGGTAAACCCTTTTTCAGTCTATCTAAGAATATTAGCCTCATAGCTGCATTCATGATGGATTGTAGTGGTTATAGTCTGTATTGAAGAAGATCAGAAAGGAGACTATCGCAATAACCAATGCAGAAGATGATGAGAGCACAGGGCCAGCAACAGAAATCTTGGGACCCGGTACAATGATATCTCTGCCCCCCCCCCAACACATCCCCTTGAGCAGAACATTTTTAGCATAATTCATAATCACTAATACTGGAGGGGGGGTCTGGGTAAGTACCCTTACAGGAATCCAGACAGGTGCCTTTCTAAGCCATTGCTAGGCACTGCGCTGCTCCAGCTATGTTTACAGCTCCTGAGCCACTGAAAACATTGGGGCCCCCCACAAGCTTGGGGCCCAGTACAGATGTCCACTGGACACCCCCCCACCCCCGTTGCCTGCCCTGTGAGAGCAAGGATCAGAGTCGGTGGTGTAGCTTTCATGTGGCAGACCCAGCGGCAGCTTGGAAGAGCAAGTGCCAGGGGGGCCTGTGGTGGGTGCCAGCACCCAGTGCACTGACATGCTGGCTGACTACCCTGCCAGCACGGCAGGAGGGGATGTGTATAACGCAGTTTATCCTGGGGGGGTAACATGGTGGAGGGGGGCTGTGTATAATGAAATGTGTCCTGGGGGGTAGCATGGAGGTGTGTGTATATATATATATATATATAGGGGGGGCACAAACTTTTGGGCAGGGGGAACACAATTTATAGTTACGCCACAGATCAGAGTTTTAGCTGGGTCTTGTGTAAGCTAACATTGTCATTTGAATATTTTTTCATTCAATGTGGGGAACAAAGGAAAGTTCAGAGTCCAGGATGACGCCAAGGCAGTGTTTGTTTGGTACGAGTGATTGTCATATTCTCTACAGTGATTGAGATATCTGGTTGGTAACTACTATTTAATGGTGAAAAATGTAAATATAATTAATTCTGTTTTAGAAATATTCAGTTTGAGGTGATGAAACAGCAGAAAAGCATTCAGAGACATGTCCCAATACAGATGGGGACAGGTCTGGGGAGTAAAGGTAGATTTGAGTATCATCCACATGTAGATGATACTGAAATATAAAGGAGCTGATTAGTTTGCCAAGAGATGTGGTATAGATTGAGAAAAGCAGAGGACCTAAGACTGAGCCCTGAGGTACTCCAACTCAGAGGCGAATTTAGACATCATGCAGCTCTAGGTAAGATAACAGTTTGGGGCCTGCGCAAACAATCCATAGCACTATATTTTTGCTGATGATTGCAGCCAGCATCGGCAGAGTACCTTGGCACATGCACACTCTGATAAATGCTCAGCTGCATGACCATCGGCATTGCTTACAAATCTGAATCAGCCTCTAAGGCTTTTGGAAGTAGGCTTACTACCCGTGTCACATTTAAAGTAACCTGATCGCATACAGTGGATGAGACTATTGTATGTGTCCAAATAGGTTTTTTTTCCTACATCCCCTTGGAACTTGCTGGGACCTAGGCAGGGCCGGACTGGCCTTCTGGCAGTTCTGGCAAATGCCAGAAGGGCCGATGGCCGTGTGGGCCGATTTTGCTCAAAAAGTTCACCCTGAGCCTCCCTGTCCCTGTCTGTTCGTCACTGTAAAGCGCCTTGCTGCCGCCGCATCATTTGCATATTGATGCCGGCGTCATGACATTATGATACAGGAATTTTAATTTAAGCAGAGAGCTAATCAGAGTCAGTCACATGGTGACTGTAGTCGGATCCATCCTGTAGTGCCAGTGCCACAGTGAAAGCCAAGACTAGTAAGTGTCCTGCTCTTTTTGTCTATGGGCATAACTGTGTGCAGCATATTGTCTAATGGTAATAACTGTGCAGCATATTGTCTAATGGTAATAACTGTGTGCAGCATATTGAGTAATGGGCAACATGATGTGTAGCATTTTGTGTAATGGGCATCACGGTGTGCAACATTTTGTGTAATGGGCTTTATGGTTTGCAGCATTTTGTGTAATGGGCATTACGGTGTGCGGCATAATGTGGAAAGGGCATTACGGTGAGAGGTGGAATGGGCATTGCGGTGAGCGGCATAAAGTTTAAATAGGCATTACGTTCTGTGACATAATGTGTAATAGGCATAATGGTGTGTTCCATAATGTGTAATGGGCATAATGGTGTGTTCTATAATGTGTAATGGGCAGTGTAATGCCTCCTTTGTGTGATGCCATGCCTCCTTTCCATGAGGTCATGCCCCCTTTTTCGCTGCGTGGCTTCACAGCGCAAAGGTCCCGGCTTCTGTAGTGGGCATGTGTGCTCAAAATGCCAGGGCCGATTTCTGGTCCCAGTCTGGCCCTGGACTTAGGCAAGGACTAGGTTGTCTTGTGGAAAATCCACCTCTGTTCCTACTGATAGAGGTAGCGAAGAGGAGGTGGAATCAGAGAAACAAACTTATAGACTTAACGATCAGAAAATGTAGTGTTTTATACAAATAAAAAAAGCAGCCTCCCATCCCTTCCCCAGTGCTTCTCACCTCATCACCGCATATATTTCCCCTTCAGAACCCATGATTGTAGACAGAGGTGTTGGGCTCATAGGGGACACAGCCAATGCATGGCTGCATGGGGGGGGGGGAAGCAGGGGGTGGCTGCATGGAAAGGGGGTGGGGAGTTCACTAAAAGTCAGAAGCCACTGGCTCCAAATATAAGCTGCCAGTGAATACTCAGATGTATTGGCCATGTTAAACATGCAACTCGGTTGATGTTATGGGAGCAGACACAAAACCTCTCTATAAAGTCAAGCATAATTACAGCTGGTTTGTTTGTGTGAGTTATATTCAGCAATGTAAACAATTACAGCACTTTTGTAACAAATAAACTTGTTTTGAATGGGCCCCCCTGCACTCTGTGAGAATGAGGAGTCAGAATAACAGAGAAGGAAGGACATGGCAGAGTACAAGGCGGAACCAGACAAGATGGATACTGGGAGGGGAAGATTATAGTTAGGCTGCAGAGAGGGAGGGTTAGAGTTGGACACATAGAAGGAGCGTTTAGAGTTAGGGCTATTTCACACACTCCGGCTACTGCCGGGCGGCGAAACCCTGCATGGCCAGGAAGCTGTGCCGCACACCATAGTTAATAATGGACACAAATGTGTCCATTCACATGGGATACCACGGCCCGGCCTCCCAGTTGCAGCCGGATCCCACCACTGGAATGAACAGCTGCCGGGCTGTGGCCATCCCCACCATTGTAAACTGCTGTGTGCGGCATGGCTTCCTGGCCGTGCAGGGTTTCGCCTCCCGGCAGGAGCCGGGGCATGTAAAATAACCTTAGGCTACAAGGTGGGAGGGTTCATTTAATCAGTGGGGTACGAAGGTTAGGAACTAGTGGCAAGGGTTAGGGAAGTGGGGTTTGATCTACAGCAAGTTGGTCGACAAGCGTTAGGTCAACACCGTTAGGTCGACATGGTTCTAGGTCGACATGGTTCTAGGTCGAAAGGTCAATAGGTCGAGACAAGCGTTAGGTCGACAGGGTCTAGGTCAACAGTGAAAAGATCGTCATGGGTTTTTCACTGTATTTTTTTACCCGAATGTCGACACAGTCAACATGGACACAGGTTTCAGTACACCGCATCCCCTCGAGCACGGTGCCTCACTGCGCTTGGCACATTATTTTATTCTCCCACCACGCCCTAGTGGATGGTAGTGCATGAAATACAGGAAAAAACAACAATGGTGGTGGAGCGCGGAATTAAATTTAGAAAAATACTAAACACTGATCAGTTGGGAATCACATTTAAAAAGTAATTTATTTAGGAATAAAACATACTATGGATCTGATAATTTTCATGAAATGTGGTTATAAACAAGATTCATGAAAACAATAATAAAAGATTAATGTAATGCCAGCACTAGGCATGGAATGGGTTAAACATCCCAGGCTGTGTGTGTGACCCTTGGGGAGCATGTGACTCGGGGATCCAATAAGGTGCTTGGGAATGGCAGAGTTAGTTGAACATTGGGGCAGGAAAGGGAGGAGTCTTCCTCTCTTTCCTGCTGAAATTTTGGTGAGTGGACGTTTTCATCTGAGCTCCCACTTGTCCCTATTTTAGGCACCTTTTCCTTGCTAAGTCATGTCCTCACGGTCCCCGCACCCACGGCACTCGGCCAGGCTGCCTGCCTGCCCGTTTTGCTGCAGAGGATGACCAGCTGCCCGCCTCCACACTTGCCGCGCGATCGCCCGCGGTGTCGGCGTCTGCGCCTCCCGCAGGTTGGCGTGTGAGGAGGGCCATGTCTGCTGGCCCCAGCCCCCGGGCTGCGGGCGCAGCTGCGGCCTCCTCCGGGTCGGCCGGTGGGTGGCGCGGCGGCGGGAGGTGGTGGGCCTGATGCTGCCACTGCATCCCCGGCCCCAGCCCCTGCTAGGAGTCGGCGGGGTGGTCCCGGGCGAGGAGAGGCGACTAGGTCGCAGAGGAGCGTGTCTCCTTTGCCTGAGAGATGGCCTTTGACCCCGAGGTCCTCTCTGCTGCTCTGTCCTCGGTTGCTGGGGCTCTGGCTCCCCTGGTGCAGGCAATGCCACGGGGCGCGGGGGGTGATGGTGCTAGTGGGAGGTCACCGGCTTCGGCCAATAGGGGTGTCACTCGGGGTTGCTCCCAATTTATGCGGGCCATCCAAGATATGGGAGATGCAGTAGCGGTGATGGAGGGGAGGTCTACCCGTAGTCCTGACACCATTGACCCCACTCCACGGCGGGCCTCGGGCCGCTCAGCCCCCATCCCAGAAGGAAGGGACGAGTACGATATCGACATGGAGGAAGATTTCCCATGTCGACACGGCTGATGATGTCGACACGGACATGACACATGGGCTGCTCAGCGGGAGTCGTCAGGTGAGGCCTCTGATGAGGAGGGGGCAGGGTCTGCTTCTAGGGGATCTTCAGGTAGTTCCCAGGGCACCCGATCTACTTCTTCCTCTTCTTCGGCCGGTGGGTCTGACCACGGCAGCGCGGCTAAGGCCCGCAAGCGGGCTGCTAAGTATGCTAAAAAGTGCGGCTGGGCATTTGGCTGCAAAATACCAAGCATAGAAAGAAGGCGGCCTTGTCACGTAGAGAGCGCAAGAGGCGTAACCTTCCCGGGGTGGTTCACTGCGACTACACGGCAGTGTTGATGGGCCTTAGAGAGAGCTGCAGGGTTAAAATACAAAAAGGGGACTTTGTTGATGTATTTAGCCTGACAGAGGAGTCCAAGAAGGCGTTCAAGGAGGCTAAGGGTAAGGGGGGCATAGACGGGGAGGCCTACCGCTCCTATGATAATTGGCTGGCAGGTTTCTACCTGGAGGACAGACCCGATGAGCATATGAATGTCATCAGGTACATTCATATGGTCCATGACATGCACCTTAAATATGGTGGCACTGCTTGACGTACCTACGATGAGCAGTTCCGGTGCAAGCAGGATTGCTTGCATATATTAGACCTGGGGTGTAAGGACATGGAGGTGTGGATGGAAGTGGTCAGGGTCCACTTGAGTGCAGTCGAGGGTGTCACTACGGCTGCCGCTGCAGCTGCGGCCCCCTCCACTGCGCCCAGGGTTTCATCGGGGCCCCCACAGGCGCAACGTCCTGCGCCTGGGGCCCGGCCTGCAGGGCCAGGACAGGCAAAGGGGAAGTGTTATGCCTATAACAACTCCTCTTGTCAGTTGGGACAAAAATGCAGGTTTAAACATGTTGGCATCAATTGTTCGGGGAACCATCCAGCCTCAAGCTACTTTCGAGGCGACCGCCCCGGTAGAGGGGCGGGCGCTGGGTCCTCCTCCAAGGCGGGTCCCTCTGGGAATCCTCGATAGGGCTCATACCGATACCCGGATATGGTGACTGCGGAGTTTCTGTTTCAAGGTTTTAGTCAGGGGTTCCAGTTGCTAGTTCAGGGCGTAGTTAGAGGGGGCTCCTTCAGAAACCTGCAGTCTGCTCGTTCACTCCCCGAAGTGTTCAGGGAAAAAGTGGACAAAGAGTTACAGTTAGGGCGTATGGCCGGCCCTTTTGATGGATCCGATATGATATCCCGGCGGTCGGGATCCCGGCGGTCGGAATCCCGACACTGGAATCCCGACCGCCGAAATCCCGACAAGGGGGGAACATGGATCGCCCCCCCTTGCGGGCTCGCTGCGCTCGCCACGCAGCGGGCCCGGTGCCTCGCTACGCTCGGCACGCTATTATATTCTCCCTCTATGGGTGTCGTGGACACCCACGGAGGGAGAAAGTTTCGGGATTTCGGCGGTCGGGATTCCAGTGTCGGGATTCCGACCGCCGGGATCCCGACCGCCGGGAAATTAACCGCATCCCCTTTTGATCAGCCCCCAGTAGATGGCCTGGTTATCTCCCCGGTGGGAGTCGTGCCTAAGAAGGTTCCTGGCAAATTCCGCCTAATTCAACATCTGTCTTACCCTGCGGGTTTCTCTGTCAATGACACCATCCCGGAAGCGTGCTGTTCAGTGGCTTATCAGTCATTTGACGATGCTCTGGCTATGGTTCAGTCGTACGGTACAGGGGCCCTTATGGCTAAGATCGATGTTGAATCCCCATTCCGGCTGCTTCCATTACACCCCAATGCTTTCAGGTTAATGGGCTTTCGCATAGGAGAGGAGCATTTCATCGACAAATGTTTGCCGATGGGGTGTTCGGTATCCTGTGCCTTTTTCGAGAGATTCAGTACCTTTTTGCATGGGTATGTGGAGCAGTCGTCAGGGGAGAGCGGGATCGCTCATTACCTTGACGACTTTCTGTGTGTCGGGCCGGCCGGGTCCACCCGTTGTGCGAACATCCTGAATAGTATCCGTTCTCTTTTCCGTCACTTCGGGGTCCCAATTGCTGAAAAAAAGACGGAGGGCCCTGTTACGTGTCTTTCCTTTCTGGGGATCCAGATTGACTCCGTACAGGGGCTATGCTCCCTGCCGCGGGATAAGGTCACAAAACTCGGGGAGGCCATAGACGTTTGTCGCCAAGCCAGGAAAGTCCCATTACGTCAAGCTCAGTCTTTGCTGGGGCAACTGAATTTCGCTTGCAAATTATCCCTATGGGTCGGTTATTTTGTAGAAAGTTGGAACGTGCCACTGCAGGGGTGGCCAGGGCGCATCACCTAGTCCGCCTGTTGAGTGAGATCAGGCGAGACCTGGAGGTTTGGGCTGCATTCCTCCAGCATTTTAACGGTGTGCGGATCTGGTTGGCCCCTGTAGTGGACAATCTTCAGTTGCAGTTGTTCACTGATGCCGCAGGTTCCACTGGTTTTGGTTGCTTTTTAGCTGGTAGTTGGTGCGTTGCTCCTTGGCCCCCTGGTTGGTTTGAGTCAGGCCTGACGCAAGACTTGCTGCTGTTGGAGTTGTTCCCCATCATGGTTTCCATGGAGATCTGGGGGCCTCGCCTGGCGAACAGGAGTCTGCTTTTCTGGTGTGATAATTTAGGGGCGGTTCACGCCATCAACAACCAGAGGGCCAAATCGCTTGTTGTGTTGCGCGTGTTGAGTCACCTGTTTCTCCAATGTTTGCGCTTCAACATATTGTTCAGGGCGCGACATGTGCCGGGGGTCGAGAATGAAGTGGCTGATGCCCTTTCTCATTTCCAGTGGCAGCGATTTAGGGAACTGGCCCCTGATGCTGACTCTGTGGGGGTACCCTGCCCCTCTTCTGTTTGGCAGGTGATCGGGCCGGACTGGAGGGGTTAGCTGAGTCCTCCCTGGTGCCTGCTACCCTTAGGACATATCGGCAGGCCTGGACGGAGTGGGAGGAGTTCCCTGGAGGGGCCGTGCGTGCAGGTAGGCAGTGGTACTTCTTGTGGCATTAGTACAGCGCCGGCAGGTCCAGGGCAGTGGCTTCACGTTATTTTGTAGACTTAAGGGCTATCCTGACTACACAAAAAGTTTCTTGGTTTCTAGAGCAATGAAGGGTTGGTCCCATGTTTCCTCGGTTCCCCCGGATGCCCGGCGTCCTATAGATGTTTCCATGCTCCCGGCTCTGATGGATGGGGTGGGTCGCTGCACTGACTCAGAGTATGAGACCCTCTTATTCCACCTGGCTTTTTCTTTGGCATTCCACAGGGCTTTCCGGGTATCTGAAATTGTAGCGCCGGCTAAGTCCAGAGAAGCAGTCCTTCTGTTGTCCGATATGCGAGTAGATTCTGGGGCACTATGGGTTCGGCTTAGGTGGTCCAAGACTGATCAGGCGGCTAGGGGTAAATGGGTAGCATTAGCGGCAGTGAGTCCGGCTGGGGTCTGCCCGGTGGCTCTTGCCTCGCAGTATGAGTTGGTGCGGCCGCCCCGCGAGGGCTCTTGGCTCTTGCATTATGACGAGTCTCCGGTGACTCTTTATCAGTTTCGCTGGATGTTGTGTCACTGTTTGGCAGGGATAGGTCTCTCCCCTCGGGAGTTCGGGACCCATTCCTTTCGCATTGGGGCGGCCACATCTGCTGCTGTGGCCGGGCGATCAATTGGGGACATTAAGGCTTTAGGAAGGTGGCTCTCTGCTAGTTATAAG
This sequence comes from Crinia signifera, assembly GCF_055691185.1. Lineage (NCBI taxonomy): Eukaryota > Metazoa > Chordata > Amphibia > Anura > Myobatrachidae > Crinia > Crinia signifera. Next base: position 190,064,238 of record NC_139220.1, read on the forward strand.
AAATATATTAGGCCTCACATCCTGCCCTGAGTGCGCTGTACTGTCTTGTTTGTTTTGTTTGGATGCTGAATGATCCTTTGTTACCCCTACCCTTGTCCTTCCTACTCGGGGATTAGCTACGCTCTGCTGTTGGGCCAGCGTCCGGAGTTTTCTCGCTTTTTGCCTGACCTGACGGACTGAATTGACCTTTTAATTCGGCTATAGTCTGAATTAAGAGTCCCTCAGCAGGTCCAGTCATTTTTTCTCCGGCCGAGTACACCTTTCATTCCGCATCCCCTTCCACGTCCTGATACCCTCAAATGTTTGTGACTCTTCCCTCTTGTGTCCTGGTATGGCTTCAATCGTGATTGAAGCATGTCTCTGGCACCAATACGTGCCACAATCAGAATCTTACCAAAAATTTTATTTTTTGGCAGATCCTCTAGTCCAATACCATGTCCCTTCATATCAATCCAACCTTACTAATGGCTTCTCTTTTCTTCTCCCTTTTATAGGTGTGGGATACGATAGGTTAAATGTGTGGGTAGTGTGTCACTCCTTTATCTATTGGGCTGCTAGGTTGGTTGCCTCTGGGGAGGGGCCTGATTTTCCTTGCTCTCGATCCATTAGGTGGTTGGGTGTTCGGGGAATGACTTTGAGCGCCTTGAAGTCTTTCCTTATGGTGCATGTTCGCAGGTTCGGTGTGCCCGAAGTCCTGGTGCTTCATATCGGTGGCAACGACCTTGGAAAAATGTCCCAATTGAGATTGCGGGCCCGTATCTTGAGTGATTTGGAGGCCATTTGTGCAGCCTGGCCACAGTGTGGTCATTTATTGTTCCTCGTATCAGTTGGACAGGGGCTAGAGATGCTAAGGCGGTTGTTGAGGCCAGACAGAAGCTTAATTCGGCAGTTGCAAGGTGGGTTTTTAGCGGCCGGCGGTGCTGTTATACCTCATGCACGGATTAGGTTTAAGTACCGTCACCTGTTTAGGCCTGATGGGGTTCATTTAGTACCTGAGGGGCTGTTTATGTTTCCGGAGGATCTGCTTCTGGTTGTTGCTAGGGTGTTTTAGGCTGGTGGCGGGGCTGTACCCTGGGACCAGGGTTCCTGCCTTGGTGGGAAAGAATGGCAGGTTAATAGTTTTTAGCCTTCATTACCTGTTTATGCAACGTATATAGATTGTTTTCGGTGCGCTCGCCTATTCATTGACTTAGGCCTTTCGCTTGATCACCCGCTCGGGGGCAGCGAGACCACCTGGTTGGGTGGTAGTCAATGTAGTAGGTCGAGTGGATACCGCTTGGTAGGGTAGTTTGATTACGTATGCTGGGTTTGGGGGTGGAGTTTAGTTTAGTAGCCGTTCTTTCTTGGCCACCATTTATTTAAATTAGTTTAATCAAATCAAAACTAGCTTGAATATTTCAAATAATAAATCAGCTAACAATTTATGCCAAACCTATGTCTCTGAGTCTTTATTTCAGGTTTAATGCTAAGATAAGTTAAGTTAAAGGTTTAACATGCTAGAGGTACACACACATGAGGTGCTAGGATGTTTAGATTAATGTAATGCCAGCACTAGGCATGGAATGGGTTAAACATCCCAGGCTGTGTGTGTGACCCTTGGGGAGCATGTGACTCGGAGATCCAATAAGGTGCTTGGGAATGGCAGAGTTAGCTGAACATTGGGGCAGGAAAGGGAGGAGTCTTCCTCTCTTTCCTGCTGAAATTTTTTAAATCAACGCTCGTGTACTGGCAGCTGATCTGATTGGCAAACGGTACACAAACTCTGATTGGCTCAAAAGCCAGTGCAGCATTTTAATTGGCTGTCGGTGCCCTGCATTGAAGATGCCTGTGCCTTGGGAACTGCACCGAGCGCAGCACAGGAGCACAGCGGAGGCAGTTGGGTGGGGGGGTTGCAGTGGGCAAAATGAGCTGCCCAGGCCCTTCCAGGGGCCAGGACAGCTGTACCCACAGCACCCCCCCTATCGGCGGCCCTGAATGCCTGCTTGGAGATGTATATTGTGCACCAGACACCAGGGCCATAGATATATTCTCTGTGCTTTGGTATTGCAGGGGGTGGGTGAACTAATCATGGAAACATTACTAGGAGGCAGTGTACACCCCTCATCCAGGGGCAGATCCTGGGAGGGGGACAATAAGTGCTTGTGTGTGCATGTGTACTGTTTTGCTAATATACTAAATACACATACAGTACAGTATTATTGTACATACCACCCATGCAAAAACGCACCCATTCACAACAGAATAAATAACTGTTCCTAATGAATGAAGGTTATATATGGATTTTATTATTACAAAAATGCTCCAGACAATCATTTTAAATAATACAATGATTATACTATTAAACATTAAATTACTGCCGACTCTTCATCTTCCATGACAGGGGCACACCTATTAATATGCTGTATAAATAAAAAATTCTGAATTGGGGAAATTCCTTCCTTGCTAACTTTATATAGACAGAGCATCTCCTCATTTCTTTGCCTTTATTTCTGACAGCTGACTGCTAAGCATTTTCTATTTATAGCTCTATAGCGCTGTTCCTATACAGTGTTAGACTACCGTCTGCAGCAAGGGAAGCCAGAATCGAATATATGTGCATGTTACATAAAAAGCACACACATATGCATGTATAGATAGATAGATAGATAGATAGATAGATAGATAGATAGATAGATAGATAGATAGATAGATAGATAGAGTATTTATTTTAATTTAGGTGTAGCCTTGTTATGAGAATAGTGTGCACAGTGAAGATAAATCAGTTGGCAGGGAAGTGGAAGAAGGGGGCGTTAAATTCAGTTTAATGCTGAGCTTCAGATAGATCCTTCACTGGCAGAATTAATGTGCTGCTATATATAGAAGACTAGTGTTCCTAGGGGGAAACTTAATGATGCAATGACGTCACTGCAGGTCAGCTCCAGACTGGTGGAAGTCAGTTGCATGCATCTGGCTGCAGAATATTAGCAGGATGGGAAGGTACAGGGAGGGAATCACTGCCTGTACACCTAGAAACAAGCAGCTGTTATGCAATGCCTTGCAGCAGCGTCCAGCTTTACCCATACTCACTCCAACTATCCTCAGATTAATCATACATACATCTATATGGATACAAGATCCTGAAAATGAAAAAGAAAAAAAAAATGCCACATCTTCTACACTCATTAATGTCATCCTGATCTTATAGACTGGAAGGATCATGTGAAGAAAGGTATGTCCATATTGCATTTTTTTTAAAGCATTTGTTGTCACAATACTCTGGGTACTGTATATAAATTATTGTACAATGTGTCTGGCACCTTCTGCTGTTAGCACATAAAAGGATTCTGTGATCTGGTCCTTCACAGTCCTTTCCTAACTTGACATGTATATATAGACCGTGAAGATGCTGGCGTAAATGACAGTTCTGTCATCAAATGTAATTCCAATATCAGCACTTTGTTATTTAAACAATTCGGTGAAAGGTGCAGACACAATATTTTTTGTCATGAAAATATTGCTTTTCTTTCTCTGTGATGTTACCTGTTGGTTTGTATACTCCAGTTTCCCACCAGTTGCCATTCTGGTTTAAAATCAACATAAACAGCCTTATCAAATAAAAGAAAACATCACAAAGGCTTTTAACCTGTCTCCTGTGATTCTGTACAGATTGTTTCCAAAGGGACTTTTCTCTTTGATAAATACAGAGCTGTTCTGCGAGAGGTTCAAAGAAACCCCCATCAAATGTGACAAATCTGCTAGGGGCCATAATGAGAAAACATACAGTAAATAATCAAAACATACAGTATACAATAAGCACAGTTTACTGATTCAGAAAAGCATCTGCTAAACCTCAAATGTTTTTGCTTCAGATTTATTGACTAAGAAAATAAGAGGGGGGGGGGGGGGGGGCATAAAAGTAAGTGACCTCTATCTGTGCTTCATCATGCATTATCCAAAGATAGCTACAAATAAATAAAACAGGAGACATATAACGTGACAGAATAATAAAACATTTCTATCACTGCAACATAAATTCGGAGGATGTGTGTATCCTCCCTGCTAATTTGGTAATGCCTTAGAATAGTATTGTACCATCTACACAGTATATGGTTGTCTTCGTGTTCATGTCGTATGGCATAGTGAAAATAAATGAAAAACCTACAAATTTGATATTTAGAAATAGATTCTTTGGTTTGTCTGTTGGATGGACAGCTGAGTGCCTAGATCAGTAAACCTTGGACAGTTCTCTGAGCTATTTATCTTGTGCTTGGGATAAACCATGACATAGTTATCACCCTGATGGAAAATTATTCATGTTACGTGTAAAAAAAAAAAAAAAAGCCCAGTCTTCTAAGCTGTGTTGTGCAAAGCTAATTTGCTTCATAGCCTGTTGGTTGTAATTCAAATTATTTCCACAATGTTTACTTGCCTGGGTCATATGTTGTATTGTTGGAGCAATTAGTCATAGAGAAATTCAACGTAACCATAAGGCATATTCTCAAACATGGAATCATCAGTAATTTCAGACTCATTTTGTTCATATTTTATTGCAGTGCCGGAATTCATGACTCCTTTATACCCGCTACCTGAACCAAGTTACTGGGTAGGATGTGTATTTCCAACCCAAGCCTTAATGTCATCGCAGGTACAGTACATAGAACTGCATTGAATTTCTCAATATAATACATACTGTAGATGTTTTGGGGTCTTGATGAAAGGCTAGCGGCATACTGCATCTAGGTTAAAGATACACAGTAGAATTGTAGCCAAACCCATAATATTACTTGATTCTATTGAAATATATTATCCTCTTTTAGCTAATTGAGACACCTGTCATGAGATGTGGGAAAAGGTGGTACCTGAGGGACAGTCATCCTCACATTTCTGGTTGAAATGTGTTTGAGAAAAGGAGCACGTGAACAGTATTGTGTATTTAAATTCAGGTATCCTTAATATAATCAGGAGCCAATAATATCTGACGCAGCCTTACAGGAGTACTGTATATTGATGGGTAACATCTTTCATCTGATGCAGCAGCCACATATTATCACCACACAATGTGCATGCTTTCCTGATTTGGCCAAATAAAGGTGCAGACCGGGACATCAACATGTATCCGGAGCTTTTAAATACGTTTTTCAGCTGGGATATTTGATATTTTCATGCTCGATATTATAAGTGGGTCTAAAAAGTTAACCTTACACAAAAACGTAAAGCATTTTTTGAGAAGAAGAAAAACATTGTTTCCTGCTATGTAAGTTGTTATGACCTGTAGGCACATGTTCATGTAGTTCTTGGGCAGAGTCAATGTGACCTCTTCTCATTTGTCCTGCACTGTCATAGGTACCTGTTTAATGAGTACATATAAACATGCAGATTGGCCTGGCAAGAGTACTGTAGTAGGTGTTTCACACAAAATGCTTACAAAATACATCGCCAGAAGGTACGTACTGTTGTAAGGATGACCATGGCAGGGATGCAGGCGGTCAAAATCCTGCAACCAGTATCCCAATGGAGGGAATCCCAACAGGGGTCAGGTAAATATACTTACCTTCCCTGTGCCCCCTCCCCCCTAATCCTAACCCTCTCTTCCTGCAGCCTAACCCTACCCTCTTGTGCCTAACCTTACCCTCCTTACCCCTGCAGCCTAACCCTTCTAAGTGCCTAACCCTTCCTTCTCACAGCCTAATCCTAACCTCCCACAATCTAACCCTTGGTCCCCTCTAGTGGGTAAACCTAACCCTAACACTCCACCCCACCCCCGGCTAACTCTAGCCCACTCCACCTACTGTACGTCTGTTTGGGATTCCATCAGTATTTTGACTGCTAACATCCCGTCCCATCCACTACAGAACATACTTGAATCATAATAGGATATATTAATGGAATACTCAGAAAAGAGCCACTTAGCCCATCTAGTCTGCGCATGTAAACAAACACTTACACACTAGGGTCAGTATTTTATTTTTTAATGGGGGGAGGGACAATTAACCTACCAGTATATTTGGACCTACCCACAGTAAACCCACCCATGACCTTATTGTTGTGAGGCAGTAATGCTAACCATTACACCATCAGTGCTGCCATGATTATGTGGATGCTACCATTCCGGACTAAGCTACTTTACAACCTACTCAAATTGAGAAAAGCTACAGTAGAATATTAGGTACTTATGAGTTATCTGGGCGCCCGATATCGCATCGCATCGCATCGCATCGCATGCGACCATCGGATGCGATGACCCGATTTTTCCATAGGAATCAATGTTAAAATGGACTGAGTCCATTTTAACATGGAATTCAATGGGAAAAGGGGTCCTTTTCATACCCCTACTATCCAAGTGGGCATGGAGTTGGATATAAACCTGTGGCGAGCGTAGCGAGCCACCGAGCCCGAAGCGTGGCGAGCGAAGCGAGCCCCGCGAGGGGCCGGTATTCTGTGTCCCCTCGCGGGGCTCGCTACGCTCGCCACGCTTCGGGCTCGGTGGCTCGCTACGCTCGCCACAGGTTTATATCCAACTCCATGCCCACTTGGATAGTAGGGGTATGAAAAGGACCCCTTTTCCCATTGAATTCCATGTTAAAATGGACTCAGTCCATTTTAACATTGATTCCTATGGAAAAATCGGGTCATCGCATCGCATCGCATCCGATGGTCGCATGCGATGCGATGCGATGTGCCCGATCCGACCCGATTTAGAAATCGGGCGCCCAGTTAACTCACAAGTACCGAATATTATTTCAATTTAATAAACCCTTCAGTGAGCTAATATGTATAAATAATTGTAATGATATAACAGAAAAAAATATGCCAGGACACATTTTCTTATAAATTAATTGATGTTCCCTATTCTAGATGCAAATGTACAGTATGCATTTATTACATTTCAGTAAGGGAGATGTAATGTTGGAGTACTATGTGCCTAGTTGAGCATCAGTTTTACATTCAATAATTTTATATATATACTATATGGTATCAAATGCATATGTTTAAATGTAACATTTAGATTACATTTATATTAATTTGTTAAAAAAAAAAGTCTTGTGACATTTGTTTTTTTGCCAGATCCTTACATTCATTTACACACATTATCGCAATTCCATTGTAGGGTTTATTATAGTTATCTGTACTGGTTTGATGAGAGCACAATCATTCACAATTAACATGCAAGTGTTATCGTTTACAGTAGAAAGGGGATAGGTCACCGAAGTGCCCTAGAGGGGCGCCAGGGAGGAGTTGTCTTGCCAGAACTGCGGTTTCTAAAATTGGTAAGTCAAGCCCAAAAAATACAATATAAGAAAAGGGGATGTGAAACCGCGCTCGCTAAGAACATGCAACATGTGTAAATATAATGATTAAAGATTTATTAAAAAATAGGTATAGTTAAAATAATAAGATAAATCATATATCCATAAAAGTTGAAGGTACCACAAAAGTATAAAATGAGAGCAGGGATAGTCACCCACAGTTCAGCCGTGTAGTGTCCTGTGTGGAGGAACTATGGTGCCTCCGGATTATTGTCCCATTTGTGAATGCCAATGACAGGGGAAACTTGTTTTGGGAGAGGTGCTGATCTCCAACCCAGGGAGCGCCTGTTGTTGTGAGGTGCTCTACCTGGTATGCGTAGTAGTACTGTCCCTTGATTTCTGGCTGTGGAAATAAATTCTGGAGGCTGGGTCGGTCGCAGGGGATGAACAGTGAGGCATCTGGATATTCGGGTGTCCTTCCTCTCCTCCACCAACGCGTTTCGCTAAACAGCTTTTTCAAGGTGATGATTTCATATACTTCTTTAGTTCGCTGCTGGAAATTTGAGGTTAATTTACTAATTAGCACCTGGTTACTTGCGTGTGTTATTATTTCCGTTCAATTTGTGGTAATGTATCATCTGTATGGTATAAACTGTTACAGGAAATGTCTTAGGGCTCATTTAGGGGTAGAATTAGAAAAATAAATTATTTATTTATTTTTGCACACAAAAAAAAACACATTTCCTACATGAGCAGGAATACTAGAGAAATCTGTAAACACACTCTTGTGTACCATTGATCTGTGGGATCCGGTCATTAGGTCATTGACACAAGCATTAGGTCGACATGGGCAAGGTCGACAGTCAAAAGGTCAACCTGGGGTTTTCCACTGTTTTGTGAGCCGACATGTGCCGACAGGCGGTATTTCATGCCCTACCATCCACTAGGGCGTGGTGGGAGAATAAAATAGTGTGCCCAGGGATGTGGTGCACTTCAAACTGTGTCCATGTCGACTCTGTCAACATTCGGGTAAAAAAAGTGAAATCCCCCATGTCGACCTTTTGACTGTCGATCTTGCCCATGTCAACCTAATGCTTGTGTCAACCTAATGTCCTGTTGACCTAGTCCCATGTTGACCTTGACCCATGTCAACCTTGACCCATGTTGACCTTAATCCATGTCGACCATGCTGTCTGTCAACTTAATGGTGTTGACCCAATACTTGTCGACCAAAAGATCCACACTCTGAGGAAGAGTAACAAAAGCAGGCCGAGGTGTGTACATTTCTGCTGAGCATTGTAAGTGTGTGTGTCCATGTTATTGCCACACAATTAGACATGGACCCATTTACAGATATTTTTTGCAGTGGGTGTTTCGTTTGCAGTTGCTGAATGACTAATGCATTGAGGATGATGTCATCATAGAGGATTCAAATTGACTGACTTTATTATCCATCAGACTTAAATAATCGTGCAGTGAGCCATTTTCATTCTGTGACAGCACTGGCTTCACTATGATTAGGAGTGACTTCCCATTGGAAATACTATCTGTCAGTCACCTGGAGGCCAGGCAGTCCTATTTAAAGGTGTTTCATCCCCCTCAAACTGCAAGGCTTGGCTGTGAATAGCATAGAGTGTGCTTCCAGGAGAAGCCACTCCCTACCATTCTGACAGGCCTATCCGGCTTCTATGTAGAAGGGTACTAGCAGCCTCCTCCTACAAGGGGATACGGTCATTAGGTCTACAAAAATTAGGTTGACAGTCATTAGGTCGCAGTAACTAGGTTGACACATGAAATAGGTCGGCATGCATTAGGTCAACATGGAAAAGGTTGACATAAAAAGGCATGAGTAATTCTTTTTTTTTTTTTCAAAAGAAGGTGGTTATTCATTCTTTACTATCCAAGTGGGCAGAGATTGAGAATACAATAGTGAGCCGAGTGTAGCAAGGCAAAGTGGCCATGATTGTGCCGAAGCAATGGGACACCGCACACGTATAAGTTGTCTATTTCGATTGAAATCAACAGACTCAAAAAAACCATGAAACTCATGTCCACCTTTTTTATGTTGACCTTTCCATGTCGACATAATGCTTGTGTCGACATAATGACCATGTCCACCTAATGGATGTTGACCTATTTCATTTGTTGACCTAACAACTGTCGATCTAAGTTCTGTCAACCCTATGACCCATACTCCTTACAAGAAGGTTGGAGCCATCACTGCCATTCACATACAGTAACTGAATAGACATTTTCATCTGGGCTGTTTCAGGAAAGAAAATTCCTATTTCATTTGTCAAATCGAAAACTTGAAATGTGATTTTTGCATTTATGAGTGACTCAAGAAAGGGGCAAACATTTGGAGGTGAGTTCTATATACACACACACACACACACATACAACATATGTGACAGTACATATATAACAACATACTGTACATACATACATACTGTACATATATACATATTCATACCAATACATAAACACATACATACGTACAGGGCCGGTTTAAGGGACGAAAATAGCACATTTAAACAGTGGCATCACTAGTCAGGTGCGGGGGGGTGCGGCCCGCACCGGGTGTCACCAGTTAGTGGGGTGACACCAACATCAGCCGTGCTGCCGCACCCGCTTCCATGAAGAGGCATCTCTCATAGGCGTGCGCACGGGGGGTGCCGGGTGTACACAGGCACCTTCTAATGATCTGGCACCTCCCTCACACTCGCACGCTGCTAAATTCATCCACAGTGCCCTTTCTGGCCAGTGCTTGCCTGCCGCCTCCAGCCCATCATACAGCGCCATCGCGGCTGGGTCTGTACAGGGTGCTGCAGCGAAGGGGGCGGGCGCGCCGTGTGCTGCGCAGGGATGTGACGATAGAGGTGAGGGAAGAAAGGGCAGCAAAGGATCCTTTGCTGCCCTTTCTTCCCTCACCTCTATCGTCACATCCCTGCGCAGCACACGGCGCGCCCGCCCCCTTCGCTCAGAGTGACCGTACCTCACAGCTGTGACTTCTCACTGTGGTCACTCACTGTCTGTGTCTGCGGGCTGCAATCAACTGAGTGGTCACAAGGTATTCCTAAGTTAAAATGTCTGTCACTTAACTTTACAGTGGTGGCCGGTGGGCAGGAGCTGCTGCAGCAGTAACTGAGTGTCTGCTGCAGGCAGCATGTTAGGGGAGAGAGGGCCAGGGGGGGCCCCGGAGGAAAGATGAATGTTGCTGCCCCCTCCACAAACATATATATATATATATATATATATATAAAATATTTAAAATGCATACATAAGTGGCCAGTGATATACATGCCCAGTAGGCAGCAATAAACACGCCCCTCAAATTGTGCACCCTCAAATAAGATGGCCTGCGCACGCCTATGGCATCTCTCCTTCCCCTCACTATTCGCCGCTTCAGAGGGGAGGGGAGAAGAGCGCTCAGCACGGGGCGCATATTTCCTAGTCCTTCCCATTCATTATGTCTATGAGTCTGTCTCTGTCTGGGCCATCAGCCAATCAGAGCTTGCGGGCCGGAAGCCAATCAAGAGCCAGCCCGCAAGATATTGGCTGACAGGGAAAGACTCATAGACACAGTGAGGGGGAAGGAGATATGCGCCCTGCGCTGAGCGCTCCCCTCCCCTCTGAAGCGGCGTGGCGGCTGCAGGAGACAGGACAGCAGGCCAGGGGGACACCGGACTGGGGTGTGGGCAGGAGGAGCATGTACCCCCCCCCCCTACCCAGCAGCAGCAGCAGCAGCAGCAGATGGAGACAGCAACAATGGTGGGTTGCTGGTGGGAAATTCTGGCACTGTGGGGCATATGTGTTTCTGGCACTGTGGGGGCATATCTGGAACTGTGGGGGCATATGTGTATTTGGCACTGTGGGGGCATATGTGTATCTGGCACTGTGGGGGCATATGTTTAATGGACATCACAGAGTGTGGTGTATCGTGTAATTAGCATTGCGGTGTGGGGCGTGTAACTGGCATCACGTGTGCGGCATTATGTGTAATTGGCATTACGTCATGTGCAATGGGTATAGTTCGCTAAAATGTGCAATCTGCAGGTACACAATACAATCATGGTACAGACCATGCCCCCTTCTGATAGACCACACCCCCAATTGTCGGCGCGCCTCCGCCGCTCACAAGCTTCCGCTCTCCGTCTTCCAGAAAAAGTTGGCGGAAGGGGGGGGGAGGGGGGGTGACACCATGAGTTCCTACACCGGGTGACACCAACCCTAGTGACGCCACTGCATTTAAATAGTGTTTACAACAGCCTTTCTCAGTTCTCAGCACCCCTAACAGTTTATATTTCCCAAACCACATAGAAAGTTTCAAAAGTGTTACCACCAACTGCTACAATATAACGTCCACCAAGTGACCTGCAAAACATGATTGTTTTGGTGGGATGCGGTCAGCATCACAGCAGCCAAGATGCCATTTAACAGACCGACAAAGGCATCCCTACTGCCAGCAGAACACAGGGGAAGGTGGATTTAGGTTTAGGCACTAATGGGATGACTTAAGTTTAGGCTGCAAGGAGTAGACGGTTATCTAGATGCGGCGAGGGGGGGTTAGGTTTAGGCACTTAGGAGGGGGTTAGGGTTACACTGCAGGCCTGGGGATACGGGGGTTAGGTTAGGGACTAGTGGGCAGGGTTAGGGCAAGGGGAGGAAGGGTTAGGGTTAGGCTGGGAAGTTTAGGGTGAGCTGGGTAGGGGGAGAAGGTTACCTTTCTCATGGAGCCCCTCTCGCGATTTACCGTATCTTGATGCAGGAGTCAGTCTATTGACTGCCGGCATCCTGAGCGCTGGGATATCATTTGTATCCCTTTATAGTCCAAATTACCAAAATTAGTAACCACTGGTTTACAGAATACATTATTTAATACTTTAATACTTTAAGTATTGTTTTTTAACCAGTTATTTATATACAGTAGCTCATACATATTCTGCAGTGCTATACAGAGAATTACATAAGTCCCTTCCCCAGTGGGGCTTACAATCTATATTCCCCACCAGCATTCACGTTAGGGTTTATTTTCTTTGGAGCCAATAACCTACCCGAGTACCCCGGGTGCAGTAATACTAACCATTACACTGTCTGAGCTACGTAATTATACCAATTATACCAATATGTGGTGGTAACAGATGTGGAGCTGCTGCACAGTCCAACATTTAAATAGTGAAGTCACACCAAGTGCCAGTGGAGTCAACGTTGATATCAAGGTTTATCTTCAGAATCCATTATGTACTGCATATTATTTGAATACACCATGATCATAGTACATTGCAATAAAATCCTGCCCCTATTTGCATGAGTTCCAGTATTTTTTAACTCTGTTATGCAGAAATACTTGACATCTCTCCTGATACAGGTTTTCCTAGGGGAGAACTGACTGAGTGTATATCCAAGGAGTCCTGGGCCCTTATTCAGATCTGATCACAGTACAAATTTTTTCTCAAAATGGGCAAAACCATGTGCACTGCAGCGTATAGAGAGAGTTAGATTTGTGTGAGTCATTTTGTTTCTATGCAGGGTAAATACTGGCTGCATTATTTTACACTGCAATTTAGATTTTAGTTTCAACACACCCCAACCAAATGTAACTCTCTCTGCACATGTTACATCTGCCCCACCTGCAGTGCACATGGTTTTGCCCATTTTGAGAACAAATTTGTACTGCGGTCAGATCTGAATAAGGGCCCTAATGTAGTTCAACAGACATTGGCCAGAGCCATTAGGAAAGTAAAATTTTTAAGAGCTTGATGCATATGGGCACATCATAGCCCAATAGGATGTACTAAGGTTGCTGTGCCATGGTGATATAGGGTGATGGGAAAGAGGCAGAAAATGAATATGTCCTTATGCCAGATGGTACTAGAGATGTGCGCAAACCCCTGTGTTTTGGTTTTCATTCTAATTTATCACTGTGTTTTGACTTTGCCAAATTCAGCCTAAAGGTGCCCATACACTTATCCGATTTGGGCTGATTTTGCCAGATCCCGACGGATCGGGCCAAGAAATCGGCCCAAATCGAATGTATTTGACATCCCACAGGACCCAATGTGCATCGGGTCGGACCCTACAGATCAACCTGCTGCAGGTTCAATCTGTACGATCGGACCCATCAGCGGCACATCGCAGGTGCTTTTCAGCACCCTCAGCCAATCAGCGGCCGGCCTGTCTTTTGAAAAAAAAATTCATTCTGCTGCCACAGGTCCGCTCAGCAGCCACTGCGAACTGCCCGCCTTGGGGCTGCACCCATGTCCCCCGGGCACTCAGCTCAGCACAGCATGGACCCCGCCGCTGGCCAGGGTTTTTTTTTATTTATTACTCTCCTGCATCCACAGCTCCCCGGGAATTGACATGGGATAAAAGCGGCACATCAAGCGCCAGGAGAGCGCAGAGGAAATTGGGTGCAACTTGTCCTTATTAAAAATGTAAACTTCTTCTTAAATCCTTTGTGAGGGGTTTCAGTGAATAGCAGTTTTCAGCTAAGTTTATTCATTTGTTAAGGATAAATTTGTCATTAGAACCGCTATAATTTATTACTCATTTGTTTACAGAGCATAACATTTTCAATAAGCAGTGTTAGAGAGACTACACTGTTTTATGATGTGGAAATCTGTTCTCTGATATGTTCTTTCGAAATGGAAGGAAACCCAAATCAGTGCATTAAATATGGAGTAAAAAGAGCACTCCAACCTCCAAACGATAACCAGTACAAGTGATGCAGGTCTAGATTGGTAGTGCTTCACATTTCCGATACTGGTAAATCAGCCAGCATTGCATCCCCCATAGAAACCTATGGGGGTTGCAGCTGGTGGCAACAATGAAAGGAATGCAGCAGTATCTGAACAGGAATACGCTGTGGTCCCTCCATCATACATGCGTGGTACTTAATATTTGCAGCTAACTCCCAAAAATTGGTGTTTTTAGGGATATAGCCACAAATATACGTTGATAAATAATCCCCTATGTACTAAGCCTGGGATGCCAGGACTTCAACACAAATCTTTTGCTGGTATTAAACTATGGAAGCCTATAGTCTTCTTTCCACGGTCATAGCTGAGAGGGCGTGGGGGTACAAATAGACTGTGCTGCACACACTTGCAATAACAACGGTGTGGGGCAGCACATCAGTATCGCAAGTCCCCTTAACACTGTGCAATTTAGCTAACTTTCCTTAGGATTTTGACTATACTGTATGTAGGCAAAATGTAGGGCATGGGGAAGAGTTGTTAACACATATTAGTAACAATTCACATTACACAACACACAGGATTATGCACACCGCAATGCCCATTTCATATTGTGCCACACCGTGATACCCATTACATATTATACAACACACTGTAATGCCTATTACATATTATGCCCTACACCGTAATGCCTATTACATATTATGCCACACAACGTAATGCCTTTTACACATTATGCAACACATCAAAATGCCTATTACATATTATGCCACAAGCCATAATGCCTATTACATATTATGCCACACACCATAATGCCTATTACATATTATGCAACATATAATAATTCCTATTACATATTATGCCACATGCCATAATGCTTATTGCGGTACTCTTTACCTACCACGGCGCCCATCGCGGACATCGCGGCCATCGCATGCACTAAAAAACGGGTGCGACGCGATGCCCGCGATGCCCGCGATTTCCCATAGGGAACAATGTTAAAAGTGTGATTGGACGCGATTTGAGTGTTCAATGCCTCAATGCCCGCGATTTTTCTGTCACACGTAGCCGCGACGGAGCGCGGCGGGTACAGTACTCACCCGTCCGCGCCCGCCGCCGGCTAGCGTGTGCAGGCTCCGGTCTGCGGTGTGCGGGTAGCGGCAGCTCTGGGTAGGGATGGCAGCAGTAGTGGTGCCGGGAGGCCGGCGTCGCCATCTTGGTTGAGGGCAGGAGACAGATTGGCCCAGAGTGGAGGTTCCCTCCTCATCCTGTGCTGACAGCCAATGGCAGCCATCCCCTGGGGATATAGGGGATCTGCCTAGGCTGTTCAGTGTCAGTGCAATGAGTCTTTGGAGTCATTCACAACTCCTAGCTGATTCCCGGATCCTGGCTCTTTCTCTCCTGACTCTGGTGCCTTGCTCCCTGCATCTTGCTACAAGGAAGTTTTCTCCTGACACCAATGCTGCAAGTCCTACCTAGTGCTTGTTCCTGCTTGTGTCCCAGAATTACCCTGCACAGCTTCCCGCTGTCCTCCTTCATACAACTCATTCATTCCATCATCTTTCAGTCATCCGGATCCATTTCTTCTGTCATCAAATCAACCTCCTTCCGGATCCTCATCTATGTACTCTGGCTCACCAAGTATACGTTTCCAGATTTCCCTGCCCGTTATTAGTATTGTGCTGGACTCTATTTAATTTATTCCAACTGTCACTTAAAGAAGTATTTGAGTGAAGTTTATCATTTATGAAATCCGTTATTAAACCTGCACGTTTCAATCCTACTCCTCCTGGTCCGTCTCCGGTTCCTGTGCACCACACGACTCCATCCAGCCCTTTAGCCGTGACAGTTTGCACTGACCCGATGGAATCGGGTGAAGCACAGGCCTCCATGACGGATGTTCTTCAAGGCATCATGGCTCGATTGGAACAAGTAGAGACTACCCAGCGTCAAGTGGCTCAATTTCTCCAGACCCTGTCATCACCTCAGGCGGCTCCCTCAGTTTCAGCAGCACCAACCTCCGGAGCTTCGGCCCCTGCTGCTCCCCCTGGGCCAGCTGCTCCTCACCAGCTACACCTGTCAACCCCTAGTAAATATGACGGGTCCCCGAGGGGGTGTCGAGGATTCCTGAATCAATGTGACGTCCATTTTACCCTCCAGCCTTCCAATTTCCCCTCTCCCAAGACTCGGGTGGCTTACATCGTGTCCCTACTGGCGGGTCCAGCCCTGGAGTGGGTGTCCCCCCTTTGGGAGCGTGCGGATCCCATCCTCAATAACTATGAAGAATTTGTGGCCTCCTTCCGTCGCATCTTCGACGAGCCTGGCAGAGTGTCCTCCGCAGCCACGGAGATCCTAAGGATTCGTCAGGGCAGTCGCCCAGTGGGACAATATGTCGTACAATTTCAAACCCTGGCTTCCGAACTCAGATGGAACGAAGAGGCTCTCGTTTCTGCCTTCTGGAACGGCCTAGCCGGGCGCATCAAGGACGAGTTAGCAACTCGCGATTCTCCTTCCACCCTGGCTGAACTCATTTCATTATGTAACAAAGTCGATCTGCGACTCCAAGAACGCCAACTTGAGAGGAATCGCTCTGATCGCCTTCGCCCTCGATTTCCTTCCAATGTCGCACCAGCCTCCAAACCAACCCCGCCTCCTGCGGTGTCAACAGATGAGCCCATGCAAATCAACCGCTCCCGTCTCTCTCTCGAAGAGAAGTCCCGAAGACGGCGAGAGAATCTATGCATGTACTGTGGCTCCTCAGCTCACTTATTGGCTTCCTGCCCGCTGCGGCCGGGAAACGACCGCTCCTAATCTCCCCGAGGGAGGTCCGATTAGGAGTCTTGCTTCCATCTCCCTCTTCTTCTGATTCCACCATTCCGGTTACCCTTGTGTGTCCCCAAGGGAGAAAAAGAGTTCAGGCCCTATTGGACTCTGGAGCAGCGGGAAACTTCCTTTCTTCTTCTTTTGTTACCCAACATGCCCTGCCTGTGCAACCCCTGGATCACTCGCTGGTCCTCACTGCAGTGGATGGGAGTCGAATTCGTAGTGGACAAATCACCCATCAGACCACCCCGGTGACACTGCTCATAGGAGCTCTACATCAAGAGACCCTCGAATTCTTCATTCTTCCACAGTCCTCACACCAAATGGTCCTGGGCCTTCCCTGGCTCTCCAAACATAACCCACACATCGATTGGACCAATATGGAGGTCAAGGCCTGGGGAACAGATTGCCAGTCTACTTGCATTCCTCAGATCCTTCCGGTCTACCAGACCCATCCACAACGTGAGGGTAACTGTCCTTCATCCTCTTCAGCTCCACCCTTGTCGATACCCGCACCATATCGTTCATTTACAGATGTATTCAGTAAAGGTGGTGCCGACACCCTGCCTCCTCACCGTCCTTGGGACTGCCCGATAGAGCTGGTGGCCGGGAAATTCCCTCCTCGTGGCCGCATCTATCCCCTGTCGCTACCTGAGACTGAGGCCATGTCCTCGTACATTCAAGAGAACTTAAACAAAGGTTTCATTCGACCATCTACTTCTCCGGCCGGGGCCGGGTTTTTCTTTGTGAAAAAGAAAGATGGCGGTCTTCGGCCATGTATCGACTATAGGGGCCTGAACGACATCACCATTAAAAACCGCTATCCCTTACCCCTTATCGCAGAACTATTCGACAAGATCAGAGGGGCAGCAATCTTTACTAAATTGGACCTGCGAGGGGCCTACAATTTGATCCGGATCCGTCCAGGTGACGAGTGGAAGACGGCTTTTAACACGCGCGACGGCCACTATGAATACCTGGTGATGCCCTTCGGCCTTTGTAACGCCCCCGCTGTCTTCCAACAGTTTGTAAATGATATCTTTCGGGACTTGCTGTACCACTCCATCGTAGTCTATCTAGACGATATACTCATCTTCTCTCCAAATCTCCAACTTCACAGACAGACAGTGTCCGAAGTCCTACGACGTCTTCGCCAAAATCAACTGTTCTGCAAGTTGGAGAAGTGCGTTTTTGAGGTCACGTCCATTCCATTCTTGGGTCACATTCTCTCCGCCACTGGGATAGAAATGGACCCAGAGAAGGTGAGAGCCATCCAAGACTGGGCAGCCCCCACAACACTCAAAGGAATTCAGAGATTCCTAGGGTTCTCAAACTATTACCGGCGATTTATCCGGAACTTCTCTACTATCGCTGCTCCCCTCACTGCTCTCACTTGCAAGGGAGCTGATCCAAGCCGATGGTCGCCAGAAGCATCCTCTGCCTTCCAGCAGTTAAAGAGAGCATTCATGACGGCACCAATCCTCCTCCAACCAGACCTCGACAGGCCCTTCATTCTCGAGGTGGACGCATCCTCGGAAGGGATCGGGGCCATCTTGTCACAAAAAGGTGAGGATCAAGAATTACACCCTTGTGCCTTCCTCTCCAAAAAATTCCTCCCAGCAGAGAAGAATTACCCCATCGGGGAACAGGAGTTGCTTGCAGTCAAAACTGCGTTAGAGGAGTGGCGATACCTTCTGGAGGGGGCACGACATAAGATCACCGTGTATTCAGACCACAAAAATCTGTCCTTTCTTAAACAGGCTCAGTGCCTTACTGCCCGCCAAGCCCGTTGGGCCATGTTTTTTGAACGCTTTGATTTCCAAATTAAATTCCGACCTGGAACCACGAATACTAAGGCAGACGCTCTATCCCGCTCCTTTGAGACGACCTCTGACCTAGAGACACCTCCTCGTCCAATCCTCGATCCGCTGGTCTTCGCCCAAGTAACCGTACAGCCATCTCCTCCTCCAGGTAAAACGTTCGTTCCCCCCGAACTTCGCAAGAAAATATTGTCATGGGCACATTCTTCCCGCTTCGCAGGGCACGCAGGAGCACAAAAGACCTTGATGTTCCTGTCACGTTCTTATTGGTGGCCAACCATCCGCCACGACGTAACCAACTTCGTTGCCTCTTGTGTAAGATGTGCTCAGCATAAAGTGCCCAGAACAACTCCCGCTGGTCCTCTCCGCCCTCTAACCATTCCCACAGAACCATGGACCCATCTGTCAATGGACTTCATTTGCGAACTACCTCCCTCAAAAGGTCATACCGCAATCTGGGTAGTGGTCGACCGATTCTCGAAAATGGTCCATTTTTTCCCACTAAAAGGTCTCCCCTCTGCTCCAGTCCTGGCTCAGCTATTCATCTCAACCATTTTTAAACTTCACGGACTGCCCAAAGAGATTGTATCCGACCGCGGAGTACAGTTCGTTGCAAAGTTCTGGAGAGCTCTCTGTGCCGCGGTACAGGTCAAACTCAAGTTTTCCACTGCCTTTCATCCCCAGACCAACGGCCAGACAGAACGGGTGAATCAAGACTTGGAGGCCTTTATCCGACTGTTTGTCTCGTCTTCCCAAGATGACTGGGTGGATCTTCTCCCGTGGGCAGAATATATGCATAACAACTCCTATCACTCTTCCTCCGGAACCACCCCCTTCTTTACAGTATTCGGCAAACATCCACGATCTCCGGATTTCTCAGAATTATCCTCTTCCGAAGTTCCTGCAGCAACCACTTCATTACAACGCTTTGCTAAAATCTGGTCGGATGTCCACACCGCTCTTCTTAAATCTTCCGCCCGATACAAGAGGATGGCAGACAGGAAAAGAAGGGCAGCGCCCAGATTGAAAGTCGGAGACCGGGTATGGCTGTCTACCCGCCATATACGCCTCCGTCTGCCCTCTATGAAGCTGGCTCCCCGGTTCATTGGGCCATACCCTATCATCCAAGTCATTAATCCTGTCGCTTATAGACTTCAACTTCCTCCTTCCCTAAGGATTTCGAATTCCTTCCATGTGTCCCTCCTCAAGCCTTTAAGGTTGAACTCTTATCAAAAGAAGATTCCCAAACCGCCCAAGATTAACTCCGAAAGTGGGGCTGAATTCGAGGTAAGACGCATTATAGACTCTCGTTGCCGCAATTCTCGTACCCAGTATCTGGTGGAATGGGTTGGGTTTGGTCCCGAAGAGAACTCTTGGGTGGATTCCATTGATTTGCACGCTCCAAAACTGGTAAAGCAATTTCTCCAGAGAAATCCGCACAAGGCCCATAGGCGCCCTGGGGTCACCCTGAAAAGGGGGGGTACTGTCACACGTAGCCGCGACGGAGCGCGGCGGGTACAGTACTCACCCGTCCGCGCCCGCCGCCGGCTAGCGTGTGCAGGCTCCGGTCTGCGGTGTGCGGGTAGCGGCAGCTCTGGGTAGGGATGGCAGCAGTAGTGGTGCCGGGAGGCCGGCGTCGCCATCTTGGTTGAGGGCAGGAGACAGATTGGCCCAGAGTGGAGGTTCCCTCCTCATCCTGTGCTGACAGCCAATGGCAGCCATCCCCTGGGGATATAGGGGATCTGCCTAGGCTGTTCAGTGTCAGTGCAATGAGTCTTTGGAGTCATTCACAACTCCTAGCTGATTCCCGGATCCTGGCTCTTTCTCTCCTGACTCTGGTGCCTTGCTCCCTGCATCTTGCTACAAGGAAGTTTTCTCCTGACACCAATGCTGCAAGTCCTACCTAGTGCTTGTTCCTGCTTGTGTCCCAGAATTACCCTGCACAGCTTCCCGCTGTCCTCCTTCATACAACTCATTCATTCCATCATCTTTCAGTCATCCGGATCCATTTCTTCTGTCATCAAATCAACCTCCTTCCGGATCCTCATCTATGTACTCTGGCTCACCAAGTATACGTTTCCAGATTTCCCTGCCCGTTATTAGTATTGTGCTGGACTCTATTTAATTTATTCCAACTGTCACTTAAAGAAGTATTTGAGTGAAGTTTATCATTTATGAAATCCGTTATTAAACCTGCACGTTTCAATCCTACTCCTCCTGGTCCGTCTCCGGTTCCTGTGCACCACACGACTCCATCCAGCCCTTTAGCCGTGACATTTTCCATAGGAAACAATGTTAAATGGGCCACAGAGCCCAAATAGTCCCCCTGAAGTCTGAAATGGCCCCCACAATCGTTAACGCCACCCCACGATCAACGTGAACCCGAAGCGTGGCGAGCGCAGCGAGCCCGCGAGGGGCGGCGGTACGCGTCCTCCGACCTTTTCATACCCCCACTATCCACGTCTGCGTGGAGTTGAGAATAGAATAGTGTGGCGAGCGCAGCGAGCCACCGAGCCCGAAGCGTGGCGAGCGCATCGAGCCCCGCGAGGGGACGCGGATACCTTCACAGGTAAACGCGTCCCTTCGCGGGCTTCACAGGTATCCGCGTCCCCTCGCGGGGCTCGCTGCGCTCGCCACGCTTCGGGCTCGGTGGATCGCTGCGCTCGCCACACTATTCTATTCTCAACTCCACGCCGACGTGGATAGTGGGGGTATGAAAAGGTCGGAGGACGCGTACCGCCGCCCCTCGCGGGCTCGCTGCGCTCGCCACGCTTCGGGTTCACGTTGATCGTGGGGTGGCGTTAACAATTGTGGGGGCCATTTCAGACTATTAGGGCTCTGTGGCCCATTTAACATTGTTTCCTATGGAAAAATCGCGGGCATTGAGGCATTGAACACTAAAATCGCGTCCAATCACACTTTTAACATTGATCCCTATGGGAAATCGCGATGACCGCGATGGACATCGTGGGCGCCGTTCTAGGTAAAGAGTACCCTTATTGCATATTATACAACACATTGTAATCCTTTTACATTTTATGCCACATAACTGCCACTTACATACAAGCTCATCATCTGGATTTAGATGCTTGTTGCCAGTAGTTACATGCTTACTGCCAGGGGTTTCTTGCTCAATGACAGGGGTTACATGCTCATTTCCAGGGGTTTCATCTCTTTGTCTCGGGGTTACATTCTCCTTGCAGTGGGTTTCATTGCTCGTTGCCGGGGGAGATTACATGCTCATTGCCAGGGGGAGTGACACACTTGATGACCAGTGGGAATTACATGTTCATTGCTGGGGGGGTTACATGCTTTTTGCCATGGGGAAGTTACATGCTTGTTGCCCAAGGGGAATTACTTATTCATTGCTCAGTGGGAGTTGTACTCCTTTCACAGGGGGGGCGGGGGTGGGGGTTACATACTCATTGTCCAGGGGGAGGTACATGCTCATTGCCTGGTGGAGATACAAGCTCATTGCCCAGGGGCAGTTACATGCTCATTGCCCAGGGGGTGTTACCTGCTCATTGTCTGGGGGTGCACAGTGCATTCCAGCGCTTCTGGTATCCACACTTCTGGTATCGCTGGGCACTCTGCACTCATTTGTCAGATACTAGAGGTGCAGGAGCACCTCTAGTGTCTGTCCCCAACCAGGTGTCAGTCATCTTTGGAGTGGCGCAGGGTCTCTGTATGCGGACAGAGACTCTTAGCCAATGAGGCGCTGCTCCACGCCGCCCGGCTCCTGTGATTTTTTATTTAATTATTTAAATGTAAGGATCTGGGCTGAGGTTCCAGTGGCCACATGGGTGGATGGCCTCCCGGTAGCTTCAATAGGCAATCTGCAACTGGTACTGGGAGTTGACATCCTCTCTCCTCACATATGTGGATGCCCAGCAGGGAATCCTATAAGAAGCTGCTGAGCAATGACAGCAGAGGAGTTCTGCAAAGGAGTGATCAGCAGCCACTGTGGTCAAAGCTCAGCAGACCCCTACATACCCCCCTCCCCCCACCCATAAAGAGTGCATATATTGAGCATAATTCATTATCACTCGGAATGGAGCGAATTCAGCCCGGTTTTGGTGTTTGGGGATCTGCTTATTTGCGCATTGGCAGACTCGGTGGGTCATTCAATGCAGGTATGGAGGGCCGGAGCCGCTCTGCCTCATCCCTGCATCCTGCCCTGCACTATCACCCTGCCATCTCTTCAGCTACAACCAGAGCACTCACCAGAGCACTGTCACTTTATTACAGCAGCAATGGTAGAGAACGGAGACAATGGAGGAGGATGCCCTTTCAGGACTAGATGCCCAGCGCCAACTGACTCTATTGTCTCCGGGTGTTCTGTCCTTGCTATGGCCACATAATGTAAAAGGATACATTCAGCCAATATTCCGATATTCATTTTTGAAGGCATATTATTAGCAAGTCCTGAAGGTCTGCTGTAAATATATGTCCTAATAATGGTGTCAGCAATAGCATGTATATTTAAACTATAACAGTCTAGGTTCCCCTAAAATCACCATCAGTGCCATGGGAAATCAGGGAGGCAACATGGCAACGCTAAGCAGTATCCAGGTATGTCACTATAACAGCTTTAGTTCAGTCAGAATAATAGTAAAACCCACAAGGAAATCAGGCCCACAAAAAAGTGTGGCCCCTGCCTGCAGATACATGTATTTATTCACATTGTGACCCTGCTAGGAAGCAAGTACTGTTGTTCTGTTATGTTTTCTCAAAGTTCAATTTACTACTTGAGGGACTAGATTCCCTAAGTGCCAACATGTCCAAGCATTGATTGACTGGCAAGTATTGTCTGGCAAGTATAAATAGAACATAATTGATTTTACTGTACATTTTTTACCCTGGAATATTCAACATATTATACTGGGTGCAGGTTGTGTAGTGGACCAGGGATTCCCCACCATCATAGGTGTGTGTGCACAGGACATTCTGTAGCGGAAATTCATCCTACTCTCCACAGATAACAAAAAGTTCCTTTGGACCACAAAGCTTGCGTTTCAAATGACTCGAAGTCACCGGGTTCATTATAGAGTCACTAGATAGTCATAATATTCAAAGTCCATTTGTCCAAATTCATAAATAGGTCTATCATCACACTGATAAAGACATAAAAAAGGGATAACAATACATATATTACATAAAAACACAAGAAGCATCACCTAAAACAAATCAAAACAAATCATTTCATCTCAAATTCCCCATTGAGACCCTGAGACATTAATGTACTTAATTTATGTATTCACCTCATCTTAGGGTGCCCATACATGGTGCGGTAGCACCGTGCGATGCAATGCCTACTCCCGTGGGCATCACACAGTACAAAAAGTACTGTGCTGCACATACTTTTTGTACTGCCCGCGGATCGCATCGCAAGCAAATCGCATGTGATGCAATCTAGCCCATAACGGGTGGAATCATCGCATCATGTATGTGCACCTTTAAACTGGGATAATCTTTTAGCTGTATCTCTATTTTTCCAAGTAGAGTTAACTTGTTGCACTGCCCAAAAAAGTATTCGATGAAACATTCTTTACACTGATGCTTCTGTTTAAAATGTGCTGAGACGTTATGAGTTTTTCTTATATTTTATATATATATATATATATTCTCAGTAAGACATATTTTTAGTTGTCTACTCATCTTGCCTACATAAAGGAGTCCACAGGCACATTCTAATACATAAATTACGTTTGTAGTATAACATGTTAAAAAATCTTTAATTTTATATGTATTATCCTTCACACTAAAATCCTTTAATTTATTGCTTATCTTTATGGACCTGCACATAGGGCATCTAGGCTACTACTTTCTAGTTTATCCTTAAATGATGGAGCTCTACAGTTTATAAAACTTTGGTTATCAGGTAAAATATGTTCTAAAACCAGGGGTGAAATGTAATAGGATGAGAGATACAGAAAGTGAGAGATTTGGTAAGAAATCTCCAGGGGTTTTTTTTAAGCTGCAATCATTTACACTGCAAAACCAGTTTGCTTTTTGCAGTGTAAATGATTGCCGCTTTAAAAAACCTTGAGGTTTCTTACCAAATCTCTCACTTTCTGTATCTCTCATTCTATCACATTTCATCCCAGATCTTTTTTAAAATGTTCCAATTTTCTTAGGAACAGATTTATTTATTTTTACTAAATTACACATAAAAGCCCATTCAATTGATTTTAATTTTATGTTCTTCTCAGAATTGTTTTCTTTCTCTTTTAATAACTCAACTCTATCTATACTTTCTATTTTTCTTTGGCTTGAGTATGATGGTATCTGAGCATCCCTTTAGTTTGAACCGCTGTGCCATTTCCACAATCTTTGTGTTGCAAACTTCTTTATCAGTGCAATTGCACTTTAATCTCATAAATTGCCCATATGGGATTCCCTCTAACCATCTCCAATGATGCAGACTTGTGCTATCAATACAGCTATTGAAATCAATAGACTTCCTATGGGTCTTTGTATTGATTGTTTTACCATCCTTGATATAAACAGTCAGATCTAAAAATAACTATTTTGATTTTGCTAATATTAAATGTTAATTTAATGTTAAAATCATTCTGATTTAAAAGGTTACAAAAATGTCAAGGTTTCTTCGATGATCATCTTCAAACAAACAATATATCATCAATAAAATGTTGCCATGACACCAAGCCTGCCCCCAGCTGCTCTTCCTTCTATATCATCCCCTCTTCCCAAAATTACATAAAGAGGTTGGCTTAGCTGGGGGCAAGCCTGGTGTCCATGGCCGTTCCAATCAGTTAATTATAATAAATACAGTCAAAGTAAAAGTAATTATTATTTACTATAAATTTTATACTTTCCAAAATTAACTCATTAAAAACCTCTGCCATATCCATCTAATTAAAAAAAAAATGAGACAACATTTACACCTACAATATATCTTGCTAAATAATTGTATACAAAGTGGATATATAAGCACTAACTAATATGCATTTGTTGTCCTACTTAAGTGTTGATCTTATTTAAAACATCCTTCATATCTCTAAGGTATGCTTTGGTTGGTTTAACTATTGGTTAGAGGTGAAAGTAAACTACGGCTGATAAGTTTGAGGTTATGCTGTTACTACCTGTTACTATTGGTCTGTCTAGGGATGTAGGGGGATTTAATGCACTTTTGGCAGAACATAAATGATCAATTTTGAGATATCTATAAGATCAGTCAAAATATAAAGTAGTGCTTTAGTGATTGTATCGGTAGGATCTCCCTTCAATTTTTTATAGGTATATCCATTAGTTAATTGATCCTTTATTTCCTTCACATAACCTTCTTTATTTAAAATCACACACACGCACACACACACACACACACCCCTTCCACATTAATCAGCTGGTTTTATTATAATGTTCCTACCATCCTTCAAAGATTTTATCGCTGCAAACTCTTTTTTAGTCAAGTTTGATTTTTCTTAATATTTTTAATGACTTTCTCAGATCACAAACAATCTTACTAAAACAATTCCATTTGTATGGCTTGGGTAAAAAGATGGTTTACAGTAGGTTTAAATTGGAGTTGGTGGGATTTCCATTCTCTTCTCTATCACCTTCTATTTCATCCTTTTTTGCAAAAATCTTTTTGATGGTGATTTTATCACAAATTTCTATATATCTATATATAGGTCGAAAGGATCCAATTGGCTACTCGGAGTGAATTTAAGCCCCTTTTTTTGTATTCTTTCTTTCTCCTGATTTAATTGTCTATCACTTGAATTGAAGATTTTTATTTCCTCAATCATTGGTGCTGGGGGTGTCAGAGAATGTGTTGCTGAGATCTAAGAGGTCAGATTAAACGAAAACTTAAAAAAGTCAAGTGACCAAGTGGCCCCTCAACAGTCTATTCAATTCTGGCAACAAGCTACTCTTCCTCTATTTTATGTCCAAATATTTTAGCAGGCCATGCTGCCTGCCCACCTTTCTCCCATCTCTGGTATTTGAGCCAAAAGTAGGGACAGGCCCCAGAGCAACAGGTCTAGCAACAGAGAGTATCATCCTGGGACGTACTGACAATGTCATAACTGGTTCTGCTCTCCACCATGGTAAGAATGAGCAGAACAGCTATAGGAACGCCACAAAGTGTTACTGCTGGTAAACATGAAATAACTAAGGGTGTATATATCAAATAATCCAAAAGAGTTTGTTAAATAAAATGTTGATCCTTTAATAAAATGGTATCAAAGTAAAACAGTAACATGGGTAAAACTCCCCCTTACAGTAACAGGAAGAGTAAATCTAGTAAAGATGGTGGTCCTCCCCAAGTTCCTGTACATTCTGCTACAATCCCCCACATATATCCCGAATCAATTATTTAAAACAATTGACAGTATCACGTCGTCCTTTATATGGGGTAAGAAGAGGGTGAGAATTAGAATAGCAACTCTAGCAAGAAACAAGAGTCCTTTAAATTATACTATACGGTCTTCCAAATATAGCACTTGAGGGCAGGGGCGGATTTAGGGAGGATGGCGCCCCTAGGCACAACAATAATGTTTACTAAGTAGGACAGTTTATAGGGGCAGTATCTGCATGTCCTATCCATTTACACTCTATTAAGATGGAATATAGTACAGTACAGTGGATATTTTGCAGTTATTGGTACATTTTGGGCTGACAGTACAATCACAGGCATCCAAGTGCCGCCCCCAAACATGTGCCGCCCCTAGGCCGGTGCCTCACGTGCCTAATGGGAAATTCGGCTCTGCTTGAGGGGATGGATAAAACAGGAATGTGAGGTAAATGTAAACGTGGAACAAGAAAAAAAAAGGATACACCCCAAAACAGATCCTATTGGAAAATACGGGAAGAAATATTAAGACCCCAATTATTAAGCAAGTAAAGAAGTGCTGGGAATATGCAAACAAGGTATTGGAACACCAGGGTGTGGATCCAGAAGTGCCAATTTGGGCAATAAAAGGGGGAAAAATAGACAATGGGATAAGGAATAGTGAGATCAAGAGGTGTTGGGAGAGATACGGTATAGTGAACATTGGGCAGGTATATGAGGGAGGGAGTATAAAAACATTTGAACAAATAGCGGGCGAATACCAGGTGGAGAAAAAAAAAATTTCCGATACCTACCACTTAGAGAGGGCCTGAACTCCACATATGGAAGTAGAGATGTTATAATAAAGGAATTCCCAATAAAACAACTATTGGCTAAAGATGGAGATGTGAGAGTATCGACGATCTATAAGATACTGATAAATCAAATTGAAAATACCCAGGTGGAAAAGAATAGGAGGGAATGGGACTTGGTCATTGGGGAAGTAACAGAAGTAGAGTGGAGTAAAGCACTATCATACCCAAGTAGGGCTACCGTCTCAATTAGGTATACACAGGTTATATGTGACGCCGGTCAGACTTAAACAATATGACAAAAGTAAGAGTGATACATGCCCTAAATGTAAAATGGAGAGGGGTACATTTGTACATATGATCTGGCAATGTTGTAGGGTCCTGTAATGGACAATATTATGTATCTGAGCTATCAACCTTGCACCCACCACACAGTGATGCAGAGGATAACCCTAAGCAACAGCCCAAGCCAGTAGAAGGTAATAACACACCAGCTATATACGAAAAATGACACTTAGGAGTTGATTGGCTGGTGCGCTATCACTATATCTCCACTTCATCAGGCTTAATACATCTTCCCCTCTGTTTCCTGTGTTTTGTCGCCCAGGGCTGGTTTAAAGAGTTTGGTGCTGTTTATACATTTTTTTTCCTCTAATTTTTAACTAGTGATGAAATCTTTCATTGTAGTGGGGGAGTACTATTATTGAGTTCAAGAGTAAAAGGGGTGATATGGGTATTACAGTAGTTGTACCACCCGTTATTTATACTTTTTTTAAAGTAAAAACAATCAATTGAAGTGAAGAATGGGCACGTTCATGATTTGCATATCACTGAAACAAATCTCTAAAGTCAGACAGATTGGGGAAACGCATGCATCTGGGGGAAAAAAATCATAGAATCTGTTAAACAATAAACTTTGATTGTTGATGTACCTTAACATAATTTATTATTAATTTATTAACAGTTTCTTATATAGCGCATACATATTCCGCAGCGCTTTACAGAGAATGTTTGAACATTCACATCAGTCCCTGCCCCAGTAGAGCTTACAATCTATATTCCCTACCACATGTACATGCACACACATTCATTTTTTAGGGTTACTTTTGTTGGTAGCCAATTAGCCTACCAGTATATTTTTGGATTGTGGGAGGAAACCGGAGTACCCAGAGGAAACCCACGCAAGTATGGGGAGAATATACAAACTCTGCACAGTTAGAGACATGGTGGGAACTGAACCCATGACCTCAGCACTATGAGGCAGTAATGCTAACCGTTACACCATCCGTACTGCCCAAACATAACAGGATTGGTTAGAGGTTGTAAACATTTTTATGTAGGAAATCACTAGTGCACTTTATAGGTGGTAACATATAGTCATTGAATAGTAATGGGAATAGGGTTGGTGCCATTTTATTGTTTAGGGCAAAATGTTTTCTAACTGTACATTCTTTGGAACTTTGCCCTTATCCTTCCTTTAAAGACTGCACTGTATCTCGATGGCTAAGTATGTACTGCAACCCCTCCCCCCATTTGATATGTCTTCCTAGTTATTAACATGCCTAAGCAGTGATCCACTGCACACTACTATATCAGCATTAGAGCACAGCCTTCTACTAAGCCAGAACCTCTGGTTTTTCAAGTATGTATCAGGCAATGTTCATGTTGTATCACATCAGGTATCAACCGATACAATTACTTTATTCATGGACACTGTGTGATCTGCGCTTACCATATTTCTTTGTGTGTGTACTGGGGCAACACTGCAATATAGGTTATCATGAGTGCCGGTCATCTTCTTTATAAATTTATATATATATATATATATATATATATATATATATATATATATATATATATATATATATATCAACACATCCCTGCAAGCACACAGGGAAGACCAGCACCAGTCTATATACATTTTCAAATATGCAATTTATTGTCCAAACAGGACATCTCAATGCTTTAGTAACCAATTCAGCATATTAAAGTGACACTCAACAGGCTATACTCATCACTACTTGCGTCTCCTCGACGGCCGTTTCGGTGCACTGCACCTTTTTCAAGAGGGGTCAACTTGCTCTTGAAAAAGGTGCTGTGCACCAAAACGTCCGTCGAGGAGACGCAAGTAGTGATGAGTATAGCCTGTTGGGTGTCACTTTCATATACTGAATTGGTTACTGAAGCATTGAGATGTCCTGTTTGGACAATAAATTGCATATTTGAAAATGTATATGGACTGGTGCTGGTCTTCCCTGTGTGCTTGCAGAGATGTGTTGATATTTGAATTTGGACCTGGCACAGTCACTAGAGATACATGAAAAAGTGTTGTGCGATTACATCTATGCCATATATATATATATATATATATATATATACAGATGTGGCCAGGTACATCGTGGTTTACAACGCGCTTTTGAGGGCTCTGACTCGCGAGTTGTAGATTGCGTTATGTCCTGCGTTATGTACCACGCCATGTAATACATAGTTTAACCACTGGGTGACTAATGTTCCACGTTAAGACTACGGTGCCGAATACAGTGATATTGGAGTTGACATTGAGAGTATGAGAAACTGGCCAATCAACATTCTTCCCTTTATAAAATATTTTTTTTTTACAGTACTGTACAGTATCTTCTACAAAACGCAGTCACGCAACTTCACACCACAGATTTTGTCCTTTGCTAAACAGTCAAGCTGCCACGACTTTACACTATATATTTTGTCCTTACTTTACGGACAGAGTTTTTGTATTTTATTCGCAGCAGCAGTTACGTACGGTTATTTATGTAATTGGTACAGAAGCCATGCTAAACTTTGCTATTGCTGGATGACTACTTAAAACATTATTTGAGGACCTGGCTGTCATGTACACGATAGTTATTGCCCATACATACTGCGCTACAGAGAACGTTTTTTTTCGCAACAATAGATTTTGCTCTTCAGGTAAAAGTCCTTGCTACACATGTCCCTGGTTCTCACAGTAGCACTCTGAACCAGGGACATGTGTAGCCTTGAAAAGCTGGAGAAGCAAATTTAATCCCGAAACACGGTCCTCAAAGCAAGGACTTTTACCTGAAGAGCGAAATCTATTGTTGCGAAAAAAAACATTCTCTGTAGCGCAGTATGTATGGGCAATAACTATCGTGTACATGGCAGCCTGCCATTGTGAATTTTTGTTTGTGGAAAAGTCAGAAGGAATTTGCAAAGCACCAAATACTGTAACTATTGATTTAAAAAAAAAAGTACGTTTAAAAAATAAAAATATATTGTACCCAACTGAGGATCGAACCACTGTTACTGTCATAGTGTAGCTGTTCCTCTACCCGCTAGGTCACTGTTACCTTTGATTTTCTTCGCTCCATTGGTGTGTGATATACAGCAATGTCCAATACAAGACATGACCCGCAAAGTACAGTACGTACTGTATGACATGCTCCATATGATACTGTAGGTCCTCAAATAATATTTTAAGTAGTCATCCAGCAATAGCAAAGGTTAGCATGGCTTCTGTACCAATTACATAAATAACCATACGTAACTGCGGCTGCGAATAAAATACAAGAACTCTGTCCGTAAAGTAAGGACAAAATCTGTAGTGTAAAGTCGTATGATACTGTAAGTCCTCAAATAATGTTTTAAGTAGTCATCCAGCAATAGCAAAGGTTAGCATGGCTTCTGTACCAATTACATAAATAACTGTACGTAACTGCTGCTGCGAATAAAACACAAGAACTCTGTCTGTAAAGTAAGGACAAAATCTGTAGTGTAAAGTCGTGGCAGCCTGACTGTTTTGTAGAAGAGATTTTTTACGCATGCGCTGTACTGTTTGGGAAAAGTGACATCTGGTGGTCAATGAGTGTAATTGCAGGTTACATTTACAAGATTACGTTACATTTATAATGCGATCTATAACGGGACTATAGCGCAAGGAGCAGGCGTGATTCATGCACGATTTGCATAGCGCACGTTATGCGCAATGCAGCCACGATGTACTTGGCCACATCTGTATATATATATATATATATATATATATATATATATATATATATATATATATATATATATATACACACACACACACACACTGTATAGATTTAGTAACTCTCAAGATTTCCTTTTACCTGTACATTTCTTACCTTCATTAGTCATCCTTTCTGCTTTGTCTCTCCATCAAACAGCCAATTTCCTCCTGAAAAACATAACCTGTCAGTATCTACCAAGCATAGTCTGACAGTTCCGTGGTCTGCTGTGGTTATGGAACCAGCCAGAGCAGCAGAGGTTTCCCAGACATTTTGCTTCACAAATATTATATAAGGTAAATTCTACTTTCTATCATTTTAAATGTGTACTGCAGATGTGAGTGTGGATTATTAGATAGACAGTGTCTAGATAGGTCAACACCAAAGGTCGACATTCAATAGGTCAACAGTCAAAAAGTTGACTGGGTCAAAAGGTTGTCATGAAAAAGGCCAACACATTAAAATGTAGACATGTACTTTAAAAAAATATGTTGATGTCGACATCTGTCAACATGAGCCCCCAATTAGTGTAATGTGTGCCCCGCATACTTCGGGCCTGGTGGTTTGCTTTGCGCGGCACAATTTACCGCTCTCAGTTGTATTCCATGTGAATGGTAAAGTATTAAAAAGTGAATTTTTTTTTTTTAATTCTCATGTTGACCTATTCATGTTTCTACCTTTTCCATATCGACATTTGGACCATGTCAAGGTATTGCATGTCGACCTTTTCATGTGAACCTTTTGTATGTCGACCTTTTGGTATTGACCTATTGACTGTCTATCTAGACACTACGGGGGAAATTTACTAAGAATACGAATACAATTTTTCAAATTCGCATTCTTAAAAAGAATGAATAGGAATGCATACGGCTATTTTAGTCGTATGCAAATTCGTATTCCTGAGGGGAATTTACAAAGCAGTCAAATACAACTGCTTTGTAATCCCCGATGGTGTATTCATTCGTATTCATTCGTATTAGTGGCCGTATATACGACCGCTAATACAAATTCGTATAGGCAGTCTGCACGGATTAGTCAGATCCGTGCAGACTGCAGTGTGTAAAAAAAAAAGAAAAATAAATAAATAAAACAGTGCAGGGTCCCTAGGGCTGGGTCTGGTTCCCAAAATATGGGGAACAAAATTAATAGGTGTCCCCCGTATTTTAAGATCCAGCCCCATGCCCAACCAGCCAGCACGGTAATGTCACAGCCGGGGGACACTTATTATATAAGGTCCCACAGCCAAAACATTAACCCTATCAACCAGTCAGCCTGAGCAGGGGTACTGGGGGAGTGAGGACCCCCCCCCAACAAAGGATTCCAAACACCCCCCCCCCCCCCCCCCCCTCCGAACTAACCTGCCCAGACTGAAGCCTGGTGCTGTACCCGGTACCCCTGGGCTGTGGGTACCGGGCTGATTAAAGTGTAAAAAATAGACAAACCCATTGGGTTTTGCTGTGGAACTATGAGTCCCAGAAAGCCTGGAAGGCATACTGGGACTTGGAGAACCACAAGTCCCAGCATGCAGCCCATTAATGGGCTTGCTGGGACTCTTAGTTCCACAGCAAAACCAATAGTTAAATGAAAGCACACTGACACATAAGAAAAATAAAACTTTAATACACACAAAGCCTATACATAATGATACTTACCTATCTTGAGCCCGTAGGTAGGTCCCTGTCCATCGGTTCCTGGGTCTGGTGTCGTGGGGCTGGGTCCAGTGTCCGAAGAAATGCATAGGGGACCTGTGGAAGAAAATTATAATCACGGGGCTCCTCTGGCATAGATCACGTCTTCTTCTTGCCTGCAGTAGTCCATCGTACTTGGCAAAATAAAAACGAACTCCCAGCACCATCGCGAACAGTGACAAGCGATTAATGTTTACATTCAGCGCTTCTCACTCCGAATGCCACTATTAGCCTCCTAGCCACTGAGTTGCCAAGTACGGTGGACTACTGCAGGAAAGAAGAGGACATGATCTACGCTGGAGGAGCCCCGTGATATTAATTTCCTTCCACAGGTCCCCTATGGATTTCTTCGGACACGCATCCGGACCCCAGGACACCAGACCCCAAGACATTGGACCTGGGGACCGATGAACGGGGACCTACTTATGGGCTCAAGATAGGTATCAGTGTGTATGGGCTCTGTGTGTATTAAAGTTTTATTTTTCTTATGTGTCAGTGTGCTTTAATTTAACTATTGGTTTTCATGTGGAGCTAAGAGTCCCAGCAAGCCCATTAATGGGCCGCATGCTGGGACTTGTGGTTCTCCAAGTCCCAGTATGCATTCCAGGTTTGCTAGGACTCATAGTTCCACAGCAAAACCCAATGGGTTTATCTATTTTTTACACTTTAATCAACCTGGTACCCACAGCCCAGGAGTACTGGGGACAGCACCAGGCTTCAGCCTGGGCAGGTAAGTTCTGGAGGGGGGGGATCCCCTTAGTTGGGGGGGTCCCCACTCCCCCAGGACCCCTGCCCAGGCTGACTGGTCGGTATTATTGTTTTGGCCGCGGGACCTTATATAATAAGTGTCCCCTGGCTGTGACATTACCCTGCTGGCTGGTTGGGCCTGGGGCTGGTTCTTAAAATACGGGGGACCCCTATTCATATTGTCCCCCATATTTTGGGAACCAGACCCGGCTCTGGGGCCTGGGGCTTGTTTTAAGACACAATACGCCAATTTTCCCCTGATTTTTTTAAAACCAGCCCCAGCTCTTTGAGCCTGGTACTTGTTATAGCCGTGGGGGGGGGCACCATTTTTTTTTTCTGACCGTGCAGGCTTCTGCCAAATATCCCAGTCAAATGAAGTGTATTTTCCTGTCGTATTTGGCCGGCAAGTACAGGCGTTTACTGCTAATTAGCGACCGCTTAGTAAATTAGGAATCACCATTCTTTTCACTGTGATTCCTATTCGTATTTTCCAATGGCGTATACATTAGTATTTGTAAATACAAATCCGAATGTGCCATAAATACGAATACGAATATGTGTATTTTTGGCATAGTAAATGCCAAAAATACGAATACGCCTAAAAAAATTGTATTTTACTATACAAATACAATTTTTTTAGGCGTATTTGCCTCAGTAAATTTCCCCCTAGATCTATCAACCAGAACCATGCAAATTTATTATATTTGAATCTTCATGGCTATTCTCTTCTTCAGATATTACTCTGGTATAATCGGGGTGGATTTAAGGGTGAGGGCACTCCTAGGCACATCAGTAATGGCCACACCCCTCCTCCCCATTGCCTAATTTTATTTCATGTGCATTGATTTGTCATAAGCCCTCATTTGATGATAGCCAATTTAATACAATAATAAAAAAGGCACTAAGAAATTTTTATTATTTTACCATATGTATAAATATTTACTAAACAGGGGCAGTATGTGCATGTCTCCTTTCAAGATTGCATATGGTACAGTACAATGGGCCTTATTCAGATCTGAGCTCAGTACAAATTTGTTTGGAAAATGGGCAAAACCATGTGCACTGCAGGTGGGGCAGATGTAACCTGTGCATAGAGAGTTAAATTTGGGTGGGGTGTGCTGAAACTGAAATCTAAGTTGCAGTGCAAAAATAATGTAACCAGTATTTACCCTGCACAGAAACAAAATAACTCACACAAATCTAACTCTCTCTATACATGTTACATCTGCCCCACCTGCAGTGCACATGGTTTTGCCCATTTTCCGAACAAATTTGTACTGAGCTCAGATCTGAATAAGGCCCAATATCTTGTCACTGGGTACATTTTCAGCTGACAGAACCAACACAAGCATCCAGGTGTATTGCCCCTAAACACATCCCTAATGGCATATCCACCACTGTGTATAATACTATCAAAAAGATGTACTGAATCATGTGGCTGTTAAGTTAAAGGACAGTATGGGGGAAATTTACTAAAGGAAATTTGTACAAAATAGGTGTATTTGTATCCAGAAATACACTTATTTTTGACATTTACTATCCCGAAAATACGGCAATTCGTATTCGTATTGATAGCACATCAATACGAATTCGAATTGCCGTATTTTCGGGATAGTAAATGTCAAAAATAAGTGTATTTCTGGATACAAATACACCAATTTTTTTACAAATTTTCTCTGTTTTTAAAGGTTCTCAGTATTTATCATTTTCTGAATAGTACATTGTCACCAGCGAATGGCCATCCCCGGAGCTCTCATGCCATAGCTGTCCCTCTCAAATCATGGTAAACTAGTTAGGGCATATCTATCAAGGACAGTGGTAGTAGAAGTACCATCCTATGCTATTACCATCTCAGAATCATGATAAGAGATAGGGTACCAAGATAAAAATGGTTTACTTTTCAAATAAAATAGATTTTTTTTTTTCTATTTATTTTCCTTAGGTTCAAACATTTTGGTTTTATTATGTTTTATTCTTCAAATCTTCCCCTGGAATCCCAACACTTACAGGTGCAGTGTGCATGTGTTACCTGGCACTGCCAGCTCACATATGCTGAATGGGACCCAGCTTTAAACTCTATTGTAGGTACAGTCCAGGTATACTATAAAGGCACATCTTCAGTTTCTAATGTTTCTAATGTTTCATCCACCCTGGTGGTATTCTGAGAATATGAATGTTAACATTCCCATTGACAAGTGACTCACATTCTAGAATACACAGAGTAAACATTACATTACACATATAAGACAAGCTTCTAGATTTATTAACTGTAGGGCAACAATGACATTACAGTGTTGTGTTTTTATTTATATATATATATATATGGATAGCAGTTGTGAGTTGGCGCCCTTTTTTATGCCTTTAAGTACTGGGTCTCTATTAGCCTTTGATGAATAATAACGTGGATAAGAGTAAAGTCCAAAACTTTGAAAATATTTATTAAAAGGTCTTTAAAACCACTTAGTAGTGGTGAATATTCCAGATCATAAAAAGTTTTTCACATTAGCAAACAGATGTTCCCAACGCGTTTCGTCCCTGCAAGGGACTTCATCAGGGGTTTGCGAACTTATTAGAAACAATTTCCCCGAATCTCGTATGTGGGATAAAACACCAACCAGGAATGGATAGATACACTCTTATTGGAAAGCTCTCATCCAGTGGTCAATATTGGATCAAGAACTCGTAGTTTCTTGTAAAGGTTATATCGGTGAATTTGCAGCCTGGTAGCTTTAAGGGTTTGGGTGGTTGGAGAGTTCCTCCTATATGATTATCTCCAGTATGGAATTGGTTGAACAATAAAATCAATTATAACCCGCATACAAATTGCAGTTTTTTGTTCCGCAAATGGTTCTCACTGTCCTTTTGGAGGTGTGTACCGGTGAAAGGCCTTTCACCGGTACACACCTCCAAAAGGACAGTGAGAACCATTTGCGGAACAAAAAACTGCAATTTGTATGCGGGTTATAATTGATTTTATTGTTCAACCAATTCCATACTGGAGATAATCATATAGGAGGAACTCTCCAACCACCCAAACCCTTAAAGCTACCAGGCTGCAAATTCACCGATATAACCTTTACAAGAAACTACGAGTTCTTGATCCAATATTGACCACTGGATGAGAGCTTTCCAATAAGAGTGTATCTATCCATTCCTGGTTGGTGTTTTATCCCACATACGAGATTCGGGGAAATTGTTTCTAATAAGTTCGCAAACCCCTGATGAAGTCCCTTGCAGGGACGAAACGCGTTGGGAACATCTGTTTGCTAATGTGAAAAACTTTTTATGATCTGGAATATTCACCACTACTAAGTGGTTTTAAAGACCTTTTAATAAATATTTTCAAAGTTTTGGACTTTACTCTTATCCACGTTATTATTCATCAAAGGCTAATAGAGACCCAGTACTTAAAGGCATAAAAAAGGGCGCCAACTCACAACTGCTATCCATATTCTTCTTTCCCCCATCCAACAGGGGTTCTTGTGAGTACGGCAGCCAGAGTATAATATCAAACAAATAAGTGGCGCGAAACAAGAGTCTGTTCTCTATATATATATATATATATATATATATATATATATATATATATATATATATATATATATATACATATATAGAGATGTGCAGGTTCGGATTTACTCGGATTTACCCGGAACTCAAAACGGGATCGTATTGGCTATCAGCTGTCACACGTTTTGAATCCAAATCATGTGACAGCCGATAGCCAATAAGATCCCGTTTTGAGTTCCGGGTAAATCCGAGTAAATCCGAACCCGCACATCTCTAATATATATACTATGAAGCATATTAATTTGTGAGTTATTTAACTACACAACTCTACACAATATTTCCTCCAGATCCTCACATGTGGAAATACTTTCTTTACAGGTGTGTGGATCGGAATCTCAGCCATCTTTGCACCTGGCAGCTTGTCTCTGTCTCTTTCAAAGCTTTTTGCGGTCTGGGCTTGCTGTTCTTAATCACAGTAGCCAGGAAGCCCTTATCCCAAAAAGAATTTGCGAGGGAGAATTCTCTACAATTCAGACAACATTGGCAGGTACAGTATTACAGTGTTGTTTCATCTGGTTCTAACTAGGGATGGTCATCAACCACTGATGATTCAAAATCATCCATGGTCTATGCCCATTGTTGAATACTTTTACCATCGATGGGAATGAACCAGATGGTTCCCTGCCATCAATGACACAAAAACGTAATTTTAACTTTCTTCAAGGTGCCAGGACACCCTGATGCACCAGATAAGCCACACTAACCGGCTCTGGTTGACCCACAGCCCAGTGCACAGTAAAGCAGCGGTGACTATCTGTAGGTGAAACCATTAATGGTTGCTTTGCAGATGGTTTCACACCATCGATGTTAACCATCAAAGGTATCATTGATTGTGACAATCGATGGTTACTCAACCTGTGGCCATCCTTAACTTGTATCTACAACAAATTGAAGATAAAGAAAATGCACTCATGCGCTCATTAAGACCTGGGACCAGATGAAATATCCTCTGAACTCTGAGGTTTGTTTTAAAGGGGCAATCCACCACAACGATGGTTTTACCTTGAAAATTATTGCCAAATCTGGTCCCTGACCCTTATCTTTTTTATGGAGTTCCCCATTTTTTTGAGAAGACATCTTTTTTTTTTATTATAATTGCTTAACGATGTTAATTGAGTGTTCTGATAAAAAAAATACAGTGTGATGCTCTATTCGAATGTTACAGATGAGGTATATGGGTGAAATGTAATAGGGTGAGAGATTTGGTAAGAAATCTCCATTTTTTTAAAGCGACAATCCTTTACACTGCAGAAACAAACTGGTATTGCAGTGCAAATGATTGCCACTTTAAAAATACTGGAGATTTCTTACCAAATCTCACTTTCTGATTCTCTCATCCTATTACATTTTACCCATCGTATTTTCCTCCAACTTGAAAATGGGGTTACAGTAGATGCAAAAGCAATGTACAATATTACTATAAACAAAGTAAGCTGCATACATTCTAAATTGAACAGATTTAAAATAAGCACTTTTCATCCGTTTTTATTCCCGATCCACCATAATCGGGTGAAAACAGCCCAAATTGTATAACTGTATGGGTACCTTTAGTGCATAGGAAATTGATTATATCTATGAGTGCACTGAGAGTAGTCACACGCCGGGCCATTTGCTCAATGGGTGGGTGGGAAATGGGTCGGCATAGGGAGGAATCAGGGGAACGTCCAGAGTTTTATGGTGGTGCCTATAAAACTACTGAGTGTACCCCTGCAGAGGCAAGTCTGTTGATGCCTGCTTGGGGTGTGCAGCTGACGTCAGCGCCCGCCCCCCTTTCCAGGATAAAAGTAACGCGACCATCGGATGATTTTTTTCCTCCATGCAACCGCATGCAAATAGATGTGTAAGCGTACAAATCCACTTGCATGCTAGTGAACAGATTCAGGCGGGGGAGGCAAGTGTACAGCGGGGCGGCGGGCAGCCTAACGCAGAGGTCTGCATTAATCTGCATTTAATATAATCTGCATTTATAATAATCTGCATTTATAATAATAGTGCACCACCAAGGAGTTCTATTTTAATCCACCACTTGTGAATCACCGTTTGAGTACTGCTATTCAGCACCATGGTGCAAGAACAATATGTTTTAATAATTGAGTATTGCTTACATCTCTTTTGATTGTTGTTCCTTAATAATAACATTGTATACTGTCCTGTGCTAAATAACCTCTCTTTTTGTTCTAAGATATATGTTTACAGAGCCAGCTGAGTGTGATGGCTTATTTCCTGAATATTCTTCTTTCTTCTGATGCCCAGAGCTTAGGCCAAGACTTGACCACTCTGGTTTTAGCTTGGCCTGTTTCTGGACTTACTTGGGTTACTGGGGGGTGGGGAGGTACCATCAGGCCGCCAGCGAGATATTTATTTTTCACCAACATGTAGGTGCTTGTATATAGTAACAAAATTCTTCACCCTGTATCATTATTAAGGTTGGGGACATGCAGCTACAGATCATTGCCCCTATGCCCTCCCTGGTAGTGATAAATATCTCACAAGAAACACGCAGCAGCATCAGGACCAGTGCTATTTTTCAGCAGGAACCAGCAGGAACTCAGTTCCTGAACCTCTAATTACATATGACATCATCAGGAACTACAAATGTACTTTCCATAAGATAAGTTTTATTTTAAAGTCACATGTAAGTGCCTTTGTTTCTAAATGCAATATACACATCTATCTCTCCCTCCCTCTCTTTATTATATATATTATTTTTTATTTAATTGATCCAACCCCAGACCTGGAGTTCCTGCACCTATTTTTCCAGAAAAATAGTACTGATCAGGACTATGGGAACTGTGGCTATATTGTCATTACTCTGGGTGTACTCTCTACAGTATGTCATACTGGAGCATATGTTTGGTAACAGGGCACTACTGGGTGGCAGAACCACAACAACCATGGTCTTAGGTTCTCTAAAAGGTAATTACCCTCTTCAGTTGCCTAATCAAGCCCTTCAAGGCCTCCTCCATATAAATCCTCAACACTGAGCACTGCATAATACAGACCAGGAGCCAAGTCCAATGGTGTGCTGGTGGTCAGATAAGACAGAGGCTGTTGTGCATTCTTCTAATGTCAATGGTGTACCTGCACTCCACTGCTTTCTCTGGCTGCTTGATCCACACTCAATATTTGTCCTTGGAGTCTAAAGGCACAATCACAGAAGCTCCCCCGTGCTTGATATTCAGCTGCCAGCCATTGGACAGACTGGAACACATAGAGCTGTTGTAACCAATATAAACTAGGGTCTGATTCATGTTTGAAAGCAAAGTAAAAAAAGCAAGCAACTCAGCAAAACTCAGCAAAACTATGTTGTACTGTAGGTGTAATGTGCAGATATAGTTAGATTTAGGTGGGGTGTGTTTAAATTGACATTTAAAATGTAGTGTAAAAATAGAGCTGTCTAATATTTAAATTAAGAGGAAAGCCCAGAAACAGAGCAATGTGTCCCTCCTGGAGAGGGTCATGTTGGGAGGTATGCTACTACTATTACTGCTGCTACTACTACTACTACTATACTAAATGGAGTGCATACCTGATGCCAGGGCTGCCACTAGGAATTTTGGGGCTCGTGGCTGATTTCCAGTCCGCCCCCCCCTGGCTGCTGTCAGTGCGCTCCCACTCCCCTCATCTCCCCACCTCCCTCCCTTGAGTTACTGCCAGACTCAGCAGGTCCCGAAGCACATGCTTCTTCAATGCAGGGTGCTGGCGGTCATTTAAAATGCAGCATCGGCTGGTGAGCCAATCAGAGCTTGTGTACCAGCAGCTGCTCTGATTGGCTAAAGGTACACAAGCTCTAATTAGCTCAAAAGCTGGTGCATCATGTTAATTGCCTGCCAGCATCCTGCATTGAAGAAGCCTGTGCTTTGGGACCTGCTGAGTGAGGACCAAGCGCAGCGCAGGCAGCATTCAGTGGAGGGTTGCTGTGGGCAAAATGAGCTGCCCGGACCCTTCCAAAGGTCGGGCCTGGGCCAGCTCTACCCACAGCACCCCCCTGTTGGTGGCCCTGCCCGAGGCAATACATTTAACGTAAATGCATCCAGTACTAAATCCCACACACAAGAACCACCTTTGTTCCTTGTGAGTGCAGGCTTCTTTTACAATTTCTTTACAATTTCAAGAAGTGCTGTTTTGAAGTGTGGAAGATGTCTCCCCAGAAGAGCACGCAGAATATAAAAGCCTTTTTAGGTGTACACCTTTTGCTTACTTTTTATTACTATACAGTGTTCATAAAAAGATAGTGAAATAACAATTCTATCGTAAGACAGGGTGGCGCTCACTTTGCAGGGATACTGGTGTGTCTATAAGATGCTGGTCTCCAGAGAGGGGGCCACCCTCAATGCATAGACATATGAATGCAAAAGGGTGGGCAGACCTACACTTAGGACCAGATGTATCACACTTCAAAAGTGATAAAATGGAGAGTGATAACCAGCCAATCAGCTCATACCTGTTATTTTTCAAACCCCGCCTGTAACATGACAGGTATGAGCTGATTGGCTGGTGTTTATCACTCTCCATTTTATCACTTTTTGAAGCTTGATACATCTGGCTTTAAGTATTGTAATAACTAATACCTGCCATATATATAGGAGTAAAATGACATGTGTACACATATATAAATGGATAAGATGACTGTGTGTATTGCAACAAAAAAAACATTTATTTACTTATTTATACAATGTGCTTGAATCTGGTCACAAAGCCGGTTTTCTATAGAGTCAATTGATGTTCAAATAAATATCATACAACGGGTTGACTGTTACAATTATTTTATTACAATGATACAATACTACTACTACTACTACTAATACAATAATAAAATGACTCAGATCACTAGAAGACATTTCTATGCATGCAATTATTTCTTGCTTGGTCCTGTTTTTACTGGACCATATCAATAGGACAGCTGACAGTATCAAACTCCTGATTTATCTGGCACAGTCCAAATATATAACAATCCAATTGTTCACCACAGGAGGATAAGATGGTACTGTTCATGTATTTAGAACTTCCATATTTATTTTAGATCAGTGGTTGGTTCACAAACTAGGTCCTCAGGACCCCACACAGTTCATGTTTTCCAGGTCACCTGACAGGTGTACTCATACTGACTGGCACATTTTAAAAGGTGGAGCTAATTATTTTACTTGACTCGGTGAGGGGACCTGCAAAACATGCACTGTGTAGGGTTCTGAGGACCGACTATGAGATCCTGTGTTCTAGAAACTGCAATATAAAAGGCTATTTTCACATAAGAGATAAGAAACCCAAATTGGTACCATTTGTGAAAATCATACTGTTTATATTAAATGAAGCAGATGGGAAAATATTTTGAGTAAATCTGTCTGTATTGTCCGATATTAATCTGTACACACTGTGCGATTGTGGCTCATGGCCGATTTTGACTATCCAATTTTGACTATCCGATTTTAGCTATCCGGTATCCGTACTGTGCGTTTTGAACTAGATGCGATACAGTCTAGTTCAAAAAGTACCTGCAGCACATACATTTTGTACCATGCAATTTGCAATGCACTGGAGCATGCGCCGCACATGTATGGGCGGCTTAAAACTATCTTGCTATTTGGCCCTAGGCCAAATACATTCCACAGGCAAGATAATCAATATAGTCTTGCCTGCGCAGTCTATTTTTCTATTTGATACAGACTAAATGGGGGTGACCTTTCGGCTTCGCATCTGCATCGAATGTGGCTGAACACTGTGTGATTCTGACTAACTTTTTATTTGATTTTGACTATATATAGTCAAAACTGACAGCCAGAATCACACCCTGTGTACACAGCTTTAGATTTCCATTCTTCTATTTTGAAAAATAAAACTTTATTTATCTTTGACATGAATCAAGAGCTACACAACTGTATTATCAGCATGGGGTACAAACCTTATTACTCACACGTTTCTATGTGTTCACTTCCATCATTGGTCAAAAATGTATACTAAACTAAGGTTGCCATGGTCTGGTATTATAACAATAGGATGAGTTGCACCTGTTTGTTGATAAATTGCAGTATTATACCAATAACAATCCAAGGTTCTTATGTATTATCTGGGCTCCCATGTTAAATGCACCCCATTTTTTCATACCCCTACTATCCAACTACGCATGGAGTTGATTTTATATAGTGTGGCGAACGCAGCGAGCCACTGTGCCCAAAGCGTGGCGAGCGCACGCGGTCTCATAAGAAAACCGGGAGCCCAGATATTACATAAGTACCCAATCCAAAGACTAGAGGCAGAGTCTACAGTATAAATGTGATTGTTTATTACAATCCAGACAAACACAACACCTAGAGAAATACCTTATTATCTAAAATGGTTGACATGAAAGACTATCAAGGAAGAACAATCGAAACAATAAAAACTTAGCACCAATGGCAATAGGTGCTGACTGTATCAGGGCAGTCAGACCCAATACAGACATCATATTTCAAATTCTTAACTGCAATCCTTCTGTTGATGCAATTACTACCTTAGATGCAGAAGTACTTTTTACCTCATCCCCATTTTACCTTTTGTACATACAGTACTCCTGTTTCTGACAGCTCAGTTTGTGCTTCTACTAGTTGTGTTTCACCTTA
Organism: Crinia signifera; assembly: GCF_055691185.1. Classification (NCBI taxonomy): domain Eukaryota; kingdom Metazoa; phylum Chordata; class Amphibia; order Anura; family Myobatrachidae; genus Crinia; species Crinia signifera. The sequence continues at coordinate 190,108,533 of NC_139220.1, forward strand.
TCCAACTTTTTTCTCCACTGACAAGCATCATAAACAAGCCTGGAAAGTGTGTTTAGAAGGGGCATTATGCATCAATGGAAAATAAAGTTATTAAGGACTTCAAAATGCATTACACTGAAAATGACAAAGCCCCCACAGGACCGGATGACCAGAATTACAGGATGATTTGCCCAATACAGGATGTTCAAACAACTATTGATTAAATAGCAAAACCAACAAATGGATAACCCAGTCGCAAATCATAAATTACTTTCTTCTCAGAAGTATAATAGAGACTGACCAGCCTCAGGTTAGCCACATCATTTTAAGTACAGTAAAAAGGGCTTCACAATTGTAAGACAGGAACAACACAGCCTTTTATGATAATACATTGGTATAACCCAACCGAAGGAGACATTCACCAGCTGGTCCATACTGCCCTTGCTAATAATGCAGTGCAGAAAATATTAGATTGCTGATATGAGTGGAAATTCCTACAAAGATTGACCCAGACAGACAAGGACATTTAGATAAACTATATAAGACAGCAGCCATTGCATTTCCCCATGGCCTGGCTGAGGAAGGGATAATCAGAGTAAACACAATAGGTGCATAGCAGTCTACAATTGCGAACAAAAGCCATTACATCTATTGAAACAATACATGAGTATTACCGATTTCCTGGTCCAAGTTCTGCATTCAATATGGCATATTTTGCAAATGGCTCATAGCCTTCAATATTGTGACACATTAAATTAATAGCTCTGTTGGAAATCCGACAATATAGATAATTTATTTATATATGTCAGTTTGAGAGAGAAACAAGGCAGGATGCTTAGAGATTATTGGCACTTCAGGCACAAGTTCTGCTAGGATAAAGAACATGGACACCATCTCTAAGTAACAGAACCATCAGAAGAAGGGGAGTGATTATTTCGCTGTGTATTTCATATTTCAATGCCCTCTCTGCCAAGCTATCCAAAGTCAGAGGTGACAGACAACAATTGACAGAGAGTCAAAGGGTGGGATGCACTAAAGGAAAAATGTGCTAAAAACCCTGTTATCGGGGGTTTTACTTCATTTTAGTATGTCGGAAAACCCACACGCACGCACAAGCAAAAGCCTATGGGCTTCTTACTGCATCCCACGCTGCCGTGCATGACCTGTCCCATGCCTCCCACCCTCATCTGATGTCTGGGCAGCCTACTGCTGTGCTGTGCTGCGCAGACCAGTGACTTCCTCCTCCCTAGTACCTTCCGGATGCATGGAGGAGGCGGAGCCTGGTAGTCCCTGCAGCCCTCTGAGCAGGGGTCTGGCTGGCACACAAAGAGGGAGAGAGCTGTGGGGACCCACTCACCCCTCGTCGGCTGCTTCGCAAAGGACAGCTGTTATCGCAAGAGCTGCCCTTTGCGGTACTAATTGCATATGTTGGAACATATACAATTAGTATCAATGTGGTGGATGGCGAAGAGGGGCGGTAAGCGGATGTCAGTGCATCCTGCCCAAAATCAAATCACATAAGTGGAAAAACTATATTAGAAAACTATTTAGTGCTATACATACAAGGGAATTAATGGTCAAATCATATGAAATCCTCTCGGCACTGATAGACGATGATCTATAGTTTGAACACTGGTATGTACAGGGCCTGTATAAAGGTTCCAGGTGCCCTAGGCTAATACACATGTAGCTCCCTTGTAATGCTGTTAAACACATGTGTGTGTGGGCACTCAGGGACTCACCAGTCACACTGCCCATGTGCATGTAACAAAGGTTATACAACTGGCATGTAGGGTGTAATTCTTGTGGCCTGTGAAGGAGGCTTTAGGCTGCCCAGCTGGCACTGTAGCACATCATACATAAAGTAATGGTTCCATCAGTAAGTTACATTAGCACAGCCATCTGGCAGTCACCTTAAGAACTTTACCTCCCACAGTATATCGGGATGGTGATAGCTAAAAAGCATGGATTAAATTAGGCCTTAATTTTTTCCTCAGCTGTCACCTGCAAGGCACCAGTCCTGGCACCTTACACTGCAGCCTTATCAGCCTATTGGTTAATCAGGCACTGGGTATGTACCTACCCAAGCCTGTAATCTTTAGCATTATCATAAGACAACTGGCATACAGTCTCCCCGGTTCTCTCTCAGCACCAGGTAATTTAATTGGGGTAGAGATATATTGTGACTGTTAAATGGGCTGTATTCAGAGGTGAATTTAGATGTAATGGGGCCCTAGGCAAGATTTTGGGCCCTCCTCAAACAATACATAGTACTATATTTCTGCAGCTGTTTGCAGGCAGCATCAACAGAGTACCTTGGCACATGCACAGTCTACAGATAGATACTTAGCTGCGTGAACATCAGCATTGCATATAAATCTAAATCACTCCCTAGGTCTTTTGCAAGTAGGCTTAATACCTGTGTCACATTTAAAGCAAACTGACTGCCTGCATGCAGGGGATGAGACCATTGAGTATGTATAAACATTTTTATCCTATCAAAGAAAATCAAAGGGACTTTGGGAGTGAAGGTGGGTCAGTGTGACATTGGGCCTTATTTTGGTTCATTCTTTCTGACAAAATCCTTCTTAGATGGACAAAACCACGTGCACTGCGGGTGGGGCAGATGTAACATGTGCAGAGAGAATTAGATTTGGGTGAGTAATTTTGTTACTGTGCAGGGAAAATACTGACTGCTTTATTTTTACACTGCAATATAGATCTCACTTTGAAGTAAAACCCCACCCAAATCTAATTCTCTCTGCACATGTTACATCTGCCCCACCTGCAGTGCACATGGTTTTGTCCATCTATGAAGGATTTTGTCAGAAAGAATGAACCAAAATAAGGCCCATTATGTGGAAATTGCACAATGCTCCTCTGTGAATGTTTTGGATGGCCAGGATATCTTTATAGGGCCCCTTGGCACCTGCTGGGCTGTAGGCACGTGGCCTTGTGAAAAATCCTCCTCTGCCTGTAGTACATCTTGTACACTGGACAGGGTATTTTTGGAAAAATCTTGAATGACAGAAAAAGTAGAACCAATGATGAAAAGTGTCTCAAATACAATGTAACAATGTATTTACATGTGCAAGACTTTCTAAATGCTCGTCCACATTTGTTATGGTCAGGCACTCCCAATAAATAAGACCACTGCTACAGTGATGATTAAGGTAGAGTATGTTTAAGTAAAGTGGCTATTTAAAAAGTTTCTTATTCAGGAGATGTCTCAGAAATCTCCAGCGTCTTACACAAAATAGCAGCATACCACTGTCTCCTCCCCATACAGTGTATGGGGACATTTCAGTTTTCAAAACATGACCGTGAAAGCTAACGCCTCTGAAAATTATCTTAGCCCAGTTTCCCCTATGGGAGCATTTAGGGCCTAATTCAGACCTGATTGCTGGGAACACTTTTTAATGCAAATGGCCAAACCGTGCTGCACTGCAGGTGGGGCAGATTTAGTGTGCAGAGAGAGTTATTTCTCATTGCAAGAGCACATGGACTGTCTCAACACAAAGAACTTGACCCACGTGCATGCTCAACACCTGACCCAACTCGGGGGACTACCATGATAAAGGGAAAGAGTTCTCCTTCTGGATTAAAACAGAGGGAATTGTATAACATATCCAGAGGAGGCCAGTTGTATACAGTAGTTGGGTTATTTAGTAACAATAGAAAAACGGGGGCGTGGCCACGGCGGCAATGGAGTAACACGCTAGACGCTGTGCTCCTCCAAAGAAATCCTGTATTTACCCCTCCTGCTCTCCCCCCGGGGGTTGGGACCTACCCTTGCTGTCTGGGGATCACCCACTGGAGCTGCTGGGCTGTCTCCTCCGGTACCGGCTGCCTTCATTCTCTCCGGGCGCCGCTATCTCCCAACGCGTGCTGTGACCCCGTGACCTCACAGCGCAACACGCTGTTCTGCCTGCCTGAGACGACGGGAGACGGAGACGCTGCCGGCGCTTGCCTCTGCTCCCCGTGACAGTGCTGGACGGGCACTCTGAACTGACGCACACACCAGGTACCCTGAGCCTGCTCTCTCCCCTCCTGTTGAGATCCTGGTGCGCGGGACGGGGGACACCCCCCTCCTTCATTGCTCCTGAAGCCGCCATCTTCCCGCTCTGAGCTGCCAGCCTCCCACTGCACAGACCTCATAAGAGATACTTTCTCTCAGCCCACGATCGCTGTAAAAGGTGTGGGGTGGGCTTCACCTCCTCACCAGCATTATAGCAGGACTATTAAGGCTTATACCCCATCATACAGGGCTGTGTCCATTCTGCCCTGAGCTGCATATCCAGGTCTGCTGGCTTATCTCTCTGCCACCACTCCACGCTGCGGCGGAGAGGACCTTCTATAACCTTATAAAACAGACATATCTGATTACTGGTGCTGCAGCTTACACCCTACGTTCACCTGCACCAGGCTGAGCTACCTGTGCCCCCACTTCCCTCACGCTCCTTTTTACTAATCGAATGAACATGGGGAAATCCAATGCCGCTGCCAAACTGGAGAAATATACCAGGAACCCTCCTACCCCTCGCTCGCCGAGTCGGCTGCACCGGACCCTGACCCCTCTCTCCCGCCCCCCACGACTTCTGATACAGCTGACCCGCCATTGGATCCTATGCAAAAGGTGCTAGATGCTCTATTAGCCAGTGAAACCAGACTCACCGACAAGATTGCTCAAGTTCAATTTGACCTTTCCACATTCCGTCATGACCTACAGCGGGTGCGCGAGAGGGTTGGAGAGGTTGAGACCCGCGTCTCCACAATTGAGGACAATCTTACTCCTATTGAACGCCGCACGACTACTCTGGAATCGCAGATGGATGATGTCCAAAAGAAACTCACAGACATGGAGGGGCGTCTGCGACGCAATAATGTCCGCCTTGTCGGCCTCCCCGAGAGGGAGGAGGGCTCCTCCCCTGAAAGGTTTCTCGAAAAATGGCTTGTGGAGTCATTTGGCCTAGAGGAGTTCTCCTCTCACTTTGCTTTGGAGTGTGCTCACCGTGTCCCCATGCGCCCACTACCTCCTGGCGCTCCACCTCGCACCTTCATAGCACGGTTTCTCCATTACCAAGATAGAGATGCAGTTCTACGCCTGGCACGCACAAAGGGGCCACTTACATGGAAAGGCTCCAACATCTCTGTATTTCCCGATTTTGCAATGGGAGTCCAGAAAGACAGGGCCCAGTTTCTTCCAATCAAACGGCGCCTGCGGGAGCTACAAATCCCATATGCTATGTTATTCCCTTCAAAACTGAGAGTTGTGGCGGATGGTGTGACAAAGTTTTTTCAGACCCCCAAGGAGGCGGCTGTCTGGCTGGACCGCCATAGACCTGCTAGGCATGCTTTGGACAATGACTGATCCCCATCGGCCCTCTGAGGTTGAGTATACCTCTATCCTCCTCGCCATGTTTCTTATACTCTTATTGACTCACCAAATGTTATGCTGTTTCTAGCTAATGTGGATTATGCTTACTGTATGTCATCCAGCATGTGATTTGTGGGATAGATGGTATTGATCCTTACGATCTTTTGTCGGGCTTCAGGCAACACCTCCGCGTTGCCCCTAAATACATATATCTGTTATTTGCTGATTATATATACTAATATGCAGGGGCTCTACATTGGGCTGGTTCCCTCCCCCCGGGTGGAGATCGATATAATCTAAACCACCTTGGAGGGGCTCCAATTGCTGAGTTGTCATTACATTTCTGGCCCCCATATGGGGTTTTTGTGGTGTTTTTTTTTTTTTTTTTTCTTCTCTTTTTCTATAGATAGTAACTAGCAGCTAGTCCTATACTGGCTGATCTTTGTTCCCAATTCTGGGATGTTTAGCTTTCGTTCGGGAATTAGGCGTACCTCGGGTTGGGTGGGGTATGCGGGGTGGGTTTGGGTGGTTACGGGTTTTGTAATTTTTTTGTTTTCTTTAATGCTATATGATGCTCTTGATGTATTTGTTTCATCGCTAATCCCTCCCTGGTATTGTGTTTGGGTGAGTTGGTCGGTGCTGGGCCTTGTGTTCACAAATTCCCCACTCCCCACGGATTATGGCTAGACTTAGTTTTCTCAGTTGGAACGTTCGTGGATTGAACGACAAGCTTAAGCGCTCCCTAGTGCTTGGCCAAATTAAGAAATATTCTCCTGACATAGTCTGTCTGAGTGAAACACACTTAACGGGTACAAAAGTCTTAGCCCTCAAAAAACCTTGGGTGGGATGGGCTTACCATTCCACATATACCTCCGCCTCCAGAGGGGTGTCCATTGTGATTCATCGGACTGTGCCATTTTCCATGGAAAAGGTGCAAACAGACCCGAATGGGCGCTATGTGTTCCTAAAATGTACACTCAACTCCGTTTCAGTTATTCTAGCAGCAATGTATATTCCCCCGCCATATTCCCATGACCTTCTCAAAAAATTAGCTAGTTTTATGGCTCTATACCCCTCCACCCCAATAATATGTCTCGGTGACTTTAATAATGTCCTTAATCCACAACTTGATAGGCTAACATCCTCTGTCCCCTCATCTCACATACACTCCACGTCGTTCGCAAAGTTACTCCTTGAGATGGGTTTGGTTGATGCCTGGCGTGAAAAGCACCCAAATTTGAAGCAATACTCCTGCTTCTCCCTCTCCCATTCCTCCTTTTCGAGGATCGACCTTGCCCTTCTCACAAGAGATCTCTTGCCACGCACTAGTCATGTTAAATACGAAAGTAGAGGTGTATCTGACCACTCCCCCATTACATTATCCCTTGATTTCAGCTGCCAGGCTGGACAGAGGATCTGGAAGCTTAATCCCTTCTGGCTTGAACGCATGGGTCCTGTGACGGAGCTTGAGGCTGCATGGGAAGAGTTCTTTCTGTACAATTCTTCCGGTGTCTCCCCTATGACCCTGTGGGATACTTTCAAGGCATTTGCTAGGGGCACCCTCATTCGTACTATTTCTAATTTAAAGGCCTCATATAGACAACAGGAGGGGGACTTAGAATTAGCTTGCACTACTGCGGAACTCGCATATCTAGCAGACCGCTCAGATGCCTTAAAATTAGTGTGGTTACAGAACCAAAGGGAATGGATATCGTATCTGGAGGATAAGGCCAAATATAAACTTCTATTCTCGTCCCACTCGGCCTACGCTACTGCGGACAGGCCAGGTAGCTTCTTGGCCCACTTAGCTAAAGGAGATCGTGCGAATAGCACCGTGGTGGAAATACGACACCCTGACGGATCCAGAGCTATACATACTCCTGACATAGCAGATGCCTTTGTCGCCTTCTACAGTAGGCTATATGAGACCAGGCTGGTTTGTGGTTCTGATGAACTAAAATCTTATGTTGGCAGTATCCCTCTCCCTTCTCTTACTGTTGAAGCCTCTAGACTCTTAGACTCCCCTCTTACCCTCGAAGAGGTAGTAACTGCTGTAAAATCCTTCCCTCCTAAAAAAGCTCCGGGTACCGATGGAATCCCAGTGGATTTCTATAAAAAACACTTAGATTTCTTTGCTCCACGGCTACTTACCCTTTTCCGCCAGCTGTTAGAGGAGGATGCTCTTCCACCCTCTATGTCGGAGGCCCTGATTGTTCTTATACCTAAACCGGGTAAAGATCCCACTTTACCTGAATCCTACCGCCCTATCTCCCTCCTCCCCACGGATATTAAGATCCTTGCTAAGATCCTTGCCATAAGATTGAACCGGGTCATTGAACATATTATACACCCGGACCAGACTGGGTTCATGCCTCATAAATCCACTTCTATCAACTTACGACGGCTCTACATCCACCTCCAGTCTCCTCGTGGGGATTCCCACTCCTCGGTCATAGTCTCTCTTGATGCTGCCAAGGCATTTGACTCCGTGGAGTGGGATCTCCTCTGGGAGGTGATGAGATCCATGGGTATTGGTCCAATCTTTATAAGATATGTTAAACTTATGTACTCGGGTCCTGTGGCACGGATCTCTGTCAATGGTTTTGTTTCCTCCTCTTTTCCCCTGTCTCGTGGTACTAGACAGGGATGTCCCCTCTCCCCTACACTATTCGCGATTGCAATAGAGCCCCTAGCTTGTCTAATCAGACAATCCCCTGTTATACGTGGCCTGTCTGTAGGAAATAGAGAGGATAAAATTGCTTTGTATGCAGATGACGTCCTGCTGTTCCTACAGAATTATGCAGAATCTATGCCTACGCTCCTCGAACTTATTAACCAGTTTGGGAAATATTCTGGACTGTTGATCAACTGGGATAAATCCTGCATAATGCCACTGACTGGGAAGTGTCCGTCCGTCCCGGAGGTTTCATTACCCTTGCAGTGGTCTGACTCCTTCAAATACCTAGGTATCTTCATCTCTAACGATCACCGTTTATTTATACCATTGAATCTAGACCCACTGATTACGCTACTCCGCTCTAAGGTTAGCTCATGGACTAAATTACCTCTTACCCTGACTGGCAGGGTAAATTTAATTAAAATGGTTTACCAGCCAAAACTACTATATGTACTCCAACAATCCCCTGTATATATTCCTCAGAAATTCTTCCATGCAATTAACGGCCTACTGTCCTCGCTAGTCTGGGCTCATAAACGTCCGCGTATAAAACTTACTGTCCTGACGCGGCCTAGGGAACGGGGTGGTTTGGGACTCCCGGCATTTAGGCTGTATTACTTTGCTTCCCAACTGTTGTTTATTTGGCAGTGGCTGAATGACTGTGATCCCTCTGCCCTCCACTCCCAACTTCTCTCGCAGATTCACCCCCCTCTCTCCCCTTTACAGCTTCTACTTAGTACCAACACCAACTTCACTACGGTCCCTTTAATTAGACAGGCAATCTTAATTTGGAAGCAGGTCCATCTCCTCCTGGGTGGGCAGGGATGGGACCCCCAAACTTCATTACACAATCCCCTACGTCTCCGCGAAATAGCACATCTACAAGTCCACACCGTCTGGGCCAAATGGGGTATCTCTACATTAGGTGATCTATACGTGGACAATGTACTTAAGACCTTCCAAACCCTTCACTCTGAATTCTCTGTACCAAACTCTTACTTTTTTAGGTATCTTCAACTACGCCATGCCCTCTCTGCTCAATTTCAGAGCTCCCCCCTGACCCTATTAGATTCCCCTGTAAAGGCCATGGTTATGACCACCACCAATGCTCACTTAGTTTCTCACTTTTATGCAGGACTTCAGCTGCATATACATTCAGACACCATGCCACGGCTCCGAGCTACCTGGGAAACTGATTTGGGTCCCTTAGACGATGAGACCTGGGAATTGGCACTCTCTAGTCCTTGTATCTCAACTTTAACGGTTAGGTTCCAACAGATCCAGTTTTTTATCTTGCACAGGATATACTATACCCCGGACAGACTGTGCCATCTTGGTAGTATCCCGGCTCCGGTGTGCCCTAAGTGTGGTGCACTGGATGGCTCCTTTTGGCATCTGATCTGGTCATGTCCCCATGTAGCGGCCTTCTGGTCAGGAGTTATCGAGGCTATCCGCATCACAGGCATCCCGAGAGATGTCCTCACACCAGCAGTATGTATACTGGGCACTCTGGAAGAGGAGTCCTTGGACTACCCGACCAGGCGCTACGTGATAAATCTATGTACCCTGGCCAAGGTGTGCATTGCCAGAACCTGGCTCGCTAAGAATTTCCCTACTACACAAACTTGGCTTAGGCTAGTTAATGAAACCATTCCCCACGAGAAATTTACATACCTAGCCAGGAAAGCCGGACATAAGTTTCAAACTGTTTGGTCTAGGTGGCTGGACTCACAATACGCAATCTGTGAGGTCTAAGCCTCCGTGGCCCGGTCACCCCCTGAGGCCCATCGCCGACCACTACTAGCACTGCCCTATTCTATTACGCATCTTTGTAACTAATAATTTGATGTGATCTACCACTCTTTTTGCTACACCCTTTCAATACCCTTTATTCAGCAATCTGAATATATACACGTTAACAGTCATCATCCACAATTGACTGCGATGTCATTCCAAGATTAATATGATTTGTAATTGAATGCGTCTGAGCATCTGTTTGATATATCATAATTTTTATTTTATTTTTTTTTTATTTTTTTTATTTTACTTTATTGTTATGTTTGTTTTTTTGTTGTCTTTATCTCAATTTACAAAATTGACAATAAAAATTATTGCATTAAAAAAAAAAACAATAGAAAAACATTTAGTGTATAGATTTAGGGTGCATTGCTTGTTTAGGTAAGCCAGGTTGGCTACCAGTTTGAAAACACAGTAGTGTTCTGCATGGTAGAACCCAGTTGGTCAGTTATTTTCCCCAGTTGAGAATATGGGGTTTTGCTGAGTATTAATAAATAAACCTTATTGATTAAATATCTCACAGCTTTACTAGTAATGGAACAACTCATTTTTTCAATGATTGCAAAATGGGAAGAATTGTACAAAATGGGAAAAAGTCCTCCACAACTGGATATTAAACAGTATATGCTTTCTGCTGTATACTGTAAGACTTTATTTTCTAATGATCACCACACAATAAGTCCAAGGAATTGGCAAAAGAAGATGTCTATTCTCAGTCTTCAGGTGCCAGTGTAGGGGGTTAGAGTACTCTCAGTAAAATCACCTATCGTAGACTTTCATATAATTCTGTAGTATAGTGGCTGAACATGAGGATGTCACCATTTGATAACTTTTCTCCACCTGAACCAATTAAAAAAGAACTTACCATCCAGGCATTTTAGGAACAATCAGTAATATTTTTTAGTAGGACTCAACCTTAGAAATTAGAGGCATACAGTATATAAAGATATGTTAGCACTGAAATGCTTACAGCGAGTGTAAGATGTAGCTATTGGATCTATCAGTTAAGATCATTAAATTGGTTGCATCCTGAGACAACAATCATTTGATGGCATTATTTATGGATTTTTTTTAGGTTTAGTCACTATTTTTTAAAATTTATTTTTTATATAAATTATTTTTTATATTTCTCTATTTATGGCTATTTAAAAGGAATAAGGTGGCACCCCTATCTCAGAAGTCACTTATGCCCCTTTCAGACCGCACTTAAAAACCAGAATTTTGCTGATTTTTTACCGTTTTTAAAACGGTAATCTGTGCGGTCTGAAAGGTGCAGGACCACTTTACCGTTTTACAAAGTCGTTTTTGTAAAACGGTTAAAATGGAGGGTCCTACCCATTTCAGAACCGGTATTTTTGGCATCAAAATTGGGTCTGAAACGGTATTTAGGACCCAGCCAATTCAGCGCAGTGAATATTTAATGAGCTCGTTAAATATTCATTGCACTAGGGACCCCCCCCCCCTCTCCGTGAAGCTGGTACTTCCTGAGTTTGCAGATACCGGCAGCCACAGCACTGTATGGACGGATGCGCTTATGAAAAAAAGGGACTTTCGGAAAATGGCTGCCCCATAGGAAAACTAGTTTGAAAAAACTGTCTTTCGTATGGGGGCAGCCATTTTCCGAAAGTCACTTTTCTTATAAGAAAAGTGACTTTCGGAAAATGGCTGCCCCCATACGAAAGACAGTTTTTTTAAACTAGTTTTCCTATGGGCTGCCATTTTCCGAAAGTCCCTTTTTTTTCATAAGTGCAGCCAGCCGTCCATACTGTAGGGATCCTCAGGAGGTACCGGCTGCACAGGGGGCGGAGTTAACCCGCGGGGGGAGGAAAGGGGGGGTTAACACATTGGGGGTTGTTAGTCCTGGGGGGTGTTAACACGCGGGGGGAGGGGTTAACGGGGGGGTTGTGTGTGTTAACCCACGGGGGGGGCACGCTGAAGACTGGCTTTGACCCTGTATTTGGAAAGTTTCCAAAAACGGGTCTGCCAGTGTCCAAAAAAACGCACTTAAACGGTAATATACCGTTTAAGAGAAGAGGTGTGAAAGGGGTTTTACCTGGCATACCCGTTTTTGGAAACGTTTTCAAATACAGGGTCAAAGCCAGTTTTGCGGTCTGAAAGCATCATTAGTGTGGGAGGAGACTTGCTATATTTGTGCCAATGGTGCATGTGCTGGCGTAAAAGGGTGTATTTATTAACAGTTTCTTAAATAGCGTGTACATATTCTGTGTCACGTTTCGTGAACCTGGTGAAGCACCAGCCGGAGTGTAGCAAAGGCTGGGTGCTTTGATGTAGGGCTGTTGCATGGATAACTGAGCAGAAGGAGGCCAATGGGTAAAATTTAACCTTTTAATGAAGGATTTTGATATACAGCAGTAATGATGATGATACAGTAATTATTACTGATGATAATAATGAAAGAACTGATGACAATGACAATATGAGCAACGATAATGATGAAGACAATGAAGATACGACTGTAGATATTTGATGAAGGAATTGAAGACAATAATATAACTGAAGATATTGATGAAGAACTTGAAGACGATAATATAACTGAAGATATTGATGAAGAACTTGAAGACAATAATATTATTAATGAAGAACTTGAAGACAATAATATGACTGAAGATATTAATGAAGAACTTGAAGTTGATGAAGCCAATAAGAAAAGTATTTGCTGAATGAGGTCGTGGCTGCAGGAGGACCAGGGGTCCTGGGCCACAGATGATAACCGTCGGGATGAAAGGAGAAAGGATCACACCTTTTAGGATGTTAGCCCTAATGTCCATAAAATCCCAATAGGCGGCAATGGAGAATCCGTGGTAGTACTTGGTAAATAGCAGTGGACAAACAGCAGGAGCGGGAGGATGGGAAGGCTTCACCCGGAGGACTGGGAGTCAGGCTGTATCTGTGAGAAGCTGCAGGAATTGCTGATGATGGACAGTGAGATGCTATGTATTGGACAACATTGTACTGACTGCCGGTCTGGCCCGGCTAGTCAGTATTTAAGTGCTGAGCTAAAATGTGATTGGCCGCAGGATTGACATCACGGCTGGAGCTGCGAAGTATAGGCTCTGGGAACCAACAAGATGGCCGCCACCCATGTGGCGACACAAACCAGCCGGCGAGGAATACTACGCGGAGGCGCTGCAGCCGGCGCTTCCTAACCTGAGGCCTAGAAGGACGCGGACACCATCATGGCGGATCCTACCTCACGCTGCCCGGAGCCAGAATGCCAAGACACTGCACACCAGAACTGACACCCGGCGAAGGGACATGGACCATGTTGGGCGACAGAGCGACAGAGTACAGCAGGTCGGTGCCAGCACCAGAAGCTGAGGTGAGCGCCAGGGTAGAGGACATAGCGCCAGGGCACTGCAGGTTGGAGACAGCACAGGGAGCGAGGGTAGCTGCTATGGTGGTCGTGACATTCTGCAGCGCTTTACAGAGTATAATTGAACATTCACATCAGTCCCTGCCCCAGTGGAGCTTACAATCTATATTCACAATCTATATTCCCTAACACATGCACACACACACACACACACATTCTAGAGTTAATTTTGTTGGGAGCCAATTAACCTACCAGTATATTTTTGGGGGGATTGTGGGGAAAAACCAGAGTAAACCCACACAATAATGTGGCCATGGTGGGTATCGAACCCATGACCTCAGCGCTGTGAGGCATGCAGGGGGTGTGACCTCATATGTAGAGGCATGGCATGATAGCTCAGTCCCCCATTATTATCACTCTGAGGGTCCTGGGGCTGCCACTGGCGACCAGTCAGCATGCAGCGTCAGCTTCTACCCTATGACAGGAGCAGGGTGCTGCACATAATATTACAGTGCAGCACTTTAATGTCACCCCTCGGTGGGTGATACCCAGGTGCAGCCAGCACCCCACTAGTAATGCAACTGATTTAACGCAATCCTACTATATAAACTGTATTGCAGTTAGGTTTGAAGATTTGTATGTTGCAGAAATGCGTGGATGTGAAAAGAAAGTTCATCCCTCGTGCAGTACCAGACTGGAAATCAGATTGTAAAAACCCTCAACACAGTATACTATGGGCCTGATATGGCGGCAAAGCAAATAAAACAGTAACTTTGTATCTGGGGAAAAACATGTTGCAATGCAAGGAGAGCAAATGCATTTATATTGTTTCTGTGCAGAGTAAATACTGTCTGCTTTTGCATGTAGCCCTCAAATGTTAGACTGCTTTTTTTGACACTGAAATTAGATTTCAATTTGGACACACCCTACCCAAATCTAAATCTCTCTACACATCACATATGTCCCACCTGCAGTGCAACATGGTTCTGCCCACGTGCATAATTTGCTTTACTTCCAACTCAGAAGTAGGCCCTTTTTTTAACAGATGGTTACTAGGAAAAAATATTTCCCAAATTTTGATAAACTCATTGGGTGAGATTTAATAGGATGAGAGATTCAGAAAGTGAGACATTTGGCAAGAAATCTCCAGGTTTTTTTTAAATGGCAATCATTTACACTGCTAAACCAGTGTGGTTTTGCAGTGCAAATGATTGCCATTTAAAAAAAACCTGGAGATTTCTTACCAAATCTCTCACTTTTTGAATCTCTCATCCTGTTAAATCTCACCCACAGTGACTTGCACAAGGCATAGCTGGATAGTCACTCCTGCTGTTTTTTTAGACCTGGTGTAAGATATTTAATGGATTTTTTGTGTAATTACCAAAATACTAAATAAAAACACTACATATGAAGTGATAAAGAATAGTTTTAATAAAAGAATACTGAATAAAATACTAGATCCACTATCCTATTTAAGCTTGGAACATACTGTGGGAATTACTGTAGATATATTAAAACAGTTTCTGTATGGCTGCTTTTGATTTTTTTTTTTTATAAAAGCTGCTGTGGTTCTAACAACTTCAAAAGCCATTTATAACATTTTATGTAACAACTGTTCAGTTACTCAGATAAGAATCTAGTTGATGTTTGGGTGTACATCTCAGTATCAATCAACACATTAATTAGCTAAAAAACTAATGTAATTACAAAAATAGTAAACTGGTAATACAGCCAATGAGGGTTATTCTATTGTCTTTGGTCTCCCCCCCCCCCCCCGTGCATTAGATTGGGGGACCAATGTTTTGCGTAGATGCATTTCTGTGCATGTGCAAATGCAGGGTGCGAGTGGGCATGGCAAACTACATGTTCACCATCCCGCTTGCAGTGCAGGCGGGTGCGGGGTCCGGTGGCGGGGGGGCATAGCCCATGGGAACACCCAGCGTTTCATGGGCGTTGTCATGAAATGCTGGGCATTCCCATGCAAATCACCCGGTTGGGGCGGGCAGCTGACATCAGTGGGTGTCAGCTGCCCGCCTGCTTTCCGGTGCTTTCCAGTGTGCTTGCAGATCAGTGATACCATAAAGGTGTCTCTGCTCTGCGAGTGCTGGAGAATTCATTCGATGGTCACCTACCATCGAATGATTTTTGATTTCAACCCTGTGTTTCTTGGGCCAAGGAATGCACTGGGCATCCCCATCCGAGCCGGGGTGGCCACCTGTCTTCTGGGGGTGGGCAGCTGATGTCACCGGATGTCAGCTGCCCGCTCTGTTCTCAGAACAGGGCGCCGCTAATCTAAGGCACCAAAGAGAGACTTAGATTAGCGAGTGCTTCAGAAATCATTCAATGATTTACGAACATCGAATGATTGCAGGCCCGCATGCAAGCCTGCAAATGGATGTTTATAGAAAACATCCTGCAATGACATTCGGCGTACAGCGGGGGGCGGGCATTCGCACGCCCGGCGGCATTGTTACTTGGCTCACAAAGCAGCAAAATCTTTGCGAGTCAACCTGAATCAGGCCCTAAGACTGATATAGTCATTCAGCTGTAACATCTTCATTCTCCACAGGGGCTCTGTAGCACTATAAAATGACATCCTATAAAATAATTCCTACATGCAAACCTAAAGTACACCACAAGAGGTCACTTTCTTCACAACAAATGCGGAAGTATTTTGAATGAAGCTGTTTAAAAACTACACGTACTGTTAAGCCTTCTTTTATCTGGAATTCTCACAATAATTAAGTATAATTCTGGTCACTCCATACATTTTCAGTGAATGCTCATTAACTATTATGAGGACTTCTATTGCCGCTTTGTAAACAGTTCTAGAAATGGAATTTTAAGTGTAAGAAATATTGGTGACCTTTACAGATACACATACAAAATGTTACAGACATAAAGGATGTGTTTCATAGATTATTAACTGGACACGTCATAATTCTTCCATGCGATCCTATTGAAGAGCTCACAGGAACACAAACACTGAAATTGTGTATCAGGGAGATTGCAATCAGGTTAGACTAGAGTGATACAAGATAAAAATGCGCAACACTGATTTACTACTTGTTTTTATTATACTGCACATATGGAGCAGATGGAGTTTTTTAAGATATGGGGCCAGATGCACTAAGCTTCAAAAGTGATAAAATGGAGAGTGATAAACAGCCAGCCAATCAGATCCTATATGCCACGTCACGGACTGTGTTTGAAAAATGTCAGGTAGGAGCTGATTGGCTGGCTGTTTATCCAGGGCCGTCTTTCCCATTGGGCTTAATGGGCAGTTGCCCAGGGGCCCAAGGATAGTAGGGGCCCACCACAATGGAGAAGATGGCACTGTCCTAGGGAAAGGCGGCAGGCGGTGTGTAGCGGGGATCCTGGCAGCAGCGGGTGGAGGGGACCCAGGCAGCGGGCGAAGTGTGCAGGGGACCTGGGCAGCGGGCGGCGTGTGCAGGGGACCCGGGCAGCGGGCGGCGTGTGCAGGGGACCCGGGCAGCGGGCGAAGTGTGCAGGGGACCCGGGCAGCGGGCGGCGTGTGCAGGGGACCCGAGCAGCGGGCAGCATGTGCAGGGGACCCGGGCAGCAGCGTGTGGCAGGGTCCGTCCAGGAAGCGGAGACCTTGATGTAGTGCTGTCTGCCGCCGGGCAGGAAGCGCTGCTGTGCTGATTTTAAAAAGACTGGCCATATGCTGATTGGCCGGACGCTCAGCCAATCAGCGCCCAGCCATTCTTTCCAAAATCTGCAGCGCTTCCCGCACGGCGGCAAAAAGCACTACATCAAGGTCTGAGTTGCCGCTTCCTGGACGGACCTTTCCACCCACCGCTGCCCGGATCCCCGACACCTGCTGCACATAGGTGAGGGGAGGGGGTTTGTGAGGGGAGGGTGGTTGTGAAAGGAGGGGGGTTGTGAGGGGAGGGGGGCCCTCAAATTATTTTGCCCAGGGGCCCATTATATTCTTAAAACGGCCCTGTGTTTATCACTCTCCATTTAATCACTTTTGAAGCTTAGTGTATCTGGCCCATGCTATGAAAAAAGTGACCCTTGAAGCTCTGAAAAGAGGGAGTACTGTAGATAAAACCAGGAACGTCAGGATCCCAGAACGCCGGACCAGACCGGATGCATGCAGAAATCTTAGCAACTGTGGAGATATTAGAGTGGTTTCTCAACACCCGGCTAAATCAGCCTAGCGTGAATACTACTGTATATATTTTTTCTCTATAGTAACTCAGTAACCTCACTTTTTATTCAAATTAAATTATTTAATTGTGAACGTGAGGATACAGCCATCCCGGACCCCAAGTTTCAGCAGCTGCAGGCAGGAATTGGGGTCTGGCTGGGGCAATGCACTGGTAGTTGGTAAATCCTATTGGACTTAAGGTGCCCATACACGTTACAATTATTGTATACAATATCGCATCTCATCGCATCTCTGTTTTGCGATGAGTTGAGATCTAGTACAAAAAGTATGTGCAGCACATACTTTTTGTACTTGATCTCATCTCATCGCAAAACCAAGTTGCGATGAGATGCGATATTGTATACCATATTGTATACAATAATTGTAACGTGTATGGGCATCTTGAAGGATCTTTCAAACCCAGGGGGAGGAGCATGTCCAGTGGCCTCGCAGTGTCATTATCCACTTCTGGAAACAGAGATTGATATACCGTCTCATACTGTAAATGAGTATTTTAAAGGTTAACCAACGAAAATATAATAAAACCTAAACATGTTTCAAGTCTGTCTCCCATCTGTTTAATTGATTTGTTATTTCAATGTTTTGATATATATCTATGATAATTAGATGTTAATCGGTGTGTGGCATCATGCTCATTTAGAGGTTATTTAAACCCTGTCTTTGCTCAGATTAAGTCACTCTTGAAAAAGCTGCATTTAGCGTTGAAACGCGTAGGTGTTCCTACAGGTGCACAGACACTCACTCGGATTGCACACCCTTTTCCGCCATAGCAAAATAACTTAAAAAACACCCAGAAGAGGATTACAAATCGCCACTCAGATTGGTGGACTGCCATCCACCTAAAGGTACAAGTCCCATCCACTTCACTGTGGCAAAGTGCCAACTTGGAGGCACGCCACCTCCTCAAAGACCCGGTCAACTATACAGCAAAGTGCAAGAGGACCCTCCATATTTTACCCACTGGACTCCACCTAGTCCAAGGAAACAATATAGACCTCCCTAGTACTGGTGTACATGTATGTTACTTCAATTATAATAAATGTATGATATATTTTAATTGCCACATGCCTGATATATTCTTAGTACAGATGTAACCCTTCCTGTACACTTTTCATTATCCACACCACCACCTGTTGCCTTTAATAACCAGTTGGCAACCAAAGAGAGCCACCGTGCCCGAAGTGTGTTGAGCGCAGTGAGTCTTGAGGGTCCATTAGGGCTCCCTTCTTAGGACCTTGCCCCCCCCCCCCCATCCCGTTCTGCCTTGTCACGTAAAAGGGCAATTTTCCCACTAGGAAATAGACCTAACATACACTACTGGGTAATTACTCTCATGAGGCTGTGCTAAAGGGTCAGAGAAGAATGTGCTGAGCTCTGATTGGAATCGCCTTTCACATGCTTCTCTGCCCATGGAGATAAGCATGGGCACACAGAGCCGCACTCAGATCTCTCGGGTTAGCTACAAATTGATCTTGCGGCTCTGTGTGCAATGATCGTGGTGCTCAGTGTGTTTGAGCCACAATGAACTGTGGTCTGATTACCAGAGTTTGTCTGGGTAATATAGAACAAATATCTGCAAAATAAGCAATAAATAGATTGATGACCCTCTATTTGGGGAATTATAATGTACTCTTGGTCCAAAACTTGCCATCATATTTTCAACAGTTTTTTAGAAAAAAAAATAGAAAGAGAGAGACATAGGGGGTTATTCTAGTCCATTCTTTTTGACAAAATCCTTCTTAGATGGACAAAACCATGTGCACTGCAGGTGGGGCAGATGTAACTTGTGCAGAGAGAATTAGATTTGGGTGGGGTTTTTCTTCAAAGTGAGATCGATATTGAAGTGTAAAATCATGCAGTCAATATTCTCCCTGCACAGAAACAAAATAACTCACCCAAATCTAATTCTCTCTGCACATGTTACATCTGCCCCCCTGCAGTGCAAATGGTTTTGTCCATCTAAGAAGGATTTTGTCAGAAAGAATGAACTAGAATAAACCCCATAGAGAGAGAGAGAGAGAGAGAGAGAGAGAGAGAGAGAGAGAGAGAGAGAGCTTCCCTCCCCACCGGACACAGGAAAGATCAGGTGGCACTCTGAACAGTCTTATACAAAGAAGTTGTGTTTCAGACAATCAAGGTGTACAAATCCATGGTAGGTACCGTTTCAAGGCCTTACAGCCTTTTCATCAGAACGAATTTGAAGGTGCAAAGTGCTATGTGCAATATAGAGAAAAGTTATTTTGTGGACTGATACTCTTTAATTCAGTGAGACATTTTAACACTCACCGATCTGCTACAACCCCCAGCTGTTGGGAAACCATGTGAGATCCAGCCGCTGTTTGCAGCTGCAGGTGCTACCTTCCGGTCTGCCTGGCTCACCACTTGAAATCAGAGTCTGCCCGGGACGACAGCCTTACAGACAAACAGCATGTATAACGGCACCGCATGCGCCTGCAGAACGGAGATTCCAAGAAAGCCGCTATTGCATGAGAGACATGCTACAGCCGGTTGGCTGTCAGCTGGGACTATTGACTGTCCGGAGGCCAGTAGCGCACACAGGGGGGGGGGGGGGTTCTGAGTACCCAGAAACCCCCCCCCAGGAGTCTAAGGACCCTAGGCTGAAAGCTTAGGGTCCCCTATTTCCATGGGTACAAGAATTTTAAAAATCGGCCCTTGGGAACCGGAGATATCTGACTTCAAAGCAGTGGTCCCCATCCAAGCCTGTTAATTGCTCTTCCCAGTCAGATATTTCAGGTTCTGTCTAACTTAGAGTTTTTTTGAGGGTATATTCCAAAAGCTGGGACTCTCCCCCTTTGGGGGACACTAGAAGCTTGTCTTCTCTGTGCCCAGAACCAGAGATATCAGCCTTCCAGCAGCTGGTTACTGCGCCAGCTCCACACACCTGGTTTGTAGTTTTATATGCTCATTGGCAGATTGCTCTGCCTCCTGAACTCCCCAGTGCTATTTGGTAGGTGGGATTCTCTAGTTTTTAATTCCATTAAAAGCTAAGAAATCTAGTTCCGGAAACTGGAGATATCTGCAGTCAAGCAAGCTGTCCTCCCTCTGCACTCCTCCTCTGCGTATTAAACATCCTCTACCACCCTGGAAGTTATGTATCAGGACCCCTTCAATCAGCCCAATGCCCCTTCTCACACCTCATCTCCCACCATCTGTGCAGTAAAGGGGTAATTAGTGGAAATTACTGATCCAGGCCCTACATACTGAGCGGTTGATATAATACCCCCTACCACCCGCGGGACATCAAAGCTTCCGCTCATAGCACCCCCCACCCTTACCGCTGGAGGATAGGTAAGGGCTCCAATACATTGTTATGCCCAGGGATCTACACTGCTGGTGTGTGTGTGTGTGTGTGTGTGTGTGTGTGTGTGTGTGTGTGTGAGTGTGTGTGTGTGTGTGTGTGTATATATATATATATATATATGTGTATATTATTATTATTATTTATATACATTTGGTCTATCTGTAATACTTTAACCCGGCATATACTGGGTCACCTAAGTGTCCATCTTCGCGCTTTGCTCCGCCCCTCTCTGGAAACCCCCTTCTGAAAATCCTGCGTTTGCCCCTGGAGGTTATTTCCAAAAAGGTATATTTTGGGACTTTATCTAGTGCTATATGCATTTATTATGAGCAGCTGTCTGGCTCCCACAGGTGTGTGAGGCTGTGCACACACAGGGCGGGATTCTCTAAAATCCGCAGCCCTCTTCGCCCGGCATCGCATTTCTAATGACCGCATATTCTCTAAAATATGCGGTCATTAACGCAAGGGACAGCTCTTGCGATAAGAGCTGTCCCTTGCAATGCGGTGCCATTGCTGGACTTCCGGGTCTATGACCCGGGAGTCCGTCTGCGCATGCGCAGACTGACGCGCCGGCCCAGGGCATGCTGGGAGGGATCTGTGACGGATCACTCACACAACGCTGCGGTAAGAAGCCCATAGGCTTCTGCAGGGAACCGCCAGCTTTTGCTGGCGATTCCCTCCGCAGCGGTGACACTGCGGAGGGAGGTTAGAGAATACAGAAATGCGGTAAAAACCCTGATAACGGGGTTTTTACCGCATTTCTGTGATAGAGAATCTCGCCCCAAGGGCGGGATTCTCTAAAATCCGCAGCCCTCTTCGCCCGGCATCGCATTTCTAATGACCGCATATTCTCTAAAATATGCGGTCATTAACGCAAGGGACAGCTCTTGCAATAAGAGCTGTCCCTTGCGATGCGGCGCCGTTGCTGGACTTCCGGGTCTATGACCCGGGAGTCCATCTGCGCATGCGCAGACTGACGCGCCGGCCGCAGGGCATGCTGGGAGGGATCCGTGACGGATCCCTCACACACCGCTGCGGTAAGAAGCCCATAGGCTTCTGCAGGGAACCGCCAGCTTTTGCTGGCGATTCCCTCCCCAGCGGTGACACTGCTGAGGGAGGTTAGAGAATACAGAAATGCGGTAAAAACCCAGATAACGGGGTTTTTACCGCATTTCTGTGATAGAGAATCTCGCCCTCAGTCTCTCCACACTGCTGAGAGACTGCTATTGTTTCCACTAAAATATAACATCCAAGCAGAGAGAGATTTCCTTTCTTAATAATGGAACTGCCTATACTGGATCTGCTGCTGTGTTACATAATATTATACCAACGATTTCAAAAGCATGGTTACAGTTCCCCTGATACAAGTATATCCACAGAGAGGAAATTAACCCCAAAAGGGAATACTGTTGACTGGAATTTCAGCTAATTAAGTGAAAATATTGATTATTGTTGTGTATATAAGAAGGTTAATTTCTTCTAAATAATGACAATGTTTATATAAAAAAGGTGTTGAATGTCTCATTTTACTAGCAAAGTTATATTTGAATGATTCAATATTCATTATTTGTGTAGGAACTGCAATGTGACATCATATGTAGATACTGCAGTGTGGCATAATGTGTGGGTATTATAGCAAAAAAATTCTAAACTGCACTAGAACAAGTTTGTGGGAACATTTTACTAAATGTTCTCACATTAGTTTGGTAGGAAACTTATATCACTGCTTCTACCATGGCATAATTTGCATAAGGGACTTTACTGTGGGTACCGTGTCTAAGAAGCACTACTGTGTGGTGTGGTGTAATGTGAATAACATACACTACTGTGTGTTGTAATGCGAATGAACAACACTACTGTACTGTGTAATGTGAATTGGTACTATTCTGTGGCCATGCTCCTTTCACCTGAAGCCACGCCTCCATATATAGAGAGAGCAAACACCTGTTTTTGGGGCATAGCTGTAAATATTAAGTATCCCTCCAATCCCTCCAGCAGCCCTCGACTTTCTGGTTTATGACCCAGGATCCCCGCTGCACATACACATAAGGACACAGCATCCATGGAGGATAATGAAGTTGTAGTAAATGGAGTGCATTCACAGTAGCAACATTTTACGAGTGGAGTGCCATCGGGAACTGTACTTGGACCAAACATTTTTTTATATCTTTATTGGTGACATTGAAAATGGTATTGAAAGAAAATATGCATTTTTGAAGATGACACAAAGGTATGCAACAGGGTAGACACACCAGGTGGGGTCAAACAAATGGTGAATGATCTCTGTAGATTAGAGGAATGGTCAAGAGCATGACAAATACAGTGTAATGCCAACAAATGCAAAATCATTCAGTTAGGCTTTAAAAAAAATCCAAAGGCTAAATAGTGTATAGTATTAATGGCACTATATTGGAAACTACTAAGATGGAAAAGGATCTACTGTAGGAGTCATTTTTTCAGGTGACTTATAGGCATGTAATCAATGAGGAAGGCAAGTCAGATGCTTGGTTGGATAGGGAGAGGTATCAGCAGTAGAAAGAAAGAAGTAATAATGCCACTGTATAGGTCATTGGTACGACCTCATCTAGAGTACTGTAAATACATTAGAGACTGTACAAAGAAGGGCAACTAAAATGGTGCATGGCCTACATCACAAAACTCACCCAGAAATAATAAAAGATCTCAACATGTATAGTTTAGAGCAGGGGCACATAATAGAAACTTTCAAATATATCAAGGGTATTAACAAGGTCCAGAAGGGAAACCTTCAAATGAAGGAAATTAGTAGAACACAAGGACATGCACTGAAAATGGAGCGAGTTAAGTTCAGGGGAAATCTGAGGAAAAATTACTTCTTAGAAAGGGTAGTGGACAAGTGGAATATCCTCTGATCAGAGGTGGTAAAGGCTAAGACAGTAGAACAATTTAAACATGCATGGGTTAGACCTAAGAATATACTTACAAATAAATAAAGATCAAATAGGGTTTAAGGGTAACAATATGGTTAAAAAAGGGATCAGGCAAAATGGTCCGAATGGTTCTTATCAGCCGTCAAATTCTAGGTTTTTGTATGTTACTGGGAGGGATCCCTCTTAGCTAGGACTGCATGAAGAAGCCCATGGGCTCCCATTGTGTAATGCCAGCAAAAGCTGGTGTTAGCCTTCATGTTGAAGCCTTGGCGTCCCAGGCTTAGTACATACAGTAGGGGACTGTTTATCAATGTATACTTGTGGCTATATTCACGAAAACACCCATTTTCTGGGGTTAGCTACAAATATTTAGTACCCTTCGCATGTATGAGGGAAGGACAACAGCGGTATCCCTGTTCTGATATTGCTGTGATCCCTCCATTTCTGCCACCAGCCGCATCCCCTTAGGTTCTGTGGGGGATGAAATGTTGGCAGATTTCACATTCCGAATATTGGTCTCAGCAGCTACAGCCATCTAAAAATGATGGTATCCTATTGTAACATATGGCCAAGCAGAGGGTTCTCCCAGAATCCTCCCTGGATGTACGGTCAGACTGCCCATGCATGCAGGTCACTGAGGACATCACAGGAACACGCTTCGTTCCTTCTCTCAGTGGGTGCCAATTTATACATGAAGGAAAGAGCACCACAATGTATTTTGCCTACGGGTATCTGGTTTCTAACAGAAAAGTACTTTGCACATCATTTTGAGCATTTCCAGAGGTTGGTAAATGAGCACAAACTTATATAGTGAAAACCTTAAAAGTAATGCACAACATAGACGCCTTTAATGTGTTCATTAATGTGCTACACTGGTTCATCCTTCTATGGAACAATAGAGATTTGCATTGTCCCTGGTGGAATGGCAAATTCTACCCTACTTACATCACTAGCAGACATGACAAAGCATTGTTCATGGCATACCATTATATTTCATTGATTCACAGGGCTCCTCCTTTGCTATCTTTCGCTCTCAACAGCCTTGAGCTATGCAGATAGAAAGTGTCAGCTACTTTTGATTCACTGCAGCTCAATTCACTACTCTTGTATTAGACACTACACATAAGCATGTCTAGACCTGATGCTGAGACACTCCCATGTATGTCTTATACATTTATATCATACTGTATATATATATATATATATATATATATATATATATACATATATATATATATATATATATATACACATGTATATGGCTAACGCTATATACACAGCCCCACCCACCATATACTACATCTCCCATACACCTATATACAGGTCAACCTTCCATACTCTGCACCCCCTCTTTCATATGCTATGCTACAACCTCAGGTCACTTGCCATCCCAAGGCTCAGCAACAATGGATGCAGGAACTACCAGCTGGTCCTACAGTGCACCACACATAGCGGAAAAAGGACATGTGTGGCTACTTACCAGTGGGGGAGAAGGCGAATCAGTCCAGCAGGAAGGGGTTAGACCCTGTTTGGGTTGAGCAGTGCAATAACTGGGAGGAGGAGGGGATGGTGTTTGAGTTGCATATGGTGATCATGAGGAGGAGATAAATGCTTTATAGATTTATATATAGAGAGAGAGAGAGAGGAAGAGAGAGGGAGACAAAAAGAGGGCACTCACCATTTAGCAAGATTCTTTGAAAAATCGTACATATATTGTAGCATATTAGTAGTTTAGTCGGTCAACGTTTTGGTCTGTATCTTTTCAAAGACATCAGGCCATACATTAGAAAGAGATCATACTCCATTAGAGACCGAAACATTGACTGAATAAACTTCTTAGTTTAGCATGAGGAGGTTACATGACCGTTGCCATGCGATTTACATGCTCATTGTTAGGGGGGGTTACATGCTTAATACAAAGGGGGTTACATTTCTCATAGCCAAGGGAGGCTACATGATCTTTAACAGGGGCTGCAGCTGCACAGCATGCCGGTGCCCTTATAATCCCTAACCTGACTTTTTAGTGCTTAACCCTAACCTTCCCCCAGCCAACAGACTAACCTTAAGTCTCGGATTTGTATATTGATGTTTTTTCCAGTCCTGCGCACCCTTAGGCTGCCAACGAGGCTATAAATAAAGGATATTCACTGAATCCTTCGAATTACACAATATTACAAGAAAAAAATATATAACTTCTTACGGCGCCACAGGTGAAACAAAAAAGATAACAGTTTAACAATATTGTGAAGGGGTGGTAAAAAAAAAAATGAAATTATACTTCCATTATCAAATATGAAGATCCATCATACATCAACATTCAAAGCCTTGAGAAAGACCCCAAGCAAGTAGGGTCGAAACGCGTTGGCCGAGTTTTGTGGCACTGAGTGACCAGACAAGGAGGACCTGAGGACCATTACCCTTTTGCAAGTGTCCCAGACCTGTTACCTGGGCAATGGACTGATGACTATTTACAAACAAACACATGAACTGCCTAAAAATCAGCTCTGATACCCCCTTTTGCATCCGTTGTCTGGAGCTCCCCTTTTTGGATTTTATTTCATTCTGTTATGCATCAATGTGTATTGTTTTATCTGTATTAAAACTGGCTTCACTATTATAAGCCTTATTTTTTTGCATATGTTGGAAAACCACATCGATTGGACAACCTTTGAATAATGATGTATGATGGATCTTCATATTTGATAATGGAAGTATAATTTCACGTTTTTTTTCTACCACCCCTTCACAATATTGTTAAACGGTTATCTTTCTTCTTTCACCTGTGGCGCCGTAGGAGGTTATATCTTTTTTTCTTGTAACCTTAAGTCTCCCCTCCCTAATCCTACCCGATTCCTACACCTAACAACCCCCCATCCTCACGTAGTCTTATGCTAAGAGACCACAGCATACGTGTTATAAGGATGCAGGCTGTCCGAATTCCATGCTGGTGTTGTGGTTTACCGGTCAGGATTACTGACAGAATCTTGACAGATGGCATGCTGATCACATCCCTGTAACATATTCCACTAATTACCTTCTCTCTACACAGTCCACACATTACTGTACTTCCCAAAATGAAGATTTCTACCATCACACACCCAACTGACCCCAGGCCAACATTGCTGTGTGACTGGATTATACAGCCCTCTGCAATCAGGCTAGACCAATATCATACTTTTGCCTAATTCTGAAAAGCTTAACAGGGAGAATGTGTAAACAACATCTTGAGGGCGTGTTACAAAGTGGTTCCTTAGGTACCATTGGGCCAAATGTATTAAGCTTTAACAAGTGATAAAGTACTGGCTAATCAGTTCTTAACTCTCACTTCTCAAACAGCCTGTAACATGGCAGTTAGGAGCTGATACATAATGGGGGTAAGGTACAATCAGGGTGACAGCTAGACCCTTGGCAGACGTGCATTTTTGGACCCTGTTATGGAAGCCCCTATGTAACCGGCAACAGTAGAGCAACACCCAGCAAGGTTCAAATGTCTACCTGTCAGAGCACCCCTCGTCACAGACACTTTTATTATTTTATAAATTATTTCAAAGCCATCTCTTTCACTCCTTCTCTACAATAAACACCAGACAGCACACACCAGTTGGCGCCAGTAAATTTACATCATTAGACAAGTCATTGTCTCGGGCTCCTTCTCAACTTTCATTTCTCCAGGCCTCCTTCCTAGGATGGGCCCTCTCATTGCTGGGGATGCCAGAAAGAGAAGTTCTGCAGGTTATAAGAATTGTAGTTTGAAACGGATACACTTTTCACACAATGAAAAGACAAAGTCCAGTTTTTTGGGAGACTGTCCCACCCACGGACAGCAGTGTCCTGTGATTGGTGGTAGTGGGGGTCACAACAGACAGACGGACTAGGGGCATGCCAGCAGCTCATAGAGTGCTAAGAATACCCCATAATGAGGAATGTTAGAAGGTATACAATTCCCAGCAACTCCCGCAGTACTAAGCAACACATATCCAAGCTGTGCTATACTAGAATCCTGGTTCTGGTTGGTGTTAATAGAGACTAGCTACAGTATAACCACACAGTACATAGAAACAAAACGGGAAAATCAGATTTTTGGTGTTAAAGTGCACAAGCAAGAGTGATGAGGAATCTTTAACTAAAATAACCTTATTTTAGTAACACACGCATAAAAAACTATACATTTGAAGTAAAAAAAGGTTGCTTCAGGGCCTATCCATTACTAGGAGCCCTCAAGCTTAAACATCATTTGTTTCATAGTAGATCCACCCCTGTTCCAAATTTCTTAAGGGAGATTGTACTATTTCAGCAATTCTTTCTGACATTCAAGGAAAGTTAGCAAGTTTGGCCAATGTGTGATATGTATCCGTGTGTATTAAATGCCTACTTGCCTATAGTTTGTAAGTTCGCAAGCAGGATCCTATTAAGGGGCTTATACACACATCGACACTGCTGAGCACTCTGAGCGATACAATATGGAAAATGGAGTGACAACAATAGTGCGCGATTAAAACACTGTGCAGCTAAGTATATGTACACCAAAGGGTAAACACCCAGAAAGATACCCCAACAGAACTAGAGAAACAAAAAGGTGTAAAACACAAAGTGCCCGGTGTATAACCTTTACAACATATAGAATAAATTCAGAGTCACCGTATTTCACTGCATGGACACTGAATTGTCTCAGTATTCAGGATTTGATACCTGAAACGATAACCACCCTTTCTCACAATGCTTGTGATAAGGGTGGTATAATAGAAAACAAGAATAGTGCAAATTATCTTCAGTTTAAAAGCACATTTAATATTCGTCCTTATTTACAAAAGTAGACGATAAAACAGCATAAAAGATAGCCCCACAGTGGCAAGCAGCTAGGTCAGATCAAATAGGCAGGCTCAGTCACGGGTCCAATAGCCAGTCCAGAACAGGGAATGGAGTCCGCATCTGCAGCACCGCGATGACCAATAGAAGCCTTTCTCCGGGGGACAATCATGGTAACACTCAATGCGTTTCAGATGTTCCTTCATCAGGAATGTGTGACACACTACTGATGAAGGAACATCCGAAACGCGTTGAGTGTTACCAGGATGTTACAAATACTTACTTGCCCAAGCGCTGTAGTTTAGTGTCCAATTTGATTCACAGGTAGAGCAAATGTACTCCTCAGGATAGCCTGGTAATGTGTCCCTAAGTCCCTATAGAGGGAGTGTAATAAACCGGAAAGTATATTAATTAATTGCCTTTTCCTTTCCTCTAGCAGGTAAGTGTATTAACTGTAGGAATGTCCATGGCAGTGTTTCATTCTTTTATATATCAGGTATTTTGTTTTAAATTAAAACATTAAAAGGTATATGCAATAAACATTGCATTAATACAGTAACAAAGATAGTTATGATTACGACGGACACAAAACACAGAACTATAAGACAATATATATATAGATATTCAACATAGATATACTGTTACCATTTTCACATGACATCAAAATGACAATATTATCACTATATGTACCGCTGGGCAGTCTGAGAATTTGTGCAGAGTCCAGCTGCTCAACCTCTCCCTGGAGGGATCTGGATATACGCGGAAACCCGTTGCTGTGTAGTGGAGAGCTGTTGCGAGCTGGCAGCTCAGAAGTCCTGCGTGACAGGTGAGGCTGCATGGGAGAGCACTGGGTAAAGTCTGCGGCAAATTAATTAAATTTGGATATACTTTTATTGAAAAGCGCTCTTTTCTCACGTGGTTTTGAAAAATGTCAGGCAGGAGCTGATTGGTTGGTTGTTTATCACTTTCGATTTTATCACTTTTGAAGCTTAGTGCATTTGGCCATAGACAGATCTAGATCTCTTTGTCTGTCTGCTATTACACAATCCTGTTTTTATTACTGTTCTATTACTGTTTTGTTCAAAATTGTAAAGAGCAAGGAATATGCTGGCACTGTATAAGTAAATGTTAATAAATAATATAAAAGGGCAGAATATAAACTTGAAAAGTACATATGCCACAACGCATACTACTGCTACATACCCTACTTTCCTTGGAGTAGTGGGAGACCCATGATTTTTCAGGTAGTCCCCCACACCCCCAGAAGAGTGCGTACTCCTCACACATCTTGCCTACACCCTAGTAAAGTGGCAGAATGGGAAGACAATTACTGGATCTGAGTAGAGCAAATCTATATAATTTGGTCCCGCCCCTACACCCTGGAACTAGGGAAGCCAATCCCGGGGCCTTTTTTCAATCCCGGGATTCGGGATTGAAAAATGCTCAATCCCGGGATTCCCGGGATCCCGGGATTGGCTTCCCTAAAAAAAAAAAATGCCCCGCATGGTTACTTACAGTCACAGGGCGGCCAGGAGCCCGGTGGGTGGCTGGTCATGCTGACGTTGCCGGGAGCTAGGTGGGTGGGCGGGGTTATCGGGAGCCGGGCAGGATGGGTAAGCGAGTTCTCCAGGAGGTGGGTGGGCGGGGTTTCGGAGAGCCGTGCAGGATGCGGCCAGGACAATGTAGGTATTAGGCTGTCTGTGCACCTTTGTGGCCTGCGCAGCGTGACCTAAGACCTCGTCACGCTGCGCAGGGTCGCAGTGCCGCGTACATGGGAAGCCGGGCAGTGTCTGAGCGATGCTCAGACGCTACCCGGCATTAGACTGCGCATGCGCAGTCTAGTCCCGAAATCCCGGGATTGGAAACGCCAATCCCGGGATTGAAATCCCGGTGTTTTGGGGGCCAAATCCCGGGATCCCGCCGATCCCGATCCCGGGATTGGCCACCCTACCTGGAACCCATGTATTTTAAAACAATGCCGCGACTTAATGATGTCACAGTCTGGCCCCTACCCCTGAAAATACCCAGATGCTTCTCCACTCCAAGCGTCTCTCGTGCAGGAGTTTTAAAAAGTAGGTAACTTTGTCACAACAATTTAAAGAGATAATAATTTAATAGAATAAATCTAATATATATTCCACTTAAATATTTTGCTATTCAGAAATACTTTTTGTACATGCTTGTCGGAGTTCCAGCCAGGGTTGGACTGGCCCACAGGGGCACAGGGGAAACCCCCAGTGGGACCCACTGCCTGAGGGCACACCCCCTTCTCTAGAGATCAGGAACCAGGCTGCACACTTAAATGATACATTATAGGTATAATACATTATACTGCACAGGACTATGGTGTATTCTCTACAGAGCACTGCTGTTATTCATTTGAGGAGGAATTTGTATGTGGTGCACCCAGGTGCAAATTGAACCCCTTCCTTCACCCCACCTCAAGTTCACAACATGCAACACGGTAGTGGGTAACAGAGAGAGAGGCAGAAGGTAACAGGGAGAGGCAGAGTGTGACAGGAAAAAACATTGGGTGTCAAGAAGAGGGTAACAGGGGCTGCAGTGGGACTCTTATTCCTCAAGGGCAATGCATCTGCTGCACCAATGGTAGTTCCGTTAATGATCAGTATGTACAGTTTATAGTGTATATAAATAAAGGGTTCCAATTCATGCACACTCTAATGGTTAGCCAAGCATCTGTCAAGGCTGGCCACACCCCCTCTGTGGGGCTGGTCACATGTACCATTACAGTATAGGCCCCTATCCCAGCATTCCTTAGTGAGCTCTTTATGTCCCAGTCCGATACTGGCTGTCACATGTACCATTTAGTTTAGATTACAATTCCGATTTGCGTCATTCACCTGGAATATCATCGCCAACTGCAGAGAAGGTAACAGAATGCCGTTTAAGTGTAAATAAATAGATGTAATGAAATCCACCTAGGAATTCGTTGCATTTATTTATGTAAGATTGACAGTAAAACTAAATACATAACACATACAGGATTCATGAAATAAAGCTTTTTAATCTAGTCCTGTCATCACTGTACATGGAATGTAAATGCCTGTTTTGTGATGCATTTGATAAAGTGTGCCAAATGAAACCAAAAGGAGGGGCACACCCTCAGCAAAGTACAATTAATAATCAAAAAAATACCCAGAACATGAGAATGTATGCGCGGTGATTGGCTTGAGATGACTCAGGCCATAGTAAAAGGTACAGGGAGGGTTCATCAATCACAATTTATACGTAGGCCGGATGTTTCCATTCATGAACTGAAGTGATAAAGAAACCACAGCTTCCATCTACAATATGACCATGTCAATTAAATATAAATTATATGTATCTACAGCAAACTAAATTAGCTCAAGAAACCTTGTTTAAATATTTGACTAGTACTAGCTGAGCTTTCTCTGGAGCTTATTCAAAGAGATTACGGTTCTGATTCAGACTCGATCACACATATGCAAATTCACAGGGTGATTAATACCTTGCGACTGTTTGGGGGTGGTAAACTTGCATTTTCTGGGAGCAGTGCCGGTGCAAGGCACTGGAGTGAATTCACACTGGTCTAAGTATATTTCTTTATTTAAAAACCTGCGAGTGCCGCTTCAATGAATATATATATATATATATATATATATATATATATATATATATATAGGGTGTAGGGAAGAAACGCACACTCCTAGTAGAGGTATCAATCAGGGTGCCAGGACGATAAATCAATATTGTATATCAATCCCCAGATAGAACAGTCCAATCTAGAGACAGACAGGTCCAGCACACCTCAGCATGTCACATGCAGTAAAATCATTTAATGAAGCAAATAAGCAGTACAGGGTTTCATTATACTTAGCATATCCGTGGCAGTAGCTGAAGACAGCAGTATAATTTTATATCCACAGGCATAGCCCTGACGGGCCGTTTCGGTGTCCAACCACCTTCATCATAGGGCATCAGCCATATAATGAAACCAGCCTCAATATATAGTGAAATCACACCTGAATAACATATAAACACAATTACCTAAGTGCCTGGTCCTCCCATTGCCTCTCCTGCAGCTCCAGCGCGTGTACTCGGTGTCCCGGAAGTGATATCAGGACCCGGAACTAACATGCACTGCCTCAGTGTTCAGGGAGGCAAGAAAGGTTCCCAGGTGCAGGATGTGTACATCCGGTTGCCAGGACAACGCAGCTCAGCAGCACAAACTACAGGCAGCAAAGTCTCTAGCTAAACAGACTGCAGAAATCTGCAATAGTGTGGCGAAAATGCCACAAAGTGGATGCATTGTCCACTGTAAGCAAAAATGGACCTTAAATGCTGTCTCTTAACTGTGCCAAAAAAACGTTGTCATGGCAACCATAAACACACCCCCAACAAAATACATAAAAATAGAAAAATACCAGCACCAAAAATATACATAAGAAAAAGAGAACTATATACAAAGGCGATTGATCTAGTAAGCACATAATAGCAATCGCTCATATTTGGTCAATCAAGAACAATATTAGATCGATATTAGATCAAAGGAATCAAATGTCGGGTCTGTAATTAAAGAAATACCGCCAAATTAAGCTCCTCATTTAAGCCTAAGGGCGCCATAGATTGAAGCGTGTATGTCCAGTAACTTTCCCTTTGAAGCAACAAGTTATGCCTATCCCCACCCCTCCTTAATGGTGGAATGTAGTCAAATGGGAGAAACCGAAAGTCACTCAAGCGGTGTCCCTTGAGGGCAAAGTGCCTGGCAACAGGTGGTGTGTTGCCATCCATTTTGAGCAGAGCTTTATTTATTGATGAGCGATGCATATTAATCCGCTCTTTAAGCATCCTAATGGTTTTACCCACGTATATCTTGTTGCATGGGCACTGTATAATATATACAGTATATTTGGTGGTACAGTCCATCCGGTGCTTAAGATAATATGTCTGCTTCGTCAGTGGATGCTGCCAACTACTGCCACTAAGTATATATTTGCAATTGACACAGCCTGTACATTTTTTGGCGCCTGTGCCAGTGTTCAGCCATGTTGCTC
This sequence comes from Crinia signifera, assembly GCF_055691185.1. Lineage (NCBI taxonomy): Eukaryota > Metazoa > Chordata > Amphibia > Anura > Myobatrachidae > Crinia > Crinia signifera. Next base: position 190,141,968 of record NC_139220.1, read on the forward strand.
TTGCCACTGGTTTCGGGCCCACATCCGTGGTAACCACTTGCTGTTTGATATTAGAACTCCTTTTATAGCAAAACATCGGAGTACGCTCACAGTATTCGCCAATGACAGGATCGGTCTTCAGTATATGCCAATGCTTCATAATGGCACCCCTCAACACCCCTGAATTGATGGAATAGGTGTTGGGAAACAGGAGTTTGTTCTCCTTGGCACATTTTACTCGTGTTGTCAGCAACTCCTCCCTGTTAAGGGCTAGGCACCTCTCTTTAGCCGATTGTACCTCGGTGGGATCGTATCCGCGAGCCACAAAGCTTTGTCCCATCTCGTTCAAAGTGTTAGTCAGATCTCTCCTGTCGGACGTGATCCTGGCTGCTCGCACCAATTGCGAGAACGGCAGTCCTCGTTTTAGGGGTTGGGGATGGAAACTTGTTGCCAGTAACAGATTGTTTTTATCCGTGGGTTTCCTATATAGTGTTGTTTTGAAACCCTCAGGTGTCTTCGACACCAACACATCTAGGAAGTTAAGCTGGTCTACACTACTAGTGCATGTAAATCTAATAGACCCGACATTTGTATTAAGCCTGTCCAGGAAGCCATCCAGTTCCACCTGAGATCCAGTCCACACTATGAACAGGTCATCTATGAATCGTAGATAAAATGCAATAAAATGAGAAAAATCTGGATCCGCCATAATATGTGTCTTTTCAAAATCATACATAAATAGGTTGGCATACGATGGGGCCATGTTGGACCCCATCGCAGTCCCCTGCAACTGTAAATAAAAGGCGTTATCAAACAGAAAATAATTTTTATGCAAAATGAATCCGATGAGTAATAACAAAAAATCAATCGGTGGACCTGCATAGTGTGGACTGGATTCCAGGCATCTTCTGATGGCCGCCATTCCTTCATCGTGACCAATATTGGTGTAGAGCGAAGTGACGTCAAGCGTCACTAAAATACACTCTTGTGATGGCATGCCAAACTGGTTAAGCCTATTCAAAAAATGAGTTGTATCCCTGAGCCAGTATGGTGTGTTCTGTACCACATCCTGTAGGAAATAATCCACAAACTGTGATACAGGCTGTGAAAGGGAACCAATAGATGAAATAATTGGTCTCCCAGGAGGGGAGACCAAAGATTTATGTATCTTGGGTAGAATATAAATCAATGGCACCCTAGGAAACTCCTGCGTAAGGAAGTCCTGAGTGCCCTCATCAATCCACCCATTCAGACTCCCCATATTCAGGATAGAGTCTAACTCTTTTTTGTAACCCACTGTAGGATCACTTTTTAACTGTTTATAACAGACTCCATCGGACAATTGACGCATCACCTCATTAATATAGTCAATGCGGTTCAAGATCACAGTTGCCCCGCCCTTATCCGCGGGACAAACCATTATAGCGGTATTTTCACGCAAGGACTTCAATGCCAATTGCTCAGGTCTGGCAAGATTGGATCTGTATATCTTGGACCGCCTGATCTGAGGTATTACGTCCTGTCTGACAAGTCGAATAAACGTATCTATAGAGGGGTTATTCACCTGTGGATCAAACCGCGATTTCACTTTAAAGGGATGCACCTTTACACTATCAACCACACCTGACGTAGCACTTGGATGTCTTACAAAGTGGTCTTTCAGTTTGAGCTGCCGCTGGAACTTATACAGTTCAACCTCACAGTCGAACGGATTCTGCCTGTGGGTTTGAACAAAACTGAGACCCTTATTCAGTACAGTCAACTCAGAGTCGGTGGGTTGATAATCAGATAGGTTATACACAATTACCTCCTGCTGTCCCTCTGTGGTCTGCTTTTTTCGGTGTTTGACCCCCCCTCTCCTGCAGGGTTTTTTCCTCGCCCTCTCGCCCTCACTTGGGATGCTTCCCCTAAAAAAACTCTCTGGTTTGCTCTCCCTGGGGGTTCAGAGTCACTCTGCGAGGTGTTAGACTCAATATCAGTAAATTGGTAGTTTGACCGTTTAAAATCCCCTCTCTTTCTTCTCACAAAGTTACCCCTCCACGGCCTGCGTATAGACTGACCAGAGAGCCAGGGATAAACCCGCAACTCCTTGTAGTCTTCTTTCACCTTACGGTACTTATTCTTTTTAAACAATAACAACTCGGTTTTAAATTTGTCTACTGCTTCTTCCAGTTTGGCAAGCCAATCACTGCTGGTGTCAGACTTAACTACATCCAAACCAACTGCCTCGCAGTTCTCAATTTCCTTCTGCACACTGGCTATATCACTGTTAAGCTGCTGAACTACCAAAACAATCAAATCTCGACTACACTGGTTAAGTATTTGGCACCAAGACTTGCAGAAATCTTTATTTGATCTGCCTATAGTGGGCTGATTAGTAATCCTAAATCCCCTTGGGATCAGGCCTTCCCTGTGATATTGCGATAGGGTTAGTCCATGCAATTCAAGCTCCACAAGCCTCTTTCTGAGCTTAAGCAGATCAGTGTACACCTCCTCCGGTGTATCCTTGTCAAAGGCCATGTCAAAGGTATATTCTACCCAAGATACATAAATCTTTGGTCTCCCCTCCTGGGAGACCAATTATTTCATCTATTGGTTCCCTTTCACAGCCTGTATCACAGTTTGTGGATTATTTCCTACAGGATGTGGTACAGAACACACCATACTGGCTCAGGGATACAACTCATTTTTTGAATAGGCTTAACCAGTTTGGCATGCCATCACAAGAGTGTATTTTAGTGACGCTTGACGTCACTTCGCTCTACACCAATATTGGTCACGATGAAGGAATGGCGGCCATCAGAAGATGCCTGGAATCCAGTCCACACTATGCAGGTCCACCGATTGATTTTTTGTTATTACTCATCGGATTCATTTTGCATAAAAATTATTTTCTGTTTGATAACGCCTTTTATTTACAGTTGCAGGGGACTGCGATGGGGTCCAACATGGCCCCATCGTATGCCAACCTATTTATGTATGATTTTGAAAAGACACATATTATGGCGGATCCAGATTTTTCTCATTTTATTGCATTTTATCTACGATTCATAGATGACCTGTTCATAGTGTGGACTGGATCTCAGGTGGAACTGGATGGCTTCCTGGACAGGCTTAATACAAATGTCGGGTCTATTAGATTTACATGCACTAGTAGTGTAGACCAGCTTAACTTCCTAGATGTGTTGGTGTCGAAGACACCTGAGGGTTTCAAAACAACACTATATAGGAAACCCACGGATAAAAACAATCTGTTACTGGCAACAAGTTTCCATCCCCAACCCCTAAAACGAGGACTGCCGTTCTCGCAATTGGTGCGAGCAGCCAGGATCACGTCCGACAGGAGAGATCTGACTAACACTTTGAACGAGATGGGACAAAGCTTTGTGGCTCGCGGATACGATCCCACCGAGGTACAATCGGCTAAAGAGAGGTGCCTAGCCCTTAACAGGGAGGAGTTGCTGACAACACGAGTAAAATGTGCCAAGGAGAACAAACTCCTGTTTCCCAACACCTATTCCATCAATTCAGGGGTGTTGAGGGGTGCCATTATGAAGCATTGGCATATACTGAAGACCGATCCTGTCATTGGCGAATACTGTGAGCGTACTCCGATGTTTTGCTATAAAAGGAGTTCTAATATCAAACAGCAAGTGGTTACCACGGATGTGGGCCCGAAACCAGTGGCAAGAGCAACATGGCTGAACACTGGCACAGGCGCCAAAAAATGTACAGGCTGTGTCAATTGCAAATATATACTTAGTGGCAGTAGTTGGCAGCATCCACTGACGAAGCAGACATATTATCTTAAGCACCGGATGGACTGTACCACCAAATATACTGTATATATTATACAGTGCCCATGCAACAAGATATACGTGGGTAAAACCATTAGGATGCTTAAAGAGCGGATTAATATGCATCGCTCATCAATAAATAAAGCTCTGCTCAAAATGGATGGCAACACACCACCTGTTGCCAGGCACTTTGCCCTCAAGGGACACCGCTTGAGTGACTTTCGGTTTCTCCCATTTGACTACATTCCACCATTAAGGAGGGGTGGGGATAGGCATAACTTGTTGCTTCAAAGGGAAAGTTACTGGACATACACGCTTCAATCTATGGCGCCCTTAGGCTTAAATGAGGAGCTTAATTTGGCGGTATTTCTTTAATTACAGACCCGACATTTGATTCCTTTGATCTAATATCGATCTAATATTGTTCTTGATTGACCAAATATGAGCGATTGCTATTATGTGCTTACTAGATCAATCGCCTTTGTATATAGTTCTCTTTTTCTTATGTATATTTTTGGTGCTGGTATTTTTCTATTTTTATGTATTTTGTTGGGGGTGTGTTTATGGTTGCCATGACAACGTTTTTTTGGCACAGTTAAGAGACAGCATTTAAGGTCCATTTTTGCTTACAGTGGACAATGCATCCACTTTGTGGCATTTTCGCCACACTATTGCAGATTTCTGCAGTCTGTTTAGCTAGAGACTTTGCTGCCTGTAGTTTGTGCTGCTGAGCTGCGTTGTCCTGGCAACCGGATGTACACATCCTGCACCTGGGAACCTTTCTTGCCTCCCTGAACACTGAGGCAGTGCATGTTAGTTCCGGGTCCTGATATCACTTCCGGGACACCGAGTACACGCGCTGGAGCTGCAGGAGAGGCAATGGGAGGACCAGGCACTTAGGTAATTGTGTTTATATGTTATTCAGGTGTGATTTCACTATATATTGAGGCTGGTTTCATTATATGGCTGATGCCCTATGATGAAGGTGGTTGGACACCGAAACGGCCCGTCAGGGCTATGCCTGTGGATATAAAATTATACTGCTGTCTTCAGCTACTGCCACGGATATGCTAAGTATAATGAAACCCTGTACTGCTTATTTGCTTCATTAAATGATTTTACTGCATGTGACATGCTGAGGTGTGCTGGACCTGTCTGTCTCTAGATTGGACTGTTCTATCTGGGGATTGATATACAATATATATATATATACATATATATATACATATATATATATATATATATATATATATATATACACACACACACATCACTAAGTCATGTGCGATGAAATGCGTAATGGCATTGCTTAGCACAAAATAAAATGGGTGTTAGGGTCCCCATACACGGTCCGTTTAACGGATCAATTTTGTACTTACATAGTACACATCGCATCGCATTCCTTGTGCATGCATTGTGCATGCATTGTGCATGCAATGCGATGCGATGCAATGTAAAGCAAGTACAAAAAGTATGTGCAGCACATACTTTTTGTACTGTACGATGAGATGCGCGGGAGCGCGCATCTCAAAGTACAAAACGGACCACCGGCGAACGGACTGTGTATGGGGACCTTAACTGTGATGTACCCTTGTATGCTGTGATGTCTTACTAAAATTCATGATTTTTAAAACTGACGGTGGTGTGACCATCCCTTATGGTACTCCTTTATAAACCTTTGTTGAAGTAGATAATACTTGAATAAAATAGATCATTGTTACTGTTTCACACACTCAATGAGCGCCCTTCAATGGGCCAGATAAGTAAAGCAAAAAGCAGGTCATTTTGGGGCTTAATTTTACCAACCAGGATCGCATTGTAAAATGCGGCCCTAATGGTGGGAGCTATCATCTCCCCTCCAAAAGGAGCCCTGTCCCTGCGATGTGCTGAGCCAGGCGCCGGGGGGACTGACTGGTCTGTAGCCTATAGGCAGGGCCGGTGTGAGGCTTCACAGCACCCTAGGAAAAACTTCATTACTGTACCCCCCCCCCTCTCACCCATACTGCCACCAATATCCACTTTCCAACCCCTTAAATCATACTTGACAAACATTCTGGAAAGGCTTTTTAGGCTCCCAAAAAATTAGGTGGTCCTCCCAGCCCCACCTTGGGAAGGTGGGCAAGTTTCATGCTTTTCCTGGAGGCCACCCTTTGCCACCCACAACAGAGTACAAAGGGGAAAAGGCAGCAAAGTAGGGAAGTATGCTTCAAGCGAAAGTATGGGGTTGAGGTCTTAGAAGTTTTGCAGCAGCCACCTGAATTAAGTACAATAAGAATCCTCATAGACATCCTTAATTTTTGATAGGCAGGCTTGGTGGCGCCCCCACAGAGCATGGCACCCTAGGCAGCTGCCTAAAGCTGCCTAATGGTAGAGCCGGCCCTGCCTATAGGCTACAATGTGCTACCACAATCTCAGAATGGTGGTAGCCTAGGGATGCAATATGCTGTTGCTCGATGTTGATACACTTGATAGAAACCTATGGGGGATGCGGTTGGCGGAGGTGCAGGAGGGATCGCAGCAGGGATCTAGCTCTCTCTGCACACACATCTGTCCCATCTGTAATGCAACATGGTTTGGTATTTTGCTTTGCTAACAAAGCTAAATCAGACCAATGTCTGCCTACTTGTGTGACATCAGAAAATCATTCAGCTATACCCCTTTCACATCAAAAATGCCGAGTTGCTCCCAGGACGGACCCGGCATTTGCGATGCTTAGCCCCCACAGCTACCTGGCAATAACCCGGGTTGCTGATGTCACAAATGGGTTGGGGCAGAGCAGTGGTACATCATCAGGGGCATGGAGGAGGTAGCACTTGGAGCTGACGCTGCCTCCTCTCTATAGTGTGAATGGGACCAAAGTCGCTAGGGTTTACCTGTTTACACTGCCCAACAACCCCGGTCCGACCCAGGTAAAACCCTTCTTTTAATGGTAAAACCCTTCTTTTAACCCAGGTCGAAATGCTGGGTAGCTGGACACATTTATTTCAATTTGCTCTTTCACATCACACAGTGACCTAGGTCAACTGTGAATAGTTCTAAATATCTTAGGGGCAGCTCCATTAATTGCAGGCTGTAAGGTGCAGAATCTGCTCCCAAGTAAATTGCCTAAACCTATTTTTTAACTCTCTGGGCTAGCAACTGGCTAATCATAAGTTCCACATTACAGCCCACAGCTAACTGATTCTGCGCCTTTAAGTTCTAAAATTACCTTCTGCAAGTACAGAGTTTTTTATTCCCCAAATATAAAGTTTCATAAAAGTTACAAATAGTGCTGCAATTCCCATTAGGGATAATTGAAGGCTCTGAAAATTCCCAGCACAAACATAAATTAAGGGTGATTTGAAAATTATTCATAAGTGCTTACAATATTTAATAAACTTATATAGCTACTCACATTGCAATTACTTAGCTTCCGTAGCTGCTAAAAGCAAAGTTATTCATGTTTAGTCTTTGCTTCTTCATCCTTTTATTAAATAAGACTAATGTATTGAATTTTTATATATACATACTTATTTGTACTAGGCACTTGTAGCATTACACATTCAAACCAAGGTTTCCTTTTTTTCTAGATCAGCAGAATGTTGATTAGCAGGGAAAGAAGAACTGAACTTTATAGGTTGCACTGTTAATGTGTTCAGCCACTAATAACCCGAGACAGACTACATTATCCTCAGCTAAAGTGCACACACAGCAGCTAACCTAGAGAGCAAATGATACAGATGATGCCAGCCTCAGCCAGCCCAACATATTCATAGCGGGGGGAGTGGCTGGCGGATGGGGCACATGAGCACCTTGTGTGCACGCTCTCCATTCTGGCAGACGGGGCGAGGGTGGTGCAGGCTGGCGGGGGACACTTAATGAGAGCAGCCGAATCTGTTAGCCTGATTTAGAGATAGATGCAATACACAATGAGCGTAAATATGCTAATGCCACAGAAGGCATCTTATGCCTGAATTACATGTGGGCAGAGTAGCTTTTGCTGCTGTTTACATCATTAATAGCACTAATGGTAATGCCTCGGCATGCAATTCTGATGCAAGCTAAGTCCTAGGATCCTTTGATGGAGATCCTGGGCTCATCCTTGCCACACAATGGTGGCAACATGCATCAGCCTACTGCACAAAGTACCTGATTCAGGTTCACTCACAAAGCACATTTGGTTTGCTAATGGACAAAACAAAGTGCACGGCAGGTTGGGCAGATGTAACATGTGCAGAGAGATTTGGGTGGGGTTTGTAGTTCAACTGATATCTATATTGCAGTGTAAAAATAAAGCAGCCGTATTTACCCTGCACATAAACAAAAAAAAAAACTCAACCAAATCTAACTCGCTCTGCACATGTTACATCTGCCCCACCTGCAGTGCACATGGTTTAGCAAACCAAATGTGCTTTGTGAATGAACCTGAATCACCCCCAAAGTACCCAACAATGGTGCTTTGCACTAGTCACTAGTCACCAGTCAACCAGTCACTAGCTACTGTAGTAATCCCAGAGGACTGGAAAACAGCGAATGTAGTCCCAATGCACAAAAGTGGAAGCAAGGAAGAAGTAAGCAACTATCGACCAGTGAGCCTTACATCAGTAGTAGGGAAATTGATGAAAACACTCTTAAAACAAAGAGTTGTAGAATATCTCAAAACCAGCAATTTACAGGATCCAAAACAGCATGGGTTTACTGGGGGAAGATCATGTCAAACAAATCTTATTGACTTTTTTGACTGGGTGACTAAAGTAATAGATCAAGGTGGGGCTGTAGATGTAGCTTATCTAGACTTTAGTAAAGCTTTTGACACTGTCCCACATCGCAGACTGTTAAATAAACTTGAAAGCTTGGGATTGGATTCTAAGATAGTTGAGTGGATAAGAGCGTGGTTGCAGGACAGAAAACAGAGAGTAGTAGTAAATGGAGTACAGTCAAAGGAGGGAAAGGTTACAAGTGGAGTACCCCAGGGATCTGTACTTGGACCGGTGCTTTTTAATATCTTTATTGGTGATATTGCAAATGGAATTGAAGGTAAAATGTGCCTTTTTGCAGATGACACAAAGGTATGCAACAGGGTAGACACACCAGGAGGGGTAAAACAAATGATTGAGGATCTAGGTAGATTAGAGGAATGGTCAAGAGCATGGCAACTACAGTTTAATGCCAAAAAATGCAAAATCATGCACTTGGGTCTCAGAAATCCAAAGACTAAATATAGTATAAATGGCACTATAATGGAAACTACTGAGGAAGAGAGGGATCTTGATGTCACTATTTCAGGGGACTTAAAAGCAGGTAGGCAATGTAACAAAGCAAAGAAGAAGGCATGTCAGATGCTTGGTTGCATAGGGAAGTAATAATGCCACTGTATAGGTCATTGGTACGACCTCACCTAGAGTATTGTGTTCAGTTCTGGAGGCCATATCTCCAGAAGGATATAAATACATTAGAGACTGTACAAAGAAGGGCAACTAAAATGGTGCATGGCCTACATCACAAAACGTACCAGGAAAGACTAAAAGATCTTAATATGTATACTTTAGAGCAGAGAAGGGAAAGGGGGGACATGATAGAAACTTTCAAATATATCAAGGGTTTTAACAAGGTACAGGTGGGAGACATTCTTCACAGGAAGAGGAGCAACAGAACACGAGGACATGCACTGAAACTAGAGGGAGGAAGATTCAGGGATAATGTGAGGAAGAATTACTTCACAGAAAGAGTAGTAGATAAATGGAATAGCCTCCCATCAGAGGTGGTAGAGGCAAATACAGTAGTGCAATTTAAACATGCTTGGGAGAAGCATATTGATATCCTTACAAAAAAAAGGATCAAATATGGTTAGAGGTAACATGTTTAAAAAAGGGGCAGACTAGATGGGCCAAGTGGTTCTTATCTGCCGTCAAATTCTATGTTTCTATGTTTCTTTGCGTCACAAGTTCCTAAGGTTCCCAAAGACCTGCATAAGGCCCGTTGTGTTATATGTTTCCAGCAAACTTCTATAACCTGCTGTTGAATCTGAGGCTGCAGCTTTGGCTCACTATGCGAAAACATCGCCCATCTTAGTAACACTAATGCCACAAAGGATTTCACTTAACTGGGATCAGTAAATCTAGACCCTAGCCAAGGCATGCCTTCCAAAAAGGAATGCTATATAAAACAGTTCCCAGTTCCCCCTCCCCCATAAAGGCTGCAGCATGTCAATCCTGCTGGAGCTCGGGGGCACCGCATGCAGCACTGCATGAGCCGTTCTGCACATGCATAGGACACCTAGCATCTTACGCAAACTGTCAGACTTGTGTACTACTACTATGAATCAGGTTCTCTACCTCCATTCAACTATAAAAGGGTTAAATAAAAACTGTTACATCAGCATGCAGATTTACCTAAATTACGGATAAAGAAGGTAAAACATGAAATAATTGTAAATTACAAAAAAGGTTTAATTTTAAACAATGTTTTGAGATAAATAAATAAATACATAAAAATATAAAAGACATTGGCATATCATGCCTGCAACTGTTGAAATTCAAAATTGTACTTATAAATAACATGATATATATATTAAAAGAGAGGGACACACAATTTTCCAATGTTCTTCATAACCTGCAATTGATAACAAAATGATTTTGCAAGCACAGGCAATCATTTCTCTGCTGCTGTATGAAAATAAGACGCTGCATTGTCAGATTCTCTGCAGTACAGTTTTGCAATATTTTTACAACAATGTAAAGAAATCTGTTGCCTTGTATTCTTTTGTAGTATATAGAGGTTTGTCAAAACTTTTCAAAATGGAATAATGTCACCTGAAGTCTCCAGCACATAAGTGCATGGGTTAGAAAAGCCATAGCATACAATGGGGGGAACTCGGTTCTGTACCTACTGTATCGGTGCAGATTGGAAACCACAGAGAAGATTCCCAATGGGATGGCACGCCCATGGGACCGCCTGTGGCCAGGAGAGGTTAGACGGTGGCAAGTTGGAGATTTGTGCATATAATTGGGCCAATCTTTGGAAATTTTTCCAGGGCAAATTTTGCTACACAACTGCAACTGTGTCCAACTTAGAATCAGGCCCTATGAGGATAGGCCCCGCCCCTTCAACAGGCCCCACTCCCTCAACAGACCCCAATTCCATGAGGGATGCTTCCAGAAAATTCCTAGGATGGTTCTCTATCCCAATCCGCCCCTGCTACAGTATCTCCTAGAGTTACAGCAGTCCACCACTGCCAGTTTTCCTGTGCACATCTACAGTATGAAGGTGCAAGAAAAAACTGGTGAAATTGCTAGCTGCGAGGTAATGGCATTCCTACTGTCCTGGTGACGTTGCACTTACAGTATGCCAGAAAGCAGCAGCAAAATGATAACAACATTGTAAATCATCATTTAAATGACATACATTTTCTAAACAGCTAGTACAGGATTTTAAATATAAAACACATTAGTATTAAACTTATAAAAGTTAAATTATTAAATAAAATATCAAATATTTAACATAAAAATATAAAAGGCACAGTATGGGAAAACAGAGGAGGCACTTAAAAAAATTGATGACTTTTTGGTTCCATGACATGACCCTGTTAAGTTAGTGCTATAGTACTTAGTGCAATGTGAGTGACTTGTGTGTGTGTTTAGGCCTACAACATAATAATAAATAGTGCAGCGTCATGCGGAGAACACTGCTGTTGTTCCAAGGTGAATAATATAAATCTTGGTTGAAGTGTATTTTGATCTTCAAAAGTCTTCTTCTTTCAGTCTACACCTCAAACAATTTATGTGGGCCTGTATATTTGCCAAAGAAATATGCAGACCACAAAGAACGCTGAAGGGCAGACGAGAGTTGTAAGCATTGTGAAAAGATCATGGAACACAGCATACAGTAATCAAGTCTTCTACATGAGATGGGTGAACCTAACTGAAACCGCTTCATTCGGCTTATAGTTATGGTCTCTTTACTTGGTGGATGGGGATGTCCAAAAGGAACCACAGTCCTACATGTCTTTAGAATCTATTGCCTGTGGCTGATCTTAGAACAGTTTATGAGCTTGTGGTTTAGCAGCCTGTGATGTAGTCCAGGTGCTCTACAATGCTATGCAGAGAGTTTTGAAGACGATCAAGCGTCACTTTTTCTACAGTAAAAGAGGCGTTTTTATGCTGTTCCTTCAGGTCTTCCATCATGTTTAACTGTTTGGGCTCCCTAGCCATACAGCCCATAATATGGTTCAGAAGCTGTATTACGCTGCGAAGATTCTCTATGTCATTCAGCATTTGCTCCACATTTTCCATTGGAATATTGGACAGAATGGTCTGGAACACTTCAAGAATTTCATCTATCTGTTCCAAGTTAATCAATTTCTGCTCATCTGGTATGAAGTCCAAACCACTACTTTTCAGACTACTGGCATATTTAACCTAATTAGAATAAAAAATACAACAGTTATTGGTCAGCAAGTAAATAATGTTATACATATTCATAAGAATTAGTTAAAAGCATGTCAAAATTACAGACACCCGGGCTGGATTATAGGGGCAGAGGGTGTGGTCGCTACTCATACAGAAACTGCCAGGATGAGGGACTCATACGGCTGTCTGGGATACAGCTGATTGTACAGCAGAAGCAGTGGGTGAGAGGAGCATCTGCTCAGGGTCATTTGTAGACAATTTGGTTCCCAGTCAGGGGCGTAACTATAGCACCGCAGCCCCCGCCACCGCGGGGGGGGGGCGCTGTGCATGTGGGGGCGCCGGGGGCTGCGGTGCTATAGTTACCCCCCCCCCCAATCCCCCGCAGACTTACGTATCTCGCTGGTCCCGGTGGCTCCGTTCTTCTGATGAGGACCACCACAAAATGGCCACCCCCATATAGCACACTGTTCTCTGAAACTGTCTGCTGTATGGGGGCGGCCATTTTGTGGTGGTCCTCAGCAGAAGAACGGAGCCGCCGGGACCAGCGCGATAGGTAAGACTGCGGGGGAGGGGGTTAGCATGGGCGGCAGGGCGGTGCTTGACGGGGTGGCGGCGGGGGGTGGGTATGGGCGCCCCCCACCCTTAACGGCGGGGGGGCGCCCAAAACATAGCTACGCCACTGTTCCCAGTGGAAACACTAAACCTCCCCCCCCCCAGTCATTTAGGAAAAGACTACCTTACACCGACACAGTAGTGCCTCTTGCACCATATTATGCCCCACACAGCAATGCAGACTACACTATTTTATGCTACCTTACACCCATACCTTGCACCATATTATGCCTCACAAATTAATGTCCCTAGCACCATATTATGCCCCATAGGGTAATGCTACCCCATATTAATTATGCCCCAGTACCATCTAACATGTTACATCTGCCCCACCTGCAGTGCAGCATGGTTTTGCCCATTTTGAGATCAAATTTGCCTTTCAATCAAATCTGAGTTAGGCCCATTATCTGCTTGCAATTAGATGTGGTAAGGGTAAGCAGTTGTGTTATCTACAGGGCATTTTGCCAATTGCACTAGGTTCCAAAATCAAAACTATCCAAACCCATTCCCAAACTTGTGTGGATTCGTTTCCAAAATGAAACCATTTTTATTGAATTATGAACAGTTATTTTGAGCTTCCGTTAGCCTCACCTGGGTGGGATGTTCTTGGATTCTGGACAGGAGAATTTTTGAGAGCACTATTGCATCGGCCTTTAGATCGTTTTTTATTGGCAGCCCATGGCGCAGTGGCAGCCACATCCATAGGAGTCCACATAGTGAGAGCTGAATGTAGAGCATTGTGTCTCCTCAACCACGACCCTACAATAAAACATAGCTTTTGTAAGAGACCAAATGAAGATGCATTAAATAACCATGTCTCAATGATAGAAGTCACTTTTGGAAAGCATTAGTAAATTTGTGTCAATTTGTCAGGCCTGCTAAGAGAGTAAATGTTTTATCAAGTTGTATACAATTTATATATACTGTGCTCATTCTATATAATGCTGCTCCTCACACGTATGGAGGGAATTCAAGTGTTTTGCACATCAGTGGTCACTAGATGCTGTCTGATCGAGCAATTCAAGTGTTGCTCCATTTCTGTGCACGCAGCCGCTGGTGTTGCTATAATTTGGAAAGGCCGGTAAGTAATTAGTCCAGTATAAAGCAGATATCATTCGGGTAGAGCTTTACTGGACGATCCTGTTCACAATGTACAATGGCATGTTGCCAAATACTTCTGTAACCTTATTTCCCCTTACATTTGTTAAACGTCTAACGCAACAGCCAGATGTCCTTTGATGATCCTGTACTATAAGCAGTTCTGAATGAGAGCTTCTGCAATAACACTTTTGACAAAACTGTTCATTTTCTTTTCAACAAAGTATAGTAAATACTTCACAGTTTCCAATAATTGAACTGTCTCACATTTTGATTTGTTGATATTATTAAATAACATTAATTGAATACGAATAAATTGCAAATAAAATGCTTACATATACAATTCCTAATGCATACATACTGTATCTATGCAGTCAGTCTAAATTTGTCACTCCAAGTGCATAGTTGCATATTGTGAACCCCAACCTAAATTCACAATATGCAACACGGCAGTGGGTGACAGGAGGCAGTGGGTGACAGGGAGAGGCAGAGGTTGACAGGGAGAAACAGGAAGAGGCAGAATGTGACAGGAAAAAACAGTGAGTGACAGGAAAAGAGTGACATGGGCAGCAGTGGGCCCCTCAGGGGACGCAGTCCAGTGCACCTGCTGCACCAGTGGTAGGTATGCCTCTACCTAGGTGCCACTCAGAACAGTGAGAAACCCTGGCTACATGCCCACGACGTACCCCATGAGTATGCAGCCACTGCAAACAGCTGAGATGCATTCCACTCAGTCCAGCACAATTTATCAGTTAAAAAGGGAATATTATTGGAATCATCGAATCATCTAAGTCTACATATGAAACATTATGAATCAAACTTTGTAGGTAAATGATATTCCAGAAGTATATTGTGAACATATGTAACAGCTATGTGTTCCTTACACTGCGTTCCTTGCATTTAGCTTAGAATGAGCTCATGGGTTCTGAACACTTAGTATTTCTTGGTAGACACATGTCTGAAATGAGCTGAGTCATACAAAATCTTTGCCTTCCCCTTGCTGGGAAGTGACAGCCTCGCTGCTTTCACACTTCAAAGAATTTAGCAGTTTGTCAGTGTATCGAAAATTACACTGAATTCAACTGGGTACAGGCATTCGGGAAAGGCTTACAGTTTGGAAAATGAAAAGTTGTTTTCCAGATATAGTTAATATACAAAATACCTTGAAATAATAGATCTGCATTAACCCTTTGAGAGCCAACATGTCTGTGAGAGATGTTCAAAATATCTGCTAAAAATGCCACCGTCTCCAATAATTGTTACAGTGTAGGCATTCAAATAATAATAATGGGGCAGTACGGATGGCGTAATGGTTAGCATTACTGCCTCACAGCACTGAGGTCATGGGTTCTATTCCCACCATGGCTCTAACTGTGCGGAGTTTGTATATTATCCCCGTACTTGTGTGGGTTTCCTCCGGGTACTCCAGTTTCCCACCACAATCCAAAAATATACTTGTTGGTTATTTGGCTCCTCACAAAATTAACCCTAGTGAATATAGATTGTAAGCTCCACTAGGGCAGGGACTGTTCAAATATTCTGTGTAAAGCGCTGTGGAATATGTGTGCACTATATAAGAAACTGTTAATAAATAAACGTTAATAAATAATTTAAAAAATGTGCAAAATTATATTACATTTTCTATACAAATGTAAACATTACAGGTCAGAATGAATGAATTAAAAATGTTTACTTGACAATTTTTACACCTATTTTGACAAATTCACTTGGCACTAAAAGGGTTAAAAGTATTTGATCATTAAAACTGAAATCAATGAAATTGTATAGGGCTGATGCAGTGTTGAACCCAAATCTTTTGTGGATACAACTTGTGTCTGTTTGCACTCTGCTGCAGTACAAAACTCAGTCGCATCTCCACTTGCGACTGAAGTGCCTTAACTGGATGCTACGAGGGCGTTCGCATGGAAGAAATATTTAATATAGGCCAATCAACGGAATTCTAAACAAATAGAGTTGTGTGGAAGCTTAATTCCATCTGTTACGGGGATCTATTGCACCAACGATAGGACAGTGATAACAATGATGGCAACTCATAACATATGGTTAAATATGTGCATTTAGTTAAGTGCACACAATGCAATAAGGGCCGGACAACTCATACCTTTCTGTGCTGGTATCAATATAACAGTTCACTGCTACAGATATTCCACAACCCTCAAGGAGCTATCAGAAGTTATTAGAAACATAGAATAATTATACTGTATAATGTTATTTAACAATAGCTAGAAGGTTGAGCAACATGTGAGTGATATTTTCTCCAACTATCGTCATTTTGGGAAAAATGATAAATCCTTAAGGGTAAAGTTGGGATATGAATAATTGCTTGGCAAGCGGAAGGCATCATAAAACACAGCAATAAAGAACAGCAATGTGTACTGATTAGTAGCACTTGTATAAATACACACACAGCACAGAAGATCTACAGCAGCATATAGGGAGAATTATAAAGTAAAGTCATTTGCTACATATTCATTTATATGGAATATAAGGGGGAGGGATGTGAAACAAATTATTGTTATAGTTAATTATTGCAATTGTAAGTTTGGTGATGTTTTATTTTAAATGTTAAAAAAATTAAAGGACAGTATGTTACAATGAATAGTTATACAGTAACTAAGTTAAAATACATAGTTTGTGCTTACTGGCATTACAACAGAGTGTAGTGGTGTATGGTCTATCACCAGTCCACCATACCATATGATGTACAAATTCCAAATGAATGGATTCATTAGAAGTTTGGTGATTGCAAAGTATAACACATTTGCACAACTTTAGATCTCTTATCACTCAGGGGGAGATTTATCAATGCTTAGAGAGAGAGAGAGAGAGAGAGAGACAAAGTCCCAACCAATCAGCTTCTAGTTGCCATTTTTCAAAATCAATTGATAAAATGAGATCTGGAAACTGATTGGTTAGTACGTCATCTCTCTACAAGTTTGATAAATGTCTCCCTCAGGTTTGAATAAAATGATAAGAATCATATCAGTCTGTTCCTGGCCATGAATGTATCAGAGAATCAGATGCTAGTAAATAGTTGAGAAAAAAAAGTAATGTCTGGGTATATTTCATGGGTTCCTCTTTAAATAAAATTATATCTATTAAAGTATGTTAATTCAAATGTAACCCTATGTAAGCATCTTTATATAATGGTGTATTCAAGTAAAAACTACAATATATTTCAATAATAACTAATGGGGCAGATGTACTAAGCGTTGGAGAGTGATAAAGTTGAAGGAGATAGTTCCAACTAATCCTCTCCTGCCACAACCCCTGTAAAATTAAGTTGATTGGCTGCTCCATGTTATCACTCTCCAAGAATTACTACATTTGCCACTGTGAATGAAGTCCCTACATTTTGTTCTTCCTTTGGCAAGCCTCTTTTTTCTAGGATCTGATTTTTTTTTTTTTCATGGAATGTAAAATCTACTTGTTGAATAATTCCATTCATATTGTGATGATTGTATATGCTACTATAGGAACGTGTTTTGGGAGGGATTGAGAGTTTGTTGGTTGTCATTATGACTCATCCAGTGCTCCTAGAATCTAACAAGACACTGCATGTAATATCAGTACGAGCACTGTACCTTGGTTGGGATAGTGCTATGTGTGGTAAAGGCAGACTGTCAGTGAGATATAGGATTGTTTATTATGCAGAAAAGGAAAGAAAAATATTATAAAGTTGGTAAGTACTATTTTTCTATCAAACAAGTATGTATATTAGTAATGCTTATTTTAGGTTAATGTGCAAGGAAACTTTGAAAACACACATTAAGGGATATATTTACTAAAGTGCAGGTTTTTAGAAGTGGAGTTGTTTCCCATAGCAACCAATCCGAATCTAGTTATTATCCTCTAAAAACCTGCAATTTAGTAAATATACCCTTAAGTGTCCTTTTAAAGTAAGGATAAAGTCGTTGTGCTTTCTCCTGAAGGCCACTGGGTGCAGAGCCTGTTACAAGAAATCCAGGCACCCTAAGATGTAGCTTTTATGAAAAAAGCTATGACAATTTAAATTGAAATGGGCCAATAAAATATTCAGCTCATGGAGAGAAAAGCACATAAGTAATAAGTAAGCCTGAAAATTATAACTTAAGTATAAATGACTGGATGGCAATGGAACTTGTCAGTTGTAAAGAAAAATAGATTGTAGGATCCAATAGGAAAACGAACACAACTATGAAGAGGAAATTCCATGAAACAGCATGCTCGTTGTGAAGCCAGTAACTACCAATAGTTCTCACAGTGTTGGCCCTAACCATATCATGTACCTCAATGTGCTCTCTGTGGAAACATTCACTCTTATCATAAAAGTTTCATAAATATCAGAGAAAAATTAATAAGCTGTCTTTAAATCAAGGATTTTGTTCATGTAATAAAACATTCAAATTTATTATATTAAAAACATAACAAAACAAAAGAAACTTCCAAAAAACTATTTATGAGGCATGTGTGAGTTCAAATATCTGAACTTCAGCCACTTTCTGTTTAAATATATAATATTCTGTGCTACACAAGTTTTATTTGTTGCTACAGTATAGCCACAACTCTATTATTCTTGGCAGCTTCATTGATATGGCATAACTTAAATCTTTGTGAATAGCAAAGTGTGCTTACCTTTCCAAGCCTGTCAGAGTTTGAATGAAGTGTGAGTGAGCCCATCTTTTTTCTGTCTTTATATAGACAGAGCAGCACACACATTGATTGCTTCATGATATTATTACTCATCCAGAAGCCAGTGCAAGAGGGATGCTGTCACTGTCACTTCACTCACACGCTTATAACATACACATAGATTTTTGTACTTTTACTTTTCTGAGCCCCGAAGGCATTTTACTCATTTTCAGGGACATGAACATTTTTAAGAGTTCTTAAAAGTGCTTAGTCATTTTTGACCAAAAAAATTGCAATGAACCTTAATATTTATTTGTCTGTGCCATTTTCTTCTACTTGTAATAACTACATTTTATTACTGTATTGTGTATTATGTTCAGTCTACTGTATGAGTTACTGACCGCTTGGTCACTATTGAAAGCCAGATACGTCAACCATTTAGACCTAAGTGACACTCTCAGCTGCTGCATTGCCTGAATGCTGTGTTGTGGGATCTGCTGCTGTTAATCAAAGCTTACATTCTTTTACTGTCAAAAATCTAGGTTATCTTTGCCAACAAAAATACAGGAAATACTCTGTGGTTGGAAAAAAAATGAATGCATCCATCTACATTTTCAAATATTTGAGTTTGAAGTTTTCTTTCTTATTATAAAGAATCATTTCTAATGATAGATTTTAGGAAAAAAAAAAACAATTTCTTATGTTAGAACGTAATTTATGAAGCAACAATTATCACAGTTCATTTTATGTTCCTCAGTAGTTTCATGAGCTTACCTTAATTAATTACAAGAAACAAGCGTCACCAAAGGCTTCTGGACAGCAAAAATTTACAGTAAAATTGAATTTTCCAGTCAGTCATATAGACTTAGTTTTATAACATTTTGGAGACAGACAAAGGAACAGTAAAATTATAATGATGCTACTGTAGTTACTATACTATTGACTATATTAATCCATATAGTCTTCCGTGACTCATAAAGGCAATATCTGTCTTGAAAGGGTAGGCTAATAAAAAATTAGGTTTCTTCCTTAGGGCTGGATGTACTAAAGGGAAAATGTGGTAAAACGGGGGTTTTACCGCATTTTCCTATGTACCATTACCCATTCGCCCCGTCTCCGCCAGGCAGGGTATCGCGACCTCTGGGTGTAGATACCCTATAGAAGCCTATGGGCTTCTATTGCCGCCCGCTGCCCGCCGTCCGCGTGACCCCCCCTCCCGTCCTCCATCAATCTCCTCCTCCCCCAGCAGGTGTCACAGCCGGGAGGACATGCGGATGCAGGGGGGAGGAGGAGACGCCAGGGACACTGACAGCCGCCGGGATGTGACGGAGACCCTGCACACCACATTACAGGTATGGCGGGGGTCTCCGTCACCGCACCCCAATACTAGCCGTATATGTTAATACATATGCGGTAGCATGCCGGCGGCTGGGCGGCGATGTATATTACATCCCGCCCTTAATTAGAGGAATAATGATATTAATCACCTGTAATTATTACCAATGTTAAAATGTATATTTGGAAAACAATATTTTCACATATTGGGCTGTATTCAATTGTATTTCATCAGCATTTCAGCTCGCTATTGCTGGGGGTGTTGAGCTGAAAATCAGGAATGCGTTGCTAAATCTGACCATAATAAGTGCAATATGCTCAAAAAATAGATCAACTGAATATTGCCCTTGGATCTCACTTCATTTTAGTCGGGAGATCATGCGCGATATAACAATTAAATAACATCTATTGTATGCAAACTCCTAAAACTACTAATCAAAGGAGATATATATATATATACTTTATTTGCATCCTCATTTACACAATGATTTGTGCAGCTGCATTATTATGGAAGTAGTCATAACAATAAAATAAAAACTGATAAAGGAACTAGGTTTCGAGGACAACTGATAAATGTAAACAAGAGGAGAAGAAGTTGCATTGGTGGATGCACACCTGGACGTAATTTCCTTTAACTTTTAAACGTAAATTTTATTTATTCATTTTTTAAAAACAAGAAGAAAAATCCCTTCAACCTTTTTTTTTGTACAGGACGATTAGGGAAGTACTTGTTCGCTTTGGTGAAATAAGAGGTTAAAATTAAGACATGGTCAACAATTAAACATATGCTCCAATAAATGAAAATAGTGTAAAGTTTTATTCTGTGAGATTACTCTTATAGTGATAATATATAGAATTTGCTGCTACCTAAGGTAGTTCTTTTTTTTATTAGAGGGTTGGTTGCCTAGGTTGGAACATTCAATATATTTTTTGTATTTTTTGATACTTATTTTTCATACTTTGCTATCCAGGTGGACTCTGATTGGGAGCAGTGACCTGTTCTAAGCACAGCAGCAGCAGAGTGAGACATCCTGCTCGATGCATTAATGAGCAGAAGTAACTAATTACTGCTACTGATCTTCATCATCTTCGCTGCTTGTCCTAGCACCAGACCCTTAGCAGCAGCAACTGATACAGCGCCTTACGGGTGACTATGCATCTGCCCATTCCTACGTCAGTTGCAATAATGCCAACACTGTTTGGCCTACAGCGCCTATCCCTTCCCTCCCTTTCACTGGGATTGCCTTTCCACTCATAAGTAGTCTCACGTAACAGAACTGCCTCGTGAACATCCACTTCTAGGTTTTATTTGGGTGGTGACATACAGTAGTCGCTGCTTATAAGATTTTTAAAAATGTTTTTAAAGGAGTTGTGGAATTGCAATATACAGTTTTGAAATCCAACTAATGGTGTGTACACACGGGCCGATATGGCTTCCGATGTTGCTGATATAGTGAACATCGGAAGCCATGTCGCATGCTGATTGTGTGGTTTTTTAGGTGCTAGAGAGCCCGATGCGCTGCCGATGCGCACTCCCGTGTGATTGATAATCGGCAGTCAAATAGAGAGGGCAGGCAAGACTATATAGTGCAGATGTGCACTATATAGACAAAATTGTGCCACTGACTGCATGCCGTGCGATGCGAGTCCCGATACGATGTGATCGTATCGGGACTCGCATAGCACGGCATATCTGCCGTGTGTACACACCATAAGTAATTAGATGTTTCACAAATATTATAAGAATTTTTGGTTTACTCCGTGTGAACCAAAATCAGCCCCAACATATATATGTCATTTCAGCTAAATTTCTTTCATCTGTATATTTCACTACTTCATTCTGGTCCACATCCACAGTGGGCATGACTCCTGATGTCTATATCGACAATAAAAAAAAAGAAACCGAATACATTTGTAAAACAAAATCTTAGTAATGAATAAGATGAAGAAATAATGGAAGGTACTCACAAAGGGTCATTGCTGACCACCTCAAAACCTCACGTCATGATCCTTGGATACAGCTCTAAGCAATCTGGGTCTAATTTGAGGGTTGGCAGATAGTCTGGAAAATGTGCTGGCTGAAAACAAGTACAAATGTTGCCTTAAATTCCAACTTATTACAACCTTCATTCATTTAAAATTATTTTTTTTTCTGCTAAAATGCTTTGTTTAGCATCAATTATGACATATATTGATATAAAGAATGAGGAGACATATCCTTTTATACAACACTTATCACTTTGCGTGTTTAAAGATTCTGAAATATATTAAGGTAATTGTATGAAAAATATGTTTTCTAGCTATTTTGCAATAAACACAAATGGTCAGGAAAGGATGCCCCCACGGCACCAGTGACGTTGGTATTACTGTAAAGTGTTATACAGGATTATTTTTTCTAGTTGTCTTTCTTGCATTTCAAGGGGAGGAGTATCCCCTTGATAGTGACAGCCGCAGATCCAAGACTGCTATATATTACAGACTTGCGCTCTGACAAATTGTTTTTTTTCTAGTGTTATACAGGATTTGTCTCTCAATCTTGCCCTCACCACAGATTGACTGAATCACCCTCATAACCAAAACACTTATTGCTGCCTAAACCTAATTGTTAATGGGACTCCGGTACTCTTTACCTAGCACGGCGCCCACGATCTTGATCGTGGGCATCGTGAGGTAAAAAATTGCGTCGGTCGCGTCGTATGCGGGCTAAAGATGCCCGGACGCGACGCGACCGACGCGATGTCCACGATTTCCCATTGAAAACCATGTTAAACATGGACATCGCGTCGGTCGCGATGGCCGCGACGCGATGCCCACGATTTGCCATAGGAATTAATGTTAAAAGGCCCGATGGACACGATTTTCATGTTAAATGGCTGAATGGACCCGATTTTACCATAGGAAACAATGTTAAATGGGCCTTAGAGCCCAAATACTTACCCTGAACTCTGAAATGGCCCCCCCAATTGTTTATGCCACCCCACGATCAACGTCAACCCGAAGCGTGGCGAGCGCAGCGAGCCCGCGAGGGGCGGCGGTACGCGTCCTCCGACCTTTTCATACCCCCACTATCCACGTCGGCGTGGAGTCGAGAATAGAATAGTGTGGCGAGCGCAGCGAGCCACCGAGCCCGAAGCAAGGCGAGCGCAGCGGATACCTGTGAAGCCCGCGAGGGGACGCGTATAGCTGTGAAGGTATCCGCGTCCCCTCGCGGGGCTCGCTGCGCTCGCCACGCTTCGGGCTCGGTGGCTCGCTGCGCTCGCCACACTATTCTATTCTCGACTCCACGCCGACGTGGATAGTGGGGGTATGAAAAGGTCGGAGGACGCGTACCGCCGACCCTCGCGGGCTCGCTGCGCTCGCCACGCTTCGGGTTGACGTTGATAGTGGGGTGGCGGTAACAATTGGGGGGGCCATTTCCCAGTCAAGGTTGCCTATTTGGCCTCTGTGGCCCATTTAACATTGTTTCCTATGGCCACATCGGGTCCATTGAGGCATTTAACAGTAAAATCGCGTCGGTCGGGCCATTTAACATTGATTGCTATGGGAAATCGGGTGCATCGCGTCGCGGGCATCGCGGGTACATTTATGGCCAGCCGCGACGCGACCGACGCGATTTCCATGTTTAACATGGGTTTCAATGGGAAATCGCGGGCATCGCGTCGGTCGCGTCGCGGCCAGACATAAATGTACCCGCGATGCCCGCGATGGGCGCCGTGATAGGTAAAGAGTACCGGGACTCCAAATCGCTTTGTTATATAAATATACAGACTGATGTACACTGTACCAGAGGCGGATTTAGACCTCATAGGACCATAGGCAAGATACTGGTTTGAGGCCCTCCTCCCTCAAACAATCCATAGCACTATATTTTTTATGCTGATTGCAGCCTACATTGATAGATTACCTTGACACGTGCGCAGTCTACCAATAAATGCTCAGCTGCGTGAATATCACCATTGCGTACAAATCTGAATTAGTCAATACTCCTCTGGGAATGTATTGGATGGCCAGGATATCTTTATGGGGCCCCATAAGAATTGCTGGGCCCTACGTTACCATGTGAAAAATTTGCACTGTGCTCTTTATTAGCTGCAGTAACAGTTAACATACATTCAACAGGTTAACACAGCTTACCATAGCATGCAGAGTTAATACAGTAAAACCTCTAATAATAATTGGGTTGCAGAATCATTAGAGTAACAAGTGTAAATTAAATTAGAGTAACAAAAGTATATTAATTATATTTTAATATAAACAGGTACAGAACATGACACCAAGTTCTAACAGGTCTCCTCCATGCATTGAAAATGAGACAGAGGTACTTGTTTAGTTTCACGGCAGCAGCATGGCCACGCGTCTGAGTCCCCTTGCTACGGGCTCGGTGGCTCGCTATGCTTGCCACACTATCTAAAATCAACTCCATGCTAACGTGGATTATGGGGGTATGAACTATCCACATTGGCATGGAGTTTATTTTGTTTATTTTAGAAAGTTTGGCAAGCGCCGAACTCGGAAGTAACGTGCGGCCATGCTGCAGCCGTGAAACTAAACAAGTACCGAGACAGATCTCGATAAGCATCTGCTTGAGTAGTATCTAGCTAGCGGAGGTCCTTTGTTCAGCATCTTGAGAAGCATAGTCAACAGAGGTCCTTCATTAACCATTTTAGTTGCAGATATGATGTCATAGAATCTAGTATTTTATTGGTACTGATCTAGAAATAGGTTTCATGGGTAAGACATCAGCCTTGGGGTCACCTCCTTCCAGATTTTCCATTTTTACCACCAATGTCTACTTCTTTATATATTTTATTATTATATATTTTTTTTTGTTATATTGTTGTATATCATTTATTTGTTTTATACTTATGTACTTATCGGCCTTAGTATTATAAAGATACCATGATGCGAAAGTTGAAACTATTCCTACTGTGAGTACTGGTACACCGACTTTCTCGGCTCCTGATTGGCCAGAAATCATTTTGAGCAGAGACGCCGAGGAAGAAGGATCTCTGCGTCTCTAGTATACAGCGGAGCAGAGCGGGTACCAGCAGCCAAGAGCAGCGCATCTTGAAGTGAAGATGCCGGGGTGGACGCCAGAGGACAGGTGAGTAGGATTTCCTTCCCCAGGTACCCCTTTGGATTACTACGGATCCAGGACCCCGGACTCTTCAGCCCTGGAGCCCCGGAACCAAGCCACCGGACCGGAACCTGGGACCTACCTAAAGTAAAATTGTACAGGTGTATACGCGCGTTTCGGCTGTTGTTTGTGGACGGTCCGATGGGAGTATGGTCGGCCGAACGCTTGCAAGAAATAGGGATTGTATATATGTGTACCCAGCTTTAGTCTCTCCTTGTTTACAGATCTTAACCTCAAACTTTCCGACTTTCTCGTCCTTGCTTGGGAATGTTTTGGTGATAAATTGGGTTTGGCAACTTGCCACTTGCTTTTTGGTTGCACGGTAGATAAGTACTGTCTTTGCAACCTGTCCCAAAAGGTGTTTGCAAGGCTTTGAACTTGTCTCCACAGACATTTAAGTAAGTCTTTGGTGTTGAATTCTCCAGAAGGAGCATAGGCAGTCTCAGTATTTTGAGTAAGAAGGAGTAAGCATAAATGGGTCCTCGGGGTCATTAGAAACTGAAGTCAAGGGTCTGGCATTGACAATAGCTGAGACATCAGCCATGAAGGTAATTAAACTCTCATGAGTAAGTCTTGCAGTTCCTACTTGCAGAAATATGGAATCAAGGATTCTACATATTATTCTGATCATCCTTTCTAATGCACCTCCCGTCTCTCTCACAGCAAAACATTCATAACTCAGCAGCACAGATAGCAGCAGCCAGCAACACCCACCATCCACTGGCATATCCATAATGGGTGCAAGGTGTGCAGCACATGGTCCCCTGGGTCCTGGGGGCCACAAATGCTATAAACTGTGCACCCATTTCATTCTACTCACCTCATCGTCGGTCCGGTAAAGCAGCGGAAAAGACCCAAATTAACATTACACAGCACGCAGTCACCCATATTCACATTACACAGCACGTAGTGACTCATAGTCATATTACACATCATGTAGTGACCCATATTCACATTACACAGCACGTAGTCACCCATATTCACATTACATAGCTCATAGTGACCCATATTCACATTACACATCATGTAGTGGCCCATATTCACATTTAAAAGCATGTAGTGACCCATAATCACATTACACAGCAATTACTGTAGTAACCCATAGTCACATTACGCAGGATGTAGTGACACATATTTATATTACACAGCATGTAGTGTCCCATATTTACATTACATAGCACATACTGACCCATATTCACATTATACAGCATGTAGTGACCCTTATTCACATTACACAGCAGGTACAGTACTGACCCATATTCACATTACACAGCACGTAGTGACCCATATTCACATTACACAGCAGGTACAGTACTGACCCATATTCACATTACACAGCACGTAATGAGCCATATTTACATCACACAGCAGGTACAGTAGTGAACCATATTCACATTACACAGCTCATAGTTACCCATTTTCACATTACACAGTAGGTACAGTACTGACCCATATTCACATTACACAGCAGGTACAGTACTGACCCATTTTCACATTACACAGCACGTAATGACCCATATTCACATTACACAGTAGGTACAGTAGTGACCCATATTCACATTACACAGTGCGTAGTGACCTATATTCACTACACATCATGTAGTGACCCATAATCACATTACACAGAACGTAGTGACCCATAGTCACATTACGCAGGACATAGTGACACATAGTTACATTACACAGCATGTAATGACCCATATTTACATTAGAAAGCATGTAGTGACCCATATTTATATTACACAGCATATACTCACCCATATTCACATTATACAGCATGTAGTGACCCATATTCATATTACACAGCAGGGACAGTAGTGACCCATACTCACATTACACAGCATATAGTGACCCATAGTTACATTATATAGCGCATAGTGACCCATAGTCCCATTACACAGCACGTAGTGACCCATATTCACATTACACAGGACATAGTGACCCAGTCATATTACATAGCAAGTAGTTACCCATATTTACAGTACTCAGCATGTAGTGGCCCATAATCACATTATTTATTTATTAACAGTTTCTTATATAGAGCAGCATATTCCATTATGCTTTACAAAGGAAACAGTGATACAACAAACTGGGTATATACAACACAGCACATAGTGAACCATATTCGCATCACACAGTGCATAGTGACCCATATTCGCATGTAGTGATCCATATTTTAATATTACACAGTGCGTAGTGACCCATATTCACACAAACGCCTTCCGTATGCATACCAATTATCCCTGCATGCATGCGAATGGATGTTTTGCATAAACATCCAGTCACAGCTTGCGTGCAGGGCAGAAATCGTTTGTCGACTTAGGTTTGAGGCGCCCTGGTACAAAAACAGGGCGGGCAGCTGACATATAATGATGTCAGCTGGCCACCCCTGGCACCCACATCACGGGCGAATTACCATGGGAACGCCCAGCATTTTTGCATGAAATGCTGGGCATTCCCATTGGCTCGACCCATGCCCGCCAACCAGAATGAGGGCCACTGTACAATAATTATGTATTAATATAATATATTGTATAAATGCTACTTTACCATTAAAAATCCTTTTTCAGTATTTTTTACTTCTACTCAGCAAATGACTGCCCCATGTTATACATCCTGTGCTGTATGATACTTTTGTGATTCATACAAACAGACTAGAAAGCATGAAGCAGTCATGTGTTATTTAATGTTCTACAGTCGTCTGTGATAGCTCATTCTGTATCTCTCTGCAACAAAGTGACGTTCGGTTCAGTATAATTTAGCAACTACATATTAAAGATATTTTTTTAAAACATTTATGACACAACTTTGAAACATCCTCACATAGATCAATATTACCATAACGTCCACGAGGATGGTTAAATGCACTCACCATGAAATGCCTTTTATCATTTTACTCTGACTCAAGTCAACATCACATCTACAAAGCCTATGGCATGGGTATTATTGAGTACTTAGTTATCAGCTATTACGCATAAGCCATATAATAATTATCCCTTCGTTTCACTAGGTTTATAATAATTGCTTTGTAAGGGTACATGGCTCTGCAACTTAAAGTATAGAGTAATTTGGGTTTCAAAGACAAGTTAATAAAATGTTTATTATAAATGTGTTTGCTCCATGAGTTGAGCACATGTCTGTGATTTGTAATGAGGGTTGGATAATACTGTCAACTAGACAGTTATAATGAGGGGTCGTTACTGTAACCTCTGTTTTTAGACGGGCTTCCTGGAAAGCCAGACAACTGAGTGCCTGCTTCTCAGCAGCGTGCATGGTCCCATCTCATCTGCCTAACAAATTGCACAGTCAAATATCATTGGCAGTAAAGGGATTTGAAAAAAGATTTGCTGTTCTATTGTGAGTCATAAATGAAACATCTGATCTATAATACATTGTCTGTAGCGGATTGGAGTTATTTCCTGCTGGCAGAGGAAGCAATGGCCACAAGTAAAGCATCTGTTGCCTTTACAAATCTAAGACATGATTGTGTACAGTGTAATAAAATATGTACTTTTAATTAAGTACATATTTAGCTAATAATAAGTGACATATTATTGTACTCTAAATCAATAATAAAGTAACCACTCCTAAAAATCCAATTTATGTTACCTGCACCATTTTGCCAACAGTACGCCTCTTTCACTTTTGCTTTCTCTTTTCTTTTCTTTTTTAAATGACATAATCCACATCAAATTCACATGTCAGTCACGGTTTTCTTCATGGTGGATCAATCTGCATCTCCCTTCTTTCTTTGACACAAATGACAGAGGAGTTTATTTTCAAGCAGTGAAAACTGTGAAAAATCGCACCGGTGGAGAAATTGCTTAGAGCAACCAATCAGATTTAATAAAAAAAAAACATTTATCAAGTACATCCTAAAAAATAATAGGTAGATACATATAATATGTTTATGAAGATTACTAACTCTTGCCAGGAGATGTCCTCAGATAGCAGCACATCTTGGTGAGGTGCAGTAACACTCAGGGGCGAATTTAGGGGCCAGGCCGCCCCTAGGCACAACATTTCCCCCCCCCCCCCCCTATTTAAATGCAGGGTTGCCGACTTTTTCTGTCGGAGAGGAGACTTCCAGCTGCAGTTCGGGGGGCGGGTCTTGAGCTATACATCATTAAGCCCCGCCCCCAGGATGGTAAAAACCCCAATTCACAGATCTACGTGGAGGGGGCGGGGCTAAAATGACGCGATTTTAGCTACGCCCCCTCCTCTGAGACCCGCGGATTGATGGATTTCAATCCAAAGGTATGGGGAAGACGCCACAATCGGGGGGTGGCGTGGGGGTCCCCCAGAATCTGGGAGGGTTGCCCACCTTTCCGGGGGGCCGGGAGGAGGACCAGATTTTCGGGATCCTCCCGGTAATTCCGGGAGGGTCGGCAACCCTGTTTTAATGTAATCATAAATGTATATATATTTTGTTATTTATATATTTCATAAAAATTTAACTGTAGCCCACCTTCATATTTTTTTAAGCACTCTGGACTGCTCACTGTACGGAGGACCCGGAGGGAGGCACTTATTAGTACAGTGATTAGCACAGTGTCTCCATCAGTCTCTCTCCGGCTCACACACTGTGACTGACTGAGCGCAGGAAGGATCTGCGCGCCAATCAGCTCAGCTGCTGGATACACAGCAGCCAATAGACTGTGTGTGTGGAGTAGCCAATGGGCGGGAGCCGGCAGCAATGAGCCATTTTCGGACGCGCAGGGGGACCGTCGGATCCAGCCACTAAGCGGTGATGTAATGCATGGCAGAGTGGTGGGCAGTGGCAGGTGATGAGCGGCGCTGCCGCCGACATAGGATAATTTGCGGCGGCGGCGCTCGTCACTCGCCACTGCCCACCCGCTGTGCCATTTAACAGAATGTCAGCCTGCCTGCCGCCCTTAATTAGTGCCGCCCTGAGGCCGGTGCCTCACGGGCCTAGGCACAAATCCGGCCCTGGTAACACTATCACATTGCTTCCATATGCGGCTCATTCTCTGTATAAACCTGCAAATTAGTATACTATAGGGTAGAGGTCATTTAAGGGGAGGCCTAGGAGGTGAGTATCACTAGGCGCCCCTTTCTTAAGGGGCCCCCTGGCCAGAGCTGCTCTGTCCCTGCTATCACCCCTCTACAACCTTTGCCACTAGCAGCAGCTGTTTTGGCAGTAGCAGAGCAGAGGCTGGAGACTGCCTGAATCAGTCCCCATGCTGCCCAAGAGGAGGAGTAGGGAAGTACTGCATATCCTTCCCAACGATGGAGTGGGGGCTTCTCTGCCCCCCCCCCCCCTTTTCTGGAGATAGCGTTATCCTATTACAGTCAAGCAAGCTTGGTAAATGTAACAGCTTTGCTGTCCCCATAAACACCAATGGTTGATGTGGCTGCTGAAGGAAACGGGTGTGGTATGGGGCTCCGACAGTGGGGATCCCGACAGTCAGTATCCCAACATCGGGTTCCCGACTGGCGGTGCTACAACAGGGGGGGCGAGCGCAAAGAATCCCCTTGCGGGCACACTGTGGGCCCGGTGGCTCGCTATGCTCGCCACAGATTCTATTCTCCCTCTATGGGGATCATGGACCCCCACAAGGGAGAATAGCCCCTGTGAGTCGGAATCCCCCTTGTCGGAGCACCGTCAGTCAGGATCCTGACGTCGGGATACTGACTGTTGGGATCCTTACTGTCGGAGCGTCATCCGGCACTCGAAGGAAACAGGGACAATATATATTTATGATAATCTGCTGCATTCTCTCCTTCATACACTTGGGGATCCTTAATAAAAGTGGTTGTTTTTGATCAGTATCACACAAAAAATATTTAATAAATAGACCCAAAAGTGACCTATAAGTAGTAAAGATATTCATTGTTTATATGTAGTGCACAATCCATTATGAATCAGCATTACACTAAAGGTTGGTCTGGTGACAAATACTTGATGGAATTAGGATAATTTGTGCACATCCTGGATTAAGATAATTTAATTTAACAAACTGCAAAACAAAGCATTATTCATCATTGTGTGTGTGGAAACATAACCTATGCAATTGTGTTGCTGGAAGTGTATACAAACACTGCCTACATTGTCCTACAGTATCTGCATGTTATAAAACTGAAGAACTCAATCTATTAACTACTACAAAATACTTTGATACATTCCTGTGGTGAGAGGCACGTGCGTATAAGGTGATTCAACCGCATAACGATTTTTATTAGTGTGGACATTTGAATATTTTCAGTGCTTAGTCACTTTTAGGTTATTCAGAAACCATTGCTTCTGTGTGTATGAACATCCTTATTAACTCTAAAAAGAAATATGTAATAAAGTGAAGCAAAAATTTCATTTATTTTCCTTTATCAACAAAATAATAATACTTAAGTAAACAAAAAATAAATGCAAATGGCTCCAAATTAGCACATACATTTCATGATGTATGTGTGACTCATTTAATAATGTTGTTAATAATTTTATCTTACTACAGGTTGAGTATACCTTAACCAATACCCTTGTTCCAGCATTCAATTGGAGAATCTTCCATCTCACACCTCTTCTTCAATCCTTGGAAATCTACAGTAAGACTCTATCCGGACCAGTTCTTCATTACTAACATCTTGGATCCCACACTTGAGGTCATCTCTGCAGCCATAAAAATCAGGTATTGCCATACTGTAAGGACTGCATATTCCACTATTATGTGACGTTTGGGAATCCACCACTGGGAAATCACCGGGATTTTTTTTACTTCTCCTTTTCAAACAAGGATATCCATATCATATGGTAAATATATGAAAATTGGTGTTGATTTGGACACACAATTTATTCTCCATAACATTGAATGCCAGCTGGAAAACCTACACTTCACCAGTAATTTACTGTTTTTTAATTTTGTATCTTTATTTTACGAGAATTCTCATACAAATGTATTACGTGTGATATTTTTATCTACAATTGTATTCATTAATTTCATATATCGTAATAAATTATTTTCAGAAAAACCCCAGCGCTGTACCATCTATATATTTTTTCTTGTTCTCTTGACTAGCGCATGGCATAGGTAGTATTCCCAAACCTTCCAAACACTCTGTCCACCTGATCCGCAATATGTTGATCCCAAGCACCCAGGAGACAATATACTGTTTGGCATAGATGGTCCAAAGAGGAGTAGGTGCCTCTAGGCACTGTGGAAATGTCAAGAAGGTGATCAGGGACTGGAGAAACACTAGTGGTGGTGCTGAATAGAAATATGTGACATGCACTGGATAGATGCAGGGTGTGAACAAGAGATGAAGTGGTAGAAGGATGTCATTGAATAGAAGCATGAGGAATTTCAGCCTATAGATGCTGTGGACATGAGCTGGAATGATACAGGCAGTGAAAATAGTGACAAAGAAAGCTCAGCTGGAGAAAACCAGAGGGTGAGCCAGAGAGACACGGGGGTCTGAGCTTGCATGGCAGAAAGTGCTGAAGAGGCACAGAGGGCTGAGCTGGAGAGAGATAAGGGGGCTGGAGCTGGAGAGCCAGAAATGGAGCTGGCAGGATGCAGGATGCAATCAATTATGCACCCAAAAGATCCACCAATAGTAAGACAAGCCAATAAAATCTGTCAGGAGGTAGTTAAACTGACCAAAACGCAGGGTCTCGATCCATCACATCCAATAGACGACCCTGTAACTTTTCAGGAATTAACAACAATCCAGGTCCGAGAAGTCTGGAATAGCTATTCAATTACAACTATTGGACAAGTGTACTCCTCTGGTCGTATAAAAACTTTTATAGAATTGAGGGATGAATTCAATCTCCCCAAAACATACTTTTATCGGTACCTACAACTGAAAGCAGCACTGGAGGCTCAATTCGTAAGTGGTTATCCGGAGCTCCGGGAGTCCCCAATTAAAATAATAATAAGGAGATAAAAGAAAGTTAATTAGCCGAATCTATAAAAGACTTAATCAAGAAAAAGGCGGTGACACAATGGAGCTGTTAAGGAATAAATGGGTGCAAGATCTAAGGCCAATAGAGGAAGAGGAATGGCGGCATGCGGTTGCTTCTATTGCTCAATCCACAAGCGCTTTACGGATACAACAGGTTCAATTTTTTATACTACACAGATCATATATGACAGCAACACGCCTGGTTAAATTTAAGGTGGCGAGCATCGGCAGCATGCCCAAAATGTAGTATCAATATTGGCACGTTTTTCTATCTCCTATGGCAATGCCAATGTGTTGCCGATTTCGGGGGGGAAATTATCCAAATATTAGTGGACTCTGGCATTCCTAGAGAAATTCTTAATGCAAGAGGTTGTCTTCTGAATA
This sequence comes from Crinia signifera, assembly GCF_055691185.1. Taxonomy (NCBI): domain Eukaryota; kingdom Metazoa; phylum Chordata; class Amphibia; order Anura; family Myobatrachidae; genus Crinia; species Crinia signifera. Next base: position 190,175,249 of record NC_139220.1, read on the forward strand.
TTGTAGAAACCAGGAAGTTAAAACCCGGAGATCGGCAATTCATTAATAATCTGTGCTCCTTAGCAAAAGTTATCATTGCGAGAAGTTGGATGGCAAAGAACGGTCCTAGTTTAGCATGCTGGAAAGGGTTGGTAAATTACACATATAAGCACGAGAAATATATATATGTCACTAGAAATGCGCTATCCAAACACCAAAAAATTTGGCACCGTTGGACAGAGCAACACCCTAATTTAGAAAATGAAAATGTATCTATGTAAGATAACACTGGTCGCAATCACGATTTCTTTGTATACACCAAATTCGTAGGAATATTAAGTAACAAACCCTAATTTAGAGAGGAATTTGTTGTAAAATAAGGTAAGTAAATATTTACCTGCACCTGCACTTTGCACTTTCTTGCACAGAAGAAAATGACACCTCTTTATGCCTAACAATAATTGAAGCACTTTACTTTACAGTATCCAATAAGACGTAAATAGACTATAAAATCTAAAATAAACAATGAAGACCTGAAGTTTGCCATAAAAACATAAAACAATGAAACTAGGAGTAGCTCTAAGGCACAGGGAGGAATTCGGGAGGCAATAAAACAAAAGTAGAACATATACTGGAATAGAATGGACTAACCAAGCGGCGGGTGGGGGGTGGAGGGTGGGGGGTGGTTTACATGTGTTATATCCTTGTCTGTATATTTATGATTGATATAAATGTTTTTGATATATCTGAAATGAAATTAAGGAAAATGGATGATATGTGAAAATTGAATAAAGATTATATTTAAAAAAAAAAATGTATTATATGTGATATTTTTATCTACAATTGTATTCATTAATTTCATATATTGTAATAAATTATTTTCAGAAAAACCCCAGCGCTGTACCATCTATATATTTTTTCGGTACTCTTTACCTAGAACGGCGCCCACGATTTTGATCTTAGGCATCGCAAGGTAAAAAATTGCGTCGGTCGCATCGCATGCGGCCAAAAAATCGCATGAGATGCGACCGACGCGATTACCGCGATCAGGGGCGGATCCAGGATAAAATGACAGGGGGGGCACCATAATAAAAAAGGGTTATGGCGGTGTTAGTGGTGCCAGTGTACATGCTAAGAGAGCGGCAGGAGAGGGTGGGAATGGAATTAAAAATAGGCCCTGGCATTTAAAGTACGCAGGCCCACCATGGCAACAAAAGTGAATGATGTAGTTGTGCGCGCGCCAAAGGCGCGCTCAGGAAAAGGGTGTGTGGCCACTCAACAGGGGGCGTGTCAACACCATATACAACTTCTACACATTATGCAACAAAATACTAGACCCCATTATACTTGCCCCTTACACATGATGCCAAATGGAATGAGCCAAAATTGACATAATGCCACATGGATTGAGCCAAAATTCAAATAATGCCACATGGATTGTGTCAAGATTCACATAATGCCACATGGATTGAGCCAAAATTTACATGATAACACACACGGATTGAGCCAAAATTCACATAATGCCAAATGGATTGTGTTAAAATTCACATAATGCCACACGGATTGAGCCAAATGCATAAAATGCCATACGAATTGAGCCAAAATTCACATAATGCCACACGGATTGAGCCAAAATTCACATAATGCCACACGGATTGGGAAAAAATTCCCATAATGCCACACGGATTGAGCCAAAATTCCCATAATGCCACATGGATTGAGCCAAAATTCACATAATGCCACACGGATTGAGCCAGAATTCACATAATGCCACACAGATTAAGCCAAAATTCACAATACACATCATAAACAGGGACATTGTCCACCAAAGGCTTGCATTAAACATTTACACCATAATATCCATTACACGTTAAGTTACACGCCATTATGTCCATTATGTGTTAAGCCAAACACCATAATGCCTATTAAAAATTATGCTAAATAAGTGCTGCTTCTCTACATGCTCATTGCCAAGGGTTCCATGCTCATTGCCAGAGGTTCCATGCTCGTTGCCATGTGGGATTACATGCTCATTGCCAAGGGGGAATACATGCTCGAGGTAAATGGGGGACAGCCGCCGCCAGGCAGAAGTGATAGCCACTGACAGTGGCAGAGCCTGGCTGTATTCAGAGCACTGCAGGTCCCGGCTATTTGAAATAATACCCCTTTCACACCAGAAAATGCATTCCCAGGTTGGCCCCTTTTACACCAGCCTAGTCCCTGCATTTTCTGGTGTGAGGGGGAGAGAAAACCACCCCTCCCCCCTTTAACCAGTTATCTCATTTAACCGGCTATATCTTCGGAAACAACTGACCCATTTACATGAGAAAAGTATTATATTGAAGAACTCTTGAGTGGGCTTTGAATGATTTTGGTCCAGTGAAACTGGAATGTTTGGTTCCAGAGTAATCTGCCCTCAAAGAACATGAACAGCCATGAAATTACATTTCAAAAATAAAAAAATCGGTTTACACGCAATATCTCTGTAACCGATTGACCGATTTGGATCATCCTGGTATTATATTGAAGACCTAGCGATTAAGAATTGAATGAAATCAACCACAAGCTTCTGTGATGCCAGGGCGGGAACTGGCAGCTGTCGGAACCGGGTGGGGGTCGGAATTGACGGGTCCCATATTATCCTATGGGGAAAAAACGTTGCGGGTTTGCCAGGCGATACCTCCGGTTCCCGGGGGGCTAGAGACACGGGGCTGGGCTCGTTGGAAAGCCCTGGTCCTCAGATACAAAATAAATGACAGGGGGCACGTGCCCGGGTGCCCCCCCCCCTGAATCCGCCACTGACCGCGATTTTACATAGGGAACAATGTTAAATGGCCCAATTGACCCGATTTTACATAGGGAACAATGTTAAATGGCCCACAGACCCCAAATAGGCACCCTGAAGTGTGAAATGGCCCCCTCAATTGTTAACGCCACCCCACGATCAACGTCAACCCGAAGCGTGGCGAGCGCAGCGAGCCCGCGAGGGGCGGCGGTACGCTTCCTCCGACCTTTTCATACCCCCACTATCCACGTCGGCGTGGAGTTGAGAATAGAAAGTGTGGCGAGAGCAGGTATCCGCATCCCCTCGCGGGCTTCACAGCTATCCGCTGTCCGATGGGCGCCGTTCTAGGTAAAGAGTACCTTTTTTTCTTGTTCTCTTGACTAGCGCATGGCATAGGTAGTATTCCCAAACCTTCCAAACACTCTGTCCACCTGATCTGCAATATGTTGATCCCAAGCACCCAGGAGACAATATACTGTTTGGCATTCATGGTCCAAAGAGGAGTAGGTGCCTCTAGGCACTGTGGAAATGTCAAGAAGGTGATCAGGGACTGGAGAAACACTAGTGGTGGTGCTGAATAGAAATATGTGACATGCACTGGGTAGATGCAGGGTGTGAACAAGAGATGAAGTGGTAGAAGGATGTCATTGAATAGAAGCATGAGGAATTTCAGCCTATAGATGCTGTGGACATGAGCTGGAATGATACAGGCAGTGAAAATAGTGACAAAGAAAGCTCAGCTGGAGAAAACCAGAGGGTGAGCCAGAGAGACACGGGGGTCTGAGCTTGCATGGCAGAAAGTGCTGAAGAGGCACAGAGGGCTGAGCTGGAGAGAGATAAGGGGGCTGGAGCTGGAGAGCCAGAAATGGAGCTGGTGGGATGCAGGATGCTGAGCTGGAGAGAAAGAAGGGGGCTGGAGAGACATAGGACTAAGCTGGGGGACAGAAGAGGAATTGGACAGATGCAGAGGGTGGAGCTGGAGATATAGAAGGATATTTGGAGAAAAACAGAAGGATGATTCAGGAAAGTCCCAGAATGATGGTGCTGGCCGATGCAGGAGAAAGGCACTGATATTAGAATGGTGGATGGTGCTGGAGATATACCATAGACATAGGCTGAATAAATGCATGAAGTGAACAAGAATGACACCTGTGATGGAGCTGAAGATATGGAGGAGGCTTAATTGTAGAGAACTAAGGTATGAGCTGGAGAGATACAAGCTGATGGTGTTGGCAAAATGCAGGAGGATGGAGCTGGAGAGATATACTAGGATGGTTCATGCACAATGCTGAAGAATGGTGCTGAAGATATTCAGTACAGTAAACAGCAGTGATAGCCTTGTATGTAAATACAGCAAGAAGTGTCTATTACAAGTACACGCTTCCTGCTGCAGTAGTACTGTGTGCTGTGTCCAAGGAGGCATTGAGCAGCTTTTGGCAGATAACTGTAAGATATCAGGATATATCATTCCAAAGATGGAGATCCTGGTCATCCCTTCTCCTAAACGACAGCAAGAAGCAACTTTATTTGCAAGCAGAGATCGTCGCCACCCCTTCTCCACTGGCAAACAGCTTCAGACTGTCAATCATGTGTAACAGAATAAATGTCAGGGCCTGATAACTGTTCCGGGTGCCCTAGGCTAATACACATGTAGGTCCCCTTGTAATGCTGCTAAACAGAGATGTTCGGATGCTCAGGGACTCACCAGTGACGAGGAATAAAATTAAGGCCTAATATATTTCATGCTTGTTAGCTATCACCCATCCCCATGTACTGTGTGGGGTAAAGTAAAGGTGACTTCCATATGGCTCATACACATGTGTTTAGCAGCAGTACAAGGGGAGCTGCATGTGTATTAGCCTAGGGATCCTTGAACTTTTAATCAGGCCATGTAAGCATATGAAGCTTTATGGGATATGCAGCTGTTATAGGTGAAATCAATGGTTATGGTTCTAAGAATTTAGGTAATGTGCATAGGTAAAGCTGGAAAGTTGGTAATGGGTGTGTTTTCACTGCATTGGAAGTGCCCTTGCGGCAACGAGCCATGGTCTTGCTGGAAAAGATCACTTTATGCTCCATACATTGGCCAACACATGAAGATCAGTGTACTTTTTTGTACCAAATTCTCTAAAATTGAACATTTTTAATCCCCTGATATTAACTCACACACAATGGACTATGGGGTTAGCAGCCGGTGAGGCAGGTGGTGCAGAGAGGTGGTGCCGTGAATGGCAGGCTGGCGGTGCAGAGTCCAGCAAGGATGGCGTCTGGGAAGGCAGGCTTTGGTGGATGCATGTATGACATTAGTCAAGCTACAATGCTGCATGATGTCATTGCGTGCGCACTTTCATTGCCAGTGTGTCCAGGAGGAGGGACCAGAACCAGGAAGCTAATGCAGACTTTTTCTCAGTGGTACTGATAGTGCACGATGCCAAAAATGGTCATGGTCAGGTGTCATAAGGGGATATGGTCATGCAAAACTTTGGGAGATGCTACATGATAATAGGGGCTTGACCACATTATGCCACTCACTGTAATGCCCACTACACACTATACCACATACTGTAATACTTGAATTCTGTTGCCCTAATATTTGGGCTGATGACAATAAAGTTGATTCTAATCTTATCTACGCAATGCCCATTAAACATTATGCACCGCACCATAATGCCTATTACACATTATGCCACTCAACGTAATGTCTATTACACATTATACCCCACACTGTAATGCCTATTACACATTATGCATCACACCATAATACCTATCACACATTATGCCACCCACCGTAATGCCTATTACACATTATATCACACCATAATACCTATTACACATGCTCCACACTGTAATACCCATTAAATATTATGCCCCACATACATAATGACCCCTGCAGTGCCGCTTATACTTGATGTCCTTGTAGTGCCTCATACATAATGCCCCCTGCAGTGACACTTTTATACATAATGACCCAACACCCCCCCCCACCACCACCACCACCACCACCACCACCACCTACACCACCACCCTGGACCACCCCCCCAGTTTCGCCTATGGTAATGTGTTCTTTATGAAAATGTATTCAGTGTATGCAGAAATGAACTAAGGCAATGAAAGTCTGCGATTGATCACACCCTGCCCAAGGGTCCTAATCTGTGTTTTAGTACTGAAGCGCTGAAACAAGCAACTTGCAAAATAGCCCAATTTGACTTTAGGAGACTTTTGTCAGATCATGAATAAGTCAAGAAAAGCAAATAAGAGTTACAGGAAAGAACAGCAGGCAGGCACGTTTGATAGGAACAGAACATAATGGGAACTAGACAAGCCGCATTCAAAGAACATACAGGACAATTACAGAAGCCCGGAGGCCACAGAAAAGGTTTATAAATAAGAATTCAAAACAAGTTACTTAAAAGTTCCTTGTACTGAGAGCAATATTCCTAGAGTTAAATCACAACTGACGCTTATTACAGCACACTTCTGCATAATCTCCTGCAGGAAAGACAGCAGAAATAAATTACAGTAGTCCATTTAGTTTTGAGGCTAAACTTGAGACAACAACAGAAGGCAGAAGCTCTGAGTTTGCATCTAGGTAGATGACAAATAAATAGTGTGATTCAGAGTTGATTCCAAAAGCAAAATCTTAATCAAATGGACAAAACCCTCACATGTCACATGAGAGTTAGATTTGAGTGAGTTATTTTGGGGTAAATTGACTATCTTGGGAGACAAATGGAAGTTCTATTGAAGTTGGGATGTCGCCTTATTATCTTCTAGAAGGTGCTAAAAAAATAAGTAGAATCTGATTTATTGGTTGCTCTGGGCAACATCACATTTGTTACCCCTTTGTTTCTGTGCAGGGTACATACTGGCTGCTTTATGTTTACACTGCAATTTAGATTTCAGTTTGAGCACACCCCACCCAAATCTAAAGGTGGCAACCCACTACTGTGATTTTGCCCAACTTCACCCACCTGATTCCGATGCATCGAGCCAAGAAAATCATATGAAACCGGGCATGTGTTTTTGATCTGCTCTAATCCATGCACATCGGAGCCACTAGATCGCCAGTGCTGCAAGTAGGATCTGTTGGATTAGACAGTCTCCAGCAGCGCTTCCTGGGATTGCATGCGATATATCACATGTAAAGGTCCTGGGGTTGTCTCCAGAGAATTCGGCTGGCCATATACTACTGTGAGAAATCAGAAATGTATTTGGCCCCCTTCATACTCTCTGCATTTTTGCCCCACCAGCAGTGCACATAGCTTGCCCGCTTTTGTGATCAGCTCTTAATCAGGTGCTACATTTGCAAGGTATTGCGGTGTCTATATTTTTTTTTATAGCACCCTGTTGAACACTGATTACAGGTACAGATACATTGTACAGATACAGATATACTGTATGTAGGATACAGGATACAGGATACAGATACAGATATACTGTATGTAGAAACCACAAGAGAAAATAGTGAAAGAATAGTTATTATATTTTTTACACATAATAATGTTTCTTCCCTTTCTATACTTTTGCTGACTTTTATATAATCTTAAAATAGTTATCCCGCTATACTCAGTCCATTTTAACATTGAATCCTATGGAAAAATCGGGTCATCGCATCGCATGCGATATGGTCGTATGCGATGCGATGCGATATCGCATCGCATCGCATCTGATTGTATGCCTTAAGTTAAGGCATACAATCAAAAAATCGGCAGCCCAGATACTACATAAGTACCGTTTAGCCTTTAGAGAGTATCCACTGACAAATATCATTCATTTAAAATTTAACTTTTATTAATATTATATTTAAAATTGCATTACAGCAGTGCATAGGAAAGCAATTATCTCTGTGTACTCAATTGCAGCAACATTGTATATTAGTGCTACCACAAAGTATCGAGCTTTAAGTAAGACTGTATAATTTTTGGAGCACAACACTCTAATACAATAGGACTGGTATTCATTTAGTAAAATCTGATAAACATGGTCGTAAAGAGAGTTTTGCTGGTAACGGTACACTGTATTAAGGATAGAAATGATTTTTTTGGTACTTGTTTCCTAGCACGGCCACACCGATTTCTATCGGGGTGGTCGTGTCGGAAAAATCGCGTCGATCGCATCGCATGCGATTTGGTTGCATGCGATGCGACCGACCCGATTTTTTTATTGAATCAAATGTGAATAGGGTGCCTGGGACCCGATTTTACATTGGATTCAATGTAAAATATTCCCTACACCCCCAATTTAACTGCGTACACCCCACCCCACGATTGATGTGAACCCGAAGCGTGGCGAGCGGCGGCGGTGCGCGTCCTCCGACCTTTTCATTCCCCTACTATCCACGTTGGCGTGGAGTTGAGAATATATAGTGTAGCGAGCCACCGAGCCCGAAGCGTGGCGAGCGGACGCGTATAACTTCACAGGTATACGCGTCCCCACGCTTCGGGCTCGGTGGCTCGCTGCGCTCGCCACACTATATATTCTCAACTCCACGCCGACGTGGATAGTAGGGGAATGAAAAGGTCGGAGGACGCGCACCGCCGCCCCTCGCGGGCTCGCTGCGCTCGCCACGCTTCGGGTTCACGTCAATTATGGGGTGACGACGGGGCCATATATAATGTAAAATGGGTCATATTGGCCCATTTCACATTTTTTTATTATGTCAGATGGACTTAATCAAGTCCATCTTATCTTGTGCCATTATAATGGCACAAGACCGACGCGATGCTCCCGATTTCAATGTTAAAAAATATTTTAACATTGAAGCCTATGGCAAAATCGGGGGCATCGCGTCGGTCGCGTCGGGGCCAATGTTAATGGTCCCGACCGACGCAATGCCCGCTATTTTCCCTTTGACGGCAAAATGGACCTGATTTCAAAGGAAATCGGGTCCATCGCGTCCATCGTGTACCTTAACTTCAAGGTACACGATGGATGCGATTGTGGCCGTGCTAGGAAACAAGTACCGATTTTTTTTATCTGGCTATTCAATAAATTCCATTGTGATCATATATATATATATATATATATATATATATATATATATATATACTGTATATATATATATTGAGAACAGAATTGATTAAAACACAAACACAGTGCATTCTAATCACCTTTATTTCTAATTTCTATACTTTTGCACTAATACTTATCTACTCATACTTCACTGGCTTTCAGCAATTTTAAATATAATAATAATAAGAGTTACATTTTAAATGAATGATTTTTGTAGGTGGATACTCTCTATAGCAGTGATTTTCAACCTTTTTACCTTGCGGCACACTAAATAAGATTTTTAAATTGCCAAGGCACACCATGAGACCCACACAGGGCAAAACACATTGACTTCCACAGGAAAAAATACAAACCTATTGGCCCTCATATAAAAAAACAATCACACTGGTCCCCACAGGTAACAAAAATAAAATACATTGGCCCTTTACATTAAAGGAGAGACCAGTAAATAACAGTTGAACTGGTGGTGGCTGTAAACTGGTTTGAGCATCTCTAGATCTGGGGGCACACTTGAGAACAGCACAAGGCACACTAGTGTGCCACGGCACAGTGGTTGAAAAACACTGCTCTATAGGATAAACTACACAATATATCAGTCCAGTGAGTGCCCCGACCTGGGAATACTTTTTCTTCTCTTTTTTTGAATTGTACTAGTAGTAATTATTCCTGGGAGCACCTCCAGATCTCAATAATTGACAGATCTCATAGTAAATCTGAAATGGACGAATAACGATAACAAAAGTCTGTGCGGACACCTCCAACCCCTCTATTGAACCTTTTGAATGTTTACAGCTCCTTCAGGAGTGTAGTGGAGGAAATGGAATACTGGAGCCCACTGTGCTATCGATGGTGGCGGGAGTCCGTTGGCGTGGGTGCACCTTGACAAGCTGTCCCTACATATCTGGGTGTTTTCACTTGCCGGCAAGTGAAAACACCTAGGTATGTAGGGACAGCTAGGTAGTCAAGCCTCAAGCCACACCCATGCCTACGAACTCCCGCCACCATCGATTGCACAGTGGGCTCCAGTATTCCATTTTTCTCCACTATGCTCCTGAAGGAGCTGTAAACATTCAAAAGGTTAACGGCCAGATGTATCAAGCTTCAAAAAGTGATAAAACGGAGGGTGATAAACAACCAGCCAATCAGCTCCCACCTGTTATTTTTGAAACCCAGCCTGTAACATGACAGGTAAGAGCTGATTGGCTGGTTATTTATCACTTTCCGTTTTATCACTTTTTGAGCTTGATACATCTGGCCCTAAAACTTTGCATTAATTGCAAATTTTATAGTAAAGTATTTTTATTCATTTATTTTATTTCAATTTTTGCATGCACATTTTTATAGTACCCGTATAACATTATAACCAACATAATCAAGCGCTTTATCCCAATACTATATTGCTCCCCCCTTCCTATCAAGCTGCTAACCAGCTCAATTGATATTCTCTCCTCCATTCCAGGCAACTATTAGTGTCAGTATTTCAAGATGATATAGTAACAGTCTGTGCAAATTTTTTTTCCTAGACTAGCGATGGGTATACCTTGACAGAAGCCTATAACCAGGCAAAGAAACTCGGCACCGCAATGGCTGTACAGACTTTGCGCTGCCAAGATGGTGCAGCAACTAGTCATCTCTACTGAAGAAGCTGGTGGACTTGAAGGCTGGACCCAGGGTGTCACGCAGAGAAGTATGGGTACTTGTGTATTATAGCAGCGCCCATCGCATCGCATAACATAAGGCATGCGATGGTATGCGATGCGACGCGATATCACGCGATATTGTACAATGTCATACAATTTTAAAATTGTATGACATTGTGTATGGCATACAATGCCATACAATGCGATGCGATTAAAAATTGTATAAGCACCCTAATGGGTGCTTACAATGTGGAATGCACCCCCACGCCACCCCCCCACTATAAACGTGAACCCGAAGCGTGGCGAGCGCAGCGAGCCTGCGAGGGGCGGCGGTATGCGTCCTCCGACCTTTTTATACCCCCACTATACACGTCGGCGTGGAGTTGAGAATAGAAAGTGTGGCGAGCGCAGCGAGCCTCCGAGCCCGAAGCGTGGCGAGCGGACGCGGATACCTTCACAGGTATCGGCGTCCCCTCACGGGCTTCACAGGTATCCGTGTTCGCTCGCCACGCTTCGGGCTCGGTGCGCTCGCCACACTTTCTATTCTCAACTCCACGCCGACATGGATAGTGGGGGTATGAAAAGTTCGGAGGATGCGAACCGCCGCCCCTCGCGGGCTCGCTGCGCTCGCCATGCTTTGAGTTCACGTTTATAGTGGGGGGTGGCGTGGGGGTGCATTTAACATTGTAAGCACCCATTTGGGTGCTTAAAAGCACCCTTTAGGGTGCTTATACAATGTTTCATCACATAGGGGGCAAAAATTGCATCGCATCGCATGCCATTGGGTGAATGGCATGCGATGCAATAAAAACATTGCGCGATGTACATCGGGGGCGCCGCTATAATACACAAGTACCGAAGTATGTTATACACAAGGGCGGACGTATTGCACTGTGTCAGGTCCTTATACACTACAGTACTGTAACACACACAGCCGGGCATGCATATGGAATCTATACATAGATTCTATATGCAATGAAATTAAATTCCTGGAAGTAATGGATGGTTGCGCTGCTGAGACACAGCTGGGCATGCGTATAGACTCATATACATGCCCGGCTGTGTCTCGGAAGTGTGACCGTCCATTACCCACAGGAATTACATTTTTACCCCATTTGGGGTAAGTTACCTCTGTTTCCTGACGACTGTACTAGATTGTAAGCTCCTCAGAGAAGGGCCCTCTTCCCTCCTGTTGTCAAAGCCCTCTTCTCTTCACATTTCACTCACAGCTCTCATATACTACTCAAACACTCAGAGACCATCATCGTCTACATACTCATCTCCATCTTTGGCCACCAGCCTCTAGTAGTACGTTGATCAAGTCCTAAATTTAAGCTGTAATGTGTAGTGAACTGTGGTGCTCTTTTTACCTGTACTCTATTTTTGTTATTTATTTACTGTAATGCTAAGTTTTGTCTCCCTGTACTGTTCCTTTGTACGGCGCTGTGAAACACTTGTGGGGCCTTATAAATAAAAATATAATAATAATGTAATAATATAGGAATACTTTTTTCTATCCCTCTGTCCTCTGAATACAGACTTATGTGCGTTCCAAATGCCTGGAGCTACATACGTCACTTCCGCTAAGAGTGACGAGGATCTCCTCTCCCGGCGTAGCGTGGAACCTCTGTGCGGTTCATGAAGATCTTCCTGCGTTCCACGCTAGCTGGATGTGATGTTTCTAAAGGGCTTCCGCTCCTATTTGCTGCAGCAATGAGACTGTTTTGCCGCCAGACGCGCTTTTAAGTCTGGAAAACGTGGCAACTGGATCTTATGATATTGTATTTGATTACGTACATGTTTTATCAGAAACCCATATGTATTTATTTATATGTGTGTAAACTGGCTTATGTATTTTAATGGTTATCGTTTTATGTATATTACATGTTATTTCGGTACTCTTTACCTAGAAGGGTGCCCACGATTTTGATCGTGGGCATCGTTAGGAAAAAAAAATCGCGTCGGTTGCATCGCATGCGACCAAAAAATCGCATGCGATGCGACCGACGCGATGACCGCGATTTCCCATAGGGAACAATGTTAAATGTCCCAATTGACCCGATTTTCCTGTTCAATGTCCCAATTGACCCGATTTTGCATAGGAAACAATGTTAAATGGCCCACAGAGGCCAAATAGGCACCCTGAAGGGTGGGGTGGCGTTAACAATTGGGGGGGGGGGGCATTTCACACTTCAGGGTGCCTATTTGGCCTCTGTGGGCCATTTAACATTGTTCCCTATGCAAAATCGGGTCAATTGGGACATTGAACAGGAAAATCGGGTCAATTGGGACATTTAACATTGTTCCCTATGGGAAATCGCGGTCATCGCGTCGGTTGCCCGCCATGGCCGCGATGGGCGCCCTTCTATGTAAAGAGTACCGTTATTTATTTTGATGTTTGGATGAATTTGCTTGGACCTTCCTGTACGTGTCTTACCAAGACCCTAGATTAATGCAGGTATATATACCTGTTCAGTGCTCTTACCCTCCACACCTTGAAAAAGGGCTGTTTAAGCCCTAAACGCATTGGTGCTATGGAGGCTGGTTGATCTTGCTCTGCCGTTGTTCTGGACCTGTGTTGCCATCTCAGGAGACCCACCACTGTACATTCTGGGTGGACAGTGGTTTGTGGTAAACCAGACACGGCTTGCGAGACACCCCATTTTTTCCTGTAATTTTATCCTGTTTTTCTGTATGCCCTGTTTTGGAATAAAGCTGCTGATTTTAAAGAAAAATCGCTCTGGGAGATCTGGACCTTTACTCAAAGGCTGTTGATACCATCCAAAGATACCTTTTGGTGAATATAGGGCAATATCCGCAGGTGAGATCTTGACCATATGAATGGGAGTGTATGAAATATCCTGAGAAGATAAAAAGATACCTTTATGTGCCCATAGGGCCTTATCATAAAGGTCAGTTGTGTCTTTCTGTTTTTTTCTGAACATCAAGAAGCCCCAACTGTTGTGGTGGAATTATCATCTACCCAGTATATAGAATAGGACAGCGCTAGGAATTTACCAGAATCTCTTTTTATTGTCATTTGTCTGAAGGGTTGGTAACCTTTGTGGTAATTTCCTTGCTGCAGTCTTTTTGGCGCAATAATATTTCCATAATCCCTTGTTGTCTGTCCCTCTTAGATCAGTGCATGAGGACATACCTGTTTAGTCCACCACTATATGTCCCATGCTGACCACAAGCCAGATGTTTATGTGCCTGTTTGTGGGTGTATTATTTCAACTGCTAATCTCCTTACTCAAAATGTAAACTGATAATGATCATGATGATGACTAGCAGTGCTCCCTTTTGATTGACTGAATACAATTGAATGCCTCACATTTATTCTAACAACATAGTAATGATGCTGCTGTAATCCTTTACCAGTATATTAACAATTGGATAATAATTTTATCTTTTAATGAAGAAAGGAAAAAGATGTGTATAAGTGAATTTAATAAATATTAATAAAACATATTAATTATGTCTCTATGGGCCTTATTTTGGTTCATTCTTTGTGACAAAATCCTTCTTAGATGGACAAAACCATGTGCACTGCAGGGGGGGGCAGATGTAACATGTGCAGAGAGAATTAGATTTGGGTGAGTAATTTTGTTTCTGTGCAGGGAAAATACTGACTGCTTTATTTTTACACTGCAATATAGATCTCACTTTGAAGTAAAACCCCACCCAAATCTAATTCTCTCTGCACAAGTAACACCTGCCCCACCTGCAGTGCACATGGTTTTGCCCATCTAAGAAGGATTTTGTCAGAAAGAATGAACCAAAATAAGGCCCATTATGTCTTGTGCTAATCTCTTTTGACATGATGAACAACAATGCAAAAATGTATAAACATTTCTCTAAAGTGCAACCAAAACTCCACAGCCTGGGTTTCAGACCTATTGTATCCCAGGAACCTAAGAATAAGCAACACATTCGTATGAATCCATGGTGCCTAGTTATAATAAAATAAAAATAAATATTTAGCTGGTATATAAAAACATTTCTTGCAATGTATTTGCATAAAAACATCTAAAACCTATAAAATATCTCTTATGGGAAAAATACTTAAATATACTGGTATTATCCCACTACAAGTACATACTGTATAATGTAAAACAATGCAATAGATTAACCCCTTCAGTGGCAATCCCGAGAATTTTCCGGGCTGTGCCTCAATGCCCAGTCTGGCAAGCTCGGAAAATTCTCGGTATTGCCACTGTTTAGTGCCGGGCAGCGCTGCTGAGTTCAATCACTGAACTCAGGCAGCTTCAGTGCTGCCCGGCTCCCTCCCCTCTGCTGCACCTCCTCCTTCTTCCTCCTCCCCCCTCCCCTCTGGGTTTTCTATTGAAGTCCCCGGCGCCGGCTTATGACAAGCCGGCTGCTGGGGACAGGGATGGGGTGCCAGGGTGCAGGTCCGGGCAGCGGCTGATTGACAATTCAGCGGCGCTGCCCGGACCCAGGGAGGAAGTGGTGGGTTTTTTAAGGGAGCGCTCCCCCAAAAAAACTCACCCAGTGGGGAGCGCTCCCCCAAAAAAACACCACTGAAGGGGTTAAGGCAAAATTATTTTGTCCCAACGGAGATGTTTTTTATATGCTTTAGATTGTTTTATGTGTTTTGATATATTTTGTGAATACATTTTCTAAAAAAAATGTAGAAAATTTAGAAAGGGTGTCAAGGATCCCTTGATAAAATACATATAGCGAGAGAGATTTGTACTATAGAAAATACATCATAGTCCTGTACAGTATAATCTAAGATATGTGTAATGTATTAGTCTAGTGCACTAGGATAGAGTCTGGAACCTGGTCCCTATGGGAGGAGGTGGGCCCACAGAAAGTGGTGCCCCTCAGGGGTTTGCCCTGTTACTCTGTGGACCAGTCTGGCCCTGCCCATTTGTTTCATGTTTAATATTAATAATGTCTGGCCATGTACAATATTGTGTATGATTTATGAATCCACTGTGAAGCTATAGCTATATCCCCTGACATTAACCAGATACTTATACTACTCTTCCCTCCTTGGGTAAAGCAGGAACATACAGTATGCTACCCTTGCTGTACTGGCCATTACTTGCAAATATGGCCAACTCAGCAAGCTTAGCAATATACTGTATATATTTTATTTTATTTCAAAGTCCTATGACTCAACCAACCACAAATCATCCTTCAGGGACTACATTTTTATTTTGTGGCCAGTTTAATCTTGTTACTTTGATGTCTTTAGGCAATGAAGTCACTGGGTCTCTTTCCTTTAGAAAATACAGATTTATCTACATTACTTTAATGTCTCATATTCCCCAGGCAAAAAGATATTTCTCAAAAGTCCAGCATATGCCTCAATTTTGAACCATTATATAAGAAATGTATATATTTTTTCAGCATTGTAGTGCCACCAATAGAGAATCTTTAATACATTAAAACATTGTACTGTATAAAATTCTTGTATATATTCTGGACATTTTACTGAAAAAAAAATACCCAGAGGAGAAAAACACCTCACTTTTCACTAGATTTCTATTTATTTCTTGTAATCTATTTCTATTGTTGACTATTTTACATGTAAATAAACGTTGTTATAGACACCTTATTGTTATAGACACCTTATTACAATATTTGTTTGTAAAATAATTATTTTCACATATGAGGAACTTTTGCTAAAATACAAACTTTTCAGAATTCCCAGCACCAGTCAAGTGGCTGGAGTACCATAGATCCATAGCCATGTGCTGCTGCTGGAACTCAGAGAGCTTCTTCTGGCAGCAGAGGTTGAGTCGCATCAACTCTGGTTTGAAAGCCCCTTAAGAGAAGGGGCCCGGGGATACTCACTTCCTTGGATACCCCCATAATTTGACTCTACACCTAATAAAACATTTCTTATGATCACCTCACTGATCATAACACAGTCAGCTGTGTTTAGTACCCTATTCCCAGCAATTAATTAATTTAGGGGTCCTCAAACTAAAAAAATAAAAACAATTACAGGAACCCAGCAAGTTACTGCAGAAGACATACCTCCCAACGGTCCCGAAAACCACGGGAATGTCCCGGTTTTTGGAGACATTCTCGCATCCCTCCCGCGGCCGGCAGTGTCCCGTGGCGAGGGGGGGTTGTTGGGAGTCCCCCCTGTCAATGTTCCCTCTAATTTTACGAAGGCTGTGTGCGGCTAAAGATTTTGGCTGTGCAATTTTGGAAGGAAATTAAAATTTTTGTGCGTCACTTATATATAACTGGAAAATGACGTTCAGCATTTGTGTTAACTTTACTTCAAAATGATATTAAACATTTAAACATTTAAAACACAGCACACAATGGGTGAAACACATTACTTGAGTCCACAACTGCAAAAAGGGACCACTGCTGCTTTGTGCACTCTGTCGACACTCGTCGAGGTGTGTGCGCGCGCACAGCTAAGAGGGAACACTGCCCCCTGTCGGCTGGTGAGCAGTGGTGAATAAACGCTGTGCCTATTCCCGAAGCCAGAGGGCTGGGGGCATGACTAGAGGTTCGCAGAGCCTCTGGGTCATGCCCCCATAGCGTCCAAATGGGGGCGTGGCCTCGCGGGTGAGTATAGGCCACGCCCCTGAAATTAGGCCACGCACCCCCGAAATTTTCCGGCACGCAGTCCCCTGTCCCTCCTCCGGCTCCCAAGAAGTTGAAAGGTATGCAGAAGGTCATCACATCACATGTGTAGTCAGCAGTCAGCACATCTATGGCAGAATTGTGGAGGTATTAAATGATGGGAGGAGTCTAAAATAACAGACATTTCTACAGATTTTTCAGACTCCTTGAATCACTGAGCGAGATTAGAAAAGTCATCAGCCTGATGGTCAGCAACATGGAGTCGTGACCCCATGCTGAGAAGGTCGGGACCCACTTTGGGGTCATGACCCACAGTTTGAGAACCGTTTATCAAAGTTGATTGAAATCATAAATTGAGTGAGAAGTGCAGGACAAAGAATTTTGTGCACCAGTGTTAGCTCATTTCTATTAACTTTAAGTAGATCTCCAACAACATTCAGTGTTCCGCAGACCAGGAAGATACTGCCCATGTGACCCGATCAGTGTGACATCCATCTAGAAGAGGTGGCTTGCATGTAGAGACATGCAGGACACACCTCCCAGACATATGTTGCATGGATTGGGTCACATGAGTGGTATGGTATCTTCCTTTTTGTTTCTGCACAAAGAATATACTTAAAGTGGGTAAGTCAAAGATAGCACCAGGGTCAGTGACACCTGGTAAGGGTAAATAGTCACACCGCACATGCCTTTGGTGCATGCATCTGAAGAGGAAGATGGTCTTTCAGGGAGATCATGTGGCCTAGTAGAAGCTGAGCTTACTTACATCCAAGGGTGTTGCCTCACAGGGAGCGGTCAATTTGCATCACTCAAGGGGCATCTGAAGATGCCAGACCCTTATTCTGGTTCAAATCTAATTCTCTCTGCACAAGTTACATCCCCCCCCTCCCCCTGCAGCGCACATGGTTTTGTCCATTTGAGAAGAAATTTGCCTTTTGCGAGTGAATCAGAATAAGGGCCTATGACTGAACTGCTGGCTCTTCCTCACTGACAGAGCCTGACACTGCATGTTGAAGTGCAGCACTCAGCTGCCTGTCATTGTGGAAGAGTTGGCATTTTGGTGCGACACAAGCCATGCACCAGACTCTGCCGGGATTTGTGGCATTGTGGTGGAGTGGAGTGTTTTCAGATTCATGCATTGCCCTGATGAAAATGTACTTACAATAGAGTGTCTGCTACAATTAGTTGGTCTTGTCCTTTGTTTCTAAATCCCGTAGTGCCATCATTTGTTTGCATTTATATTTTGAAACAGTTTCTGTCTCTTGTAATCTAGGGCAATGGAGTATGCTAAAAACAGTAAGTGGCAGTTCTTTACACAAAATGTTAGATGATATGCTCTGAATACATGCTATTTATTGAATCATAGACCATCTCTGAGTGCCTTCTTCAAAACAATGGTTACAGTATATACTGATAGGAATGACACTGTTGCAGATAAAGTGCCGGTAGACGTGGAAATAAACATATGTATAGCCTAAGGATGGGAAATAAATCCTGAAATGTTGCTAATGACCACAGCATCAGTCTGATTATTTGAAGCCTATGTGTGACGTCTGGTGAGTGCAGTATCATTGAAAAGTATGTATATGTATATATATATATATATATATATATATATATATATATATATATATATATATATATATAGTCTCTCCTGTGGCCCCGGCATTCCTAGGTCCCCCAAGGGGTTACTCTGCTCTGGTGCCTTCTTTAGGGCTGGCAGTCATACAGAAGTCCATAACAAAGTAGGCGGCACTCAGAGTCTTGTGCAAAATATTAGTGTATTAACAAAGGGGGTAACACATACATCTACGTTTCGGGGATACAATCCCCATCCTGATGAAGGTGATTGTATCCCCGAAACGTAGATGTATGTGTTACCACCTTTGTTAATACACTAATATTTTGCACAAGACTCTGAGTGCCGCCTACTTTGTTATGGACATATATATATATATATATATATATATATATATATATATATATATATATAAAGCAGCAGCGGGTTCCGGCACTCACTAAAATGTATGACTGTCCCTGTTGCCCTCCGTAGTTAGGAAACATGCAGTTCCCAAATAGCAGCAAGGTCCGGCGGCACTCAGGAAGAAAGAACTCACAACAGCAGCCTGTGTGTAGTCAAGGTTTCAATAAGCTTTACTTATTTTCGTCAGGACGTCCTGACAAAAATAAGTACAGCTTATTGAAGACTGCTGTTGTGAGTTCTTTCTTCCTGAGTGCCGCCGGACCTTGCTGCTATATATATATATATATATATATATATATATATATATATATACATATATATATATATATATATATATATATATATATATATATATACAAAGAGGGGGTGTCCAGAGTGCGCTCTTGTGGTTGTACGTTGTAACGAATGTGTGTGATCCAGCAATCACTTGCATTCACTCCAAAGAAATTTCATATGCTTGAAAATAACACCGAAGACCTCGATCATAAAAGCAATTCTTTATTAGAAGCCCATTGGAGTTTGTGGCTAGGGGGCACCACAAGAGCGCACTCTGGACACCCCCTCTTTGTGTATTCTGTTCTTTGTCTCTCACTAACAGGAGAGTCGCTCCAGAGTTGCAGCTGGTCGAAAGACCTATCCGAGCGCAATTTCCTAGACCATATTGTGGTTTTTATATATATATATATATATATATATATATATATATATATATATATATATATAATGTAGGGGCTCTGCACTCACTAAATTAACTGATATTAATAAATAGTGGAGATTTAGTTCATGAATTGATCAATGCATTTAGGCATGCAGCCCCCTTCACGGGACCCCACTTTTCTGCAGGTCCTAACACTATCGCTCAAAATGGCTACAATACACATAGCTATCACATTAATGTTTGATTCCAGGCATGCTATCTGGTCTAAAGCTCACAGCAGACTATGCTTTTAAACGTGAGCAATTACCACACACCTGTTGCAAAGCATCTAGGGAAAAAGTTAACATAAGCTATGAAAAATAGGTTTAAATAGGGTATATGAGAGAATGTGACCACAATGAGACTAATTAAGAAACTAATCTAATAAACAATATACACTAAACATCGGCACTCACCTTTCCTAGTTTTGGGGTGCCCTATGGCTTGTGCCCACATTGTTTAAATATAAATTGTATTGCAGATGATGAACAAGGAAGATTGCGAGGAAGATTAGCCTCACAGCTGCATTCATGATGTATTGTAGTGGTAAAATTCTTTATTGGGGAAGACTAGTAAGGAAACTATTGCAATGGTCAACGTTGGAGATGATATGAGCATGGATTAGAGTTTTATCATTTGAGTTTTTGTCATATTTTGGCTATGGCTTAAGATGTATGTAACCTGATTTTGGAACAGATTGAATGTGAGGAACAAAGGACACTAAGATACTGTTTTTATCCATGATGATGGTGGAGATGACAGAGGATATGAAGTTACCAACCAGGTAGAAAAATCTTCCACAAATTGTTTTGGTTGTCCAGGTGGGTGATAGAGAGCTGCAACATACAGAGAAAAATGAGTGTAAATCCTGATAGAATGTACTTCAAAAAATGTGAATGTGAGTAAAGGAACTTGCGGTAGAACAGTGTATGCTTTCTAAATGGGTGGATACGGATCAGTTGTAATCTCCATCACCATTTTTTAGTTTCTGTTGTCAAGTATACTTTTATTAGTATGTTCTTTCCCAACCACAGTGTCATTGCCCCTTTAAAATGTACACATCAACTACAACATGACCTCCTGGTATATATTATGGTTTATAATATTATTACATTTACAAACACCTATTCATAAGCACTGTACTAAGAGACTTGGGTTTATTATTTTATTTACAATGTATATTTTTATTTACTTTTATTATAGAATTCCCTGAGGTCTACTGCACACACCCCTGATTGTGGAAGTAGAAGTCTGCAGATTATTGAAGCCAGAAGAAGAGGGCAGCCAATGATTTTTGAACAGAACGATAACTGTATAACTGTATAACATTATCTAGTCTCTAGCATTGTTTGGCATATCTCTTATGGGCCCTACACACATAGCGATGTGTGCAGGGCTACCTAGCTATGCTAGGTCGGGCTGTGCTGTGCCGCTATCGCATAGCACACAGAGCTGACAGCCCACACACAGAGCGAGCTGTCAGCTCTGTGTGCTAAGCGAGCAGACAGCGCCAGTGTTCTCCGGTGGGAGAACCCTGCCAATGCCGAGATTGATGTACACTGTCCATCAATCTCGGCCAGCGATAAAGACGTGCGGGACGCGCACTGCTGCCGATATAGCCCCCACACATACACCGATGTGAGGGCATTTGCTAAGCGACTTTGCCAAACTAAGCAAAATCGCTTAGAAAATGCCTTAATATCGGCATGTGTGTAGGCCGTATTAGGTTTGTACCTAACATAAGTCTGAGTAATGGTGCCAATATACATTGTATGTAGTTCAAATCACACCGTGTTTCTATATGGCTTGCGATGCGCATTCCCTCGCATAGCATATCGCAAAGTTCAAAAAGTATGTGCAACCAATATATTTAGTACTAGATTGCATCGCAGCACATTCGAATTGCACGTTGTTTTAGCATATAGCATGAGATTTAAACTAGATGTGATGCAATCTAATACAAAACACATACCCCACATATCGCACCTTGGGTGGGCACCTTAATCAAAAAAAGGATTTCCAGAACAGGCCCTGATTCATAAATTAAAAATTATTAGCCGTCACAGTGTGCTCAGATAAGACAGAATCAGTGGGAGGCAGAGGTAAATTCAATACTCCAGAGAATGCTCACATGATATTTCAGTTTCCTAGACTCTACTATTACAGTCCAGGATTTAAGAATATCCATTCTTGAGCACTTGTGACTTAATTACTACCTCAATGAATTTGACTGAATCAAGCATGGAGATTCTTAAAACCTGGATTGTAATGGCGGGGTTTGTGAAACCCTCCTATACCGTGTGTGCATACCTGGTGCTACACAGTGTAATGTAGCAATTTTTTTTTCAATTCATAGTTTCAAATAGAAAACTAACAGATCTCTTTCTATATTGTAACCGGGATGTGGTCGGCAGGTTGACACTAATAAGGTCGACAGTCAATAGGTCGACACATGAATAATGTCAACATACCTTGGGTCGACATTGTCTAAAGGTTAACACAAGCAATAGGTCTACATGAAAAAGGTTGACATGAGTTTTTCATGTTTTTTTTTACTTTTGAAAGTAAAAACGGTCACAGTTCAAAGTGAAAGCACATTGCAGAAGCCATCATTTTGACGTGCAGGCACAACTGCACCAAAAGACGACCGCATCAACATCCAATTAGCCCTTATGAGAGAAAATCTACATATATATAGTTTGTGAAAATTAATGAATTGTTATATTCTCTACACGTGTCTGATAGGATTTTAAGTATGATTTTAATGATTCTTTTTCAACAACTATTTCTTCCTTCCTTATGAATTTTTGATTACAGTCTTCTCTCTGAGACTCTTCTTTTATATAGGTAGTAGGTACTATAATATTGTAAATCATTATTGCTTGCATATATGAACAATCTGCAATACATCCAGGCTTGTTTCATTAAAATTACATTACATTTCTTTCTGGGGGTTTTTAAGCACCCTCAGCCTCAGCAACTTGCAGCTATGGGCAATATGGCATTTGCAGTGCAAATAGAGCCAGCAGCAGTAGCACATATATGCCTACTTGTTAGGAATCATCTCTGAGAGAAGCCTTCAGACATGTCATTAGGCCCCACCCTCATATGTCACAATTTGTAGGTCAGCAAGGAAGCATAGGGCTAAATGATGTGAATTTGCGCCATATCGTCCAGCCCGACAAAAACGGTGCAGCGATAATCCGTGTTTTGTCTGTGTCCTGCTTGCTTCTCTATGGAATAGGGCATGAAGCAGGAGATCCGTTCACTCTTCCAGTGGTGCGGGGACTACCTTAAAAATTGCAAGCATCCCACAACTTCCGGGCGAGTAGATAATTGGGCAGCACCAGTACTGTTTTAAGGGATTACTTGTTGGTTACAACAGACTGAAGTAAAACCGAAGTAATAATAGTAATACAAATAGGTAAACAGTGTGCTACTTAAAGAACACTGCAACAACATTTTTAGAATTACATACTATTCTGTGTTAACGTGTAGAACTAGTATATTCCATATTGACGTGTAGACATGTGTATTCAAAAACTGCATAATATTTTAGGATCATCGGACACAACTTACAATTAAATAGAGCATGCTGAGAGTTGTAGTTCAACATTAGTAATATATTAAAAAAAATCTGAGAATTCTCACTGTTTTGTAGTTTTTACTGTAAGAATGACCTTCTTTCATAATAATGCTATTATATATCCAAGCTCTATTATTAAAAATCAATTAAGCCAATCAATTAAGCCACATAATCATATTTAAATAAATAGACTGTTATTTTAAGAAAATAAATACAATTTTTCAAGGCTGTATATTTCAATTGCACAGGTCAACGTGCATTGCAGGATTTGGGTTAAGAACTTTTTACAGTTTAAGGTCACCCCTCTTACAAGAATATCCTTAATCCTCTAAATAACCTGTTCCGAGGAGAAATGACATGCTAAGGATGTGTCCTCGGGTACTTTTCCAGGGCAATGGATTTAAAACAATGACCCCCCCTGACCTTGAGACGTGTTATATGTGACTCTCATGCCAGACACCTTGGAAACTAAGCCCTTCCGAGAAGTCTACGTTGCTGAAGTCTGTGTACTCAGAGGTGACGTGAGACCTTTTAATAAATTCAGCTTGACTTCCCAAAATGAGACTTAAACATTTTACTTTTTTTGTATACACATCAATAGGGAAGTTGTTTCACACATAGACCTCGGAAGTTAACCCAATTTATGGACCTATTTAGTGCCCTAAGTAAATTACATTTCTCATGTTGCCTGTTTGTCAGTGTTTGTGTTAGTCATTTGTTACAGGCATGTGCCCAATTAGAGACTTAGGCCCTTATTCTGATCGGTGCGGATATTCCCGCATTCTTACGGAGCGGTCCGCACGCCACGGTGTTCTGCCGCGTGCGGCCATCGTCCGTAGAAACGCCCACGTGTCCTCCGCATTCGGACGGACTCACTCTTTAAGAACAGGGCGTGTTTACGGACGACATACAAACCATGCGTGTGCGGGGGAAACACTCCGATTCTGCACGGTATTACAGAGTATTACAGAGTATGCTCGGGAATACCGCATCCGAACGGGAGCCAAGCGGTGCTACCGCCCGTAAGCGGAGTATTTACGCCAAACAACCCACTATTATGTATATTCTGCAATACATCACATGACCCACTTATTCAATTACCTATCCTCATAAAAAAAATGCTTATTTGGAATTGGAATCAATTAGATGCCAATATATCCTTACAAGCATGCCTAACACATGCATTGCACACATTAACCCTTACAGCAATTGAAGTGCAATGGTTTGTATTAGACCCTGTGTAAAAGATTATAAACAATCTACACATATACTGTTTAATGTGCAAAGAAAACCAACAACTTTGAACTTGCATAAATTATTTATTACGAGGAACAATTAACAATTAAATATCAAAAAAAAAAAAAAAAAATTAAAGAAGTAAATCGCGCAGGTCCTGCAGATCCGCGATTAATAATCGTAAATGGTGTTCCGCACGCAGGAGGGCCCCACGAACCCCCTCATCTGCCGGTGTTGTGTCATCTGTGGGCATGTCAAAGGGGCAAAAATTAGTCATGATATTCATGCATACATTTCACATACTGCTACATAAATTGCAGAAATGCTAGGTGACATGTGTATATATATATATATATATATATATATATATATATGTAGAGAGATAGAGACACACATAGATAAATAGATATGACACACACATATATATATATACATACATGCAAACTTATTTACTACATACTGTGTTTTTTTCCCTCTACCCTTTACTCTGCAGAAGACATAACAGTCATAGTGTTTCTTCTCATTTACAACCCACCCATGACTAACCAATGACAAGCATGTCATGGCCTCCGTCAATAAGAACTTGTCACAATCTCCTCAGTCTAAGTTCAGTGATGGTTCGTGGCATGGGAGTTATGCAAATGTCAGGAATGCACAGTACACATCCTCAAAATCATAATTCAGTCTAAACCAACCTACAATTCTGTGAGGCCAAAAAAACAATCTGAACTACAGGGGGTGTTTAGGTAGAGGAGGCTCCTGGGACACTGGCAACTTGTGACTCCATTCCAAGGTAGGCCGGCCCATACTCCATTTATAGCATACATCCTATAGTTTATAAATAACATTCAACAACAATATAGATTCCACTATATGATGGGTCAGAATCGACGCTTGCAGCAGGTGAATTTAATCCACAAATGATCCACTCATCCCTTTACTCCAGGATCCTGTTTAACTGCAACGGTTATGTGGCAGTCAAAATGGAGCTCCAAGCCATCCCACAAACCTGTGTAATTCAGAGGTGTCCTGGATGAAAGGGATGCCTTGGACACCCCATCTAACCCGTCCCAGTATCTGTAGCTACCCACTTTGGGGTCTGTATTAATAGTATTGTACCAAAATTTTTAATCACCAGTGCTACATAACAAATACCAGTCCAACTACTTCATGAATGATGCATTATGTAAACATACCGATCTGATGGGACTCCGGGGCCTCACACGCCTCCTCCCCCTCGGATTCGGACACCTCTGGGGCAACCGTGGCCTCCTCAGCCCCCTCCTCCGCCACCATCACCTCCTCCACCTCCTCCGCCACAACCACCTCCTCCACCACCACCACCTCCTCCACCACCTCCGCCACAACCACCACCTCCTCCTCCGCCACCAACACCTCCTCCACCTCCTCCTCTGCCACCAACTCCTCTTCCACCTCCTCCACCACCACCTCCTCAGGCACCTCCTCCTCCTCCACCACCTCCTCCACCATCTCCTCCACCTCCTCCACCATCTCCTCCACCTCCTCCACTTGCTCCTCCACAATTTCCTCCTCCTCCTCCACTTGCTCCTCCTCCACCCTCGCCGCCACCTCCTCATCACGCTCTTGCGCCTGCTCCTCCGCCAGGGCTGCCTCGGCCTGCTCCCTTGCCTGTCGTGCTCGGGCTCGTGCTGTGTGGTAGAAAACAAAATCATGGTCAATGTCGGGTCATTGGGGCACATGTAGTAATCCATAACAAGACATACATGGAAGGGTGATAATGTTGGCAAACGATGCTTGAAAGTAGCTCCTTACTGTTAATGGACTCCAAAATGTGACATTTAAGTTATTATGTGATTGTTAGTAATTTGTTCAATCATTACAACCCAGGCATTTATCAATGTTGAACACATATTAGATCTGGCACATTGTATGCATCTGAATCATGAATGCTATGTCATTACATATAAAAGCCACATGACTGCATGTTAACCAGGAAGAAGCACACATAACAGTCTATGGACTTGTAAACCCATGGACACCCACTTATCATGAGACACATTTTATTGTTTATAGATGGTATGATGTAAGTGCGAAATTTCATAGCTAAAATACTCACAATCAGCTATCTCGCCCCTAATTTGCTGAAGAAGCTGGGGCTGGCGCCTGCGGAGGTCCGACCACCGCCTCTCGAGCTGGCCGATGCTCCTCCGCACCCGGGTGCGGGCGTAAATCCGGCGCCCTGCCGCAGCATATGCCCGCCGCTTCTGCCCATTTGTGATAAAGGGCCCCGCACGGCCCAGCCTTGTCTCCATGACGGAGACCAGAGCCCTCAGCTCCGCAGGCGAAAATGGCTCTGCCCTGCGTGTCTCCGCCATGTTAACAATGGCATCAATCAACCAATCAGGTGGTGTCATTGGTTTATCACAGTTATTTGTGTTAATAACTTTATTGTTCATCTTTACATGAACAGCGTCTCTGCGCCAACACAAATGGTGACAAATTCGCATGCCTTAAAAACAGTAGTGCTGATGTATGGGAATGAGCAAATCTGATATATATAAAACACAGTGTGTATGCACTTAGCAAATCCAATAAGGCCTCGCTCCGCCAAGCAACGCGTGCTATAGCTTAGCAACGCATAGCTGTACTTAGCATTACTTACTCTATGCATCTATGTGTATGCGTACATTTATGTTTAAAAGACACATACACATACTTGCAGGTATCCTGAGTCCAGCATTATACACCAGCGCTGCCTGCCTGGCTGCCTGCCTGCCTGGCTGCCTGGCTGCCTGCCTGCCTGCTCCTTGAAATGTTTAAACATGTTAATAAATTGAAATATCATATATATATATATATATATATATATATATATATCTGCAAACAAATCATACATCAACACAGGAAAAAATCCCCAACACATTAGAGAATAAATCAATGTACTCACCAGTCATCAGGGATAGTATCAACTACAATAATGAAGATATAACAAACACATAAGATCCCTTGTACAAGGTATAATAATGAGCACCTATATTGTACTTCCCCCAAAACTAAGCACATATGAGAAATATCTACTATTTCTTTGCCATTAGGAGGGCAGGCTGGCTAATTGTCGTTTTGTAACACTGACAACTACCACACTGTACTTATTTGAAGGGGTGATTTTTACAACAATTGGTGTGTTCTGGTCCACTAGATAAAATGTACCTGAAGTATCTTTGCGCCACAGAGTCCCGCAGCTGGTATCCCCTCCGGCATTCAGGGGCGCGGGATGGGCGCATGGGCGGATCTTGCGGCTCAGATGGTACCTCCCACTCATCAAAGGGTATCTCACGCCGCACAGCAATGTTGTGGAAAAATATACACAGGCCCACGATCCTCGACACCATTTGAGGCGCATACTGTAAGTCACCACCAGTGCGGTGGAGCACTCTAAATCGACCCTTTAAAAGGCCAATTGAGCGCTCCACCACTTGCCTGGTGGCAACATGCGCCCGATTGAATGCCTCCTGTGGGCCCGGTGCTGGGTAGCTGTACGGCGTAAGTAGCCAGGGCGTACATGGGTAACCGGAGTCACCCAGAACCCACGCATCACGGCCTTCCAGCTCTTGTAGTCTTTGCCATATCCCGGTTTGTCGGATGACATGAGAGTCATGGGCACTTCCGGGAAACTTCGAGTTGAAGGCGAGAATCTCCATGGATGGGCCACATACCACCATCACGTTCAGTGAGTGGAACAATTTGCGGTTCCTATATATCTTCTCACTTCGAGATGGAGGCACAAATGGTACATGGGTGCCATCCACAGCCCCTATCACATTAGGGAAGCCAGCAATTTGATGGAAGGCCTGCTGGCTTCTGCGCAGGGTCTCGGTGGCAAATGTCATGGCCATGAAGTGCCCCTTGCGCCTGAACATGGCCGACGTCACACGCCTCAGGATTCGGCAGAAGGCCGGCTGAGATATTCCAGCAAGTACTGCCACTACTTGTTGGAATGATCCTGAGGCGCAGAAATGCAACACCGCCAGCAGCTGTGTGTGAGGCGGAATTGCTGTCGTGATCCCGTGTAGAGGTTCCAGATCACTCTCAATTAACGAGAGCAGATCCAGAATTACATGTGGCGGTAACCGGTACCTAGTAAGTACCTCATCATCGGGCATAGCAAACAGAGTCACCCGTGTGCGATAGATTCTAGCACGTCCTGGCCTCCTTGGGCGACGAGTGGGGAGAGCCACAAGTGCCCTTAGCCTCCTTTCCATGTCCCGCATCATTGCTTCAGCAACCTATAAAGAAATGAACATAAATACTGATGCACCTATGCACATAATGGCCATATCCCACTACAAATAGATTTGTAGGCTTCAATACGTACAATAGATGGCCGCCCTGTAAAATCCCGAAGATCCATTTGACTCTATAATGATGTAACAATAATATGAACTCAATACACACCGTCCTAAACACACAGATGCTTACAACATCGAACTACTAAACACTACTTGAGTATCAAAGGTGTCTGCATTTGTTGCCGACATCATGTACTATGAGACATTCCAGCTATTGCTGGGACATGTTGTCCTGCAATAGATGAACACACACAGGTTTAAGACCTGTGAGTGAAATAGTGAACATGTGACATGTTGCAATAATGCTACAAAGACTTTGCTGGCCCAACAATCTGTAGTCAGTGAGGCAATGGTGCATACATTCATACACTTACATTGTTAATGGATATCATATCTACAAGGACCATGGAAGAGCTTACCTTAGACCCTGACAAGTCCAGATCTGGAGACAAATGATTCTAGCAGCAACTCACTATTTATAGGCCTGTCACATGTGTGGTCTATAACAGTAGTGATGAGTATTGCATGACTTGTGGCCTGGAATTTCTAAGGGATTGGGCTACTTTTAGCTTGCAATCAAACGCCACAATACCACAGTAGTCATGAACCAAATGTCATGTCATGCTAGCAAATAGCATGTGTATTGTGCGATAGTCACAGGTGTATCAGAAGATTCTATGCAATGTTAGAATTGGTGACCAGTATTTCATGTAGAAGTTTCGCCAGGTTTTACACAATGGAATTTACGCCACCGTATGCGGCGCGAAAAAACAGCGACGTACGCTCGTGCACGGAACGCAGCTGCCGCTGATGTCCGCCAAACAGGATACACAAACAGTATATAAAGGTGTATTAGAATGTGACAATGTTGTTGCTAACATGTCTGGATCACAACCAGAGGTGGACCAGGAGCTGCAGCAACTATTTGACCAGATGGACTCCAGCACCACCTATGTGCCACTGCACATGCAGCCAGTGGGTAATGAGGAGGCTGCTGGCCCTTCTACAGCAGGGCAACCTGCACCTGACCATTCTACAGCAGGGCAACCTACACCTGGCCCTTCTGCAGCAGGGCAACCTGCAGCTGTCTCATATGCACCATCAGAAGAATCTTTTGGAACACAACCGGGGACTTCACAAGATAGTACCATGGCCAGCACTTCAAGTGCAGCGACACGTGCCAGGGGGCGTGGCCATGGACGTGGCAAGGGGAGAAAGAGGGCAACAGAGGAACCAACTACAAGAAATAAGGCATATGAAGCACAGGAGCTTGCCATCCTGGTTCCCCGAGCACGTGATTTGATTGAGTGTCCATCAGAGAGGCTGACACACACACGCAGATGGAAGATTTGGGAAGAGATAACGGCAGAGATTAATGAAGTTGCGCCACAAGTTCGTGAGGCCGACCATGTCAAGAAGAGGCAAGTTGTTTTGTGATACATGTGCCCAGTAATAGACAAGTAATGATTGAATTCATGATTAGATGGATTTTGCAAATGGCCGGTGAGGTTGTTACCATACACAGACATTATTGACATGTTATTTGGTTGAGAGTTAGAGTAGGGTGATTGTGAATGTGTATTGTAACGGTTGATATCATAGTTGCATGTAATGTTATCTTTTGGACATTAAGCACATGTCGTAATATGTAGCACAGAGCAATGGCAGCAACAGCAAACATCTGGAGTGACATGTATTAATATGTCAACTTACATTGCAGGTGGCAGGACTTCAAAACCAACCTGAAGAGGAAGATGACCAAGCGGTGGGAACACAGCCAGACATCTGGGGCCGGGCCCATGCCATCAGGGCTAGAGTTCACCCCCCTGGAGTTGATGGCCGAGAGCTGTGTATCACTTGAGGAGGTCAGGGGGGTGAGCACGATGGATAGCGAGGCCCCAGCTGAAGTGTTTGCGTCTTTTATTGAAGGTAAATATTTGTCATGCCATAAACTTGTGCAAGTAATTATCTTAGAATGTGTCCTAATTGTGTTTATCATTTTCCACAGACACCCCACTGCTTGGTGACGACTCTGGTCAGGAGGTGGAGGAGTCCGTGCCACCTGGCCCCAGTGGTAGGCCTGTGCAGCAGCAGCCATCGGCCCAAGCCGATTTGGCCAGGTTGGCCCAGATGCTTGGGGACATAAACCAGCAGGGAGAGTTGGCATCAGAACGGATGCATAGGACCGAGGAGATCATGGCGAGCTTGGTCAGCACCCAGCAGGCCATCGCTGGGATCCTGCAGGCCATGGCTGAGGCGCATCAGGCCATGGCTGCAAGTGCTCAGGTGCTGGCCGAGCAAGCCACCCGCCAAAATGATCTCCTCCTCCACCATAATGAGCTTATGGTGGAGCTAGTTACCAGCAACAGGGTCCTAATGTCATCCGTTTCTGGTGCATTACCACCAGCAACACTCCCTGCTGGCAGGAGGGGTAGACCAGCCAACCCCTCACCAGCATCTGCTCCACCTGCCCCAGCATCTGGCCGTGCCCGAAGAGCTGCTGCACAGGCCAAGGAGCCTACCAAGGCCAAACGTGGTCGAAAATGAACTTGTGGCTGCATTAATCTCCACCGTTATCTCATCCCAAATCTTCCATTGTACTGTGTGTGTCAGCTTCTTGTGTCCAATCACGTGCTGAGGGTAACCAGATGAGCCCTTGCTTCAAATGTCCTTTTTGGTTCCCCTGTTGCCCTCTTTTGCCTTCCATTACTGTCAGCTGCACTTGATGTGATGTTGCTAAGTCCCCGGTTGTGTTCCAAATGATTCTGCTGATGGTGCATATGAGCCAGCTGCAGGTTGGCCTGCTGCAGAAGGGCCAGGTGTAGGTTGCCCTGCTGTAGAATGGTCAGGTGCAGGTTGGCCTGCTGTAGAAGGGCCAGCAGCCTCCTCATTTCCCACTGGCTGCATGTGCAGTGGCACATAGGAGGTGCTGGAGTCCATCTGTGTGCAATTATATTTGTTTTGTATTATAATTTATTTTGGGACATTCCTGCCATGGTTTGTATTTTTTGGTATCTTCATTTTTTTTGTCATTGCATCACAGTGGCATTGACTGTGAAATGTATATAAATAAATTTCTTTACTTTACAACAATTGTGTGGTTTAATTAGTACATGTCGCATACACATGTGTATTGCTAGTATTATTATTCAGTCATGTCCATTGTTAGCAGGTTTAAAGTGTGTCAGAAGTACAGCATATGTGGGTGATTAGTAAGGTTTCCTTGAAGCAGCAATGGTTTCAATTAAAGCACTGACAAGCGTCCTATTAGTGAGTAATGAGTAAAGGAGTCGATTTTATTGGGTTCAGGTGTTAATGCTTGTAGTCATTAGGCGATCCGTTCGCCTCCCGCAGGAACGAGTGGTGTCCGCAAAGCAATAGTGGCCTTTTGGACACCGCACATTTCTTCCCTTTTTGTTCGCGTGCATTCGGAGTGGTATCCGAATGCACGCCCCCCAACATCAGTGTACTCCCCCGTGTCCGCCCATGTTTCCGCCCCGTTTTGCCCACTTTGAAACTACGCCCATGTGTCATTCCGCATGACGCCCATAATACGCCCATATTTCCCGAATGATTGCGGTGACCAGTTTTGTACGGGATTTGGCCGAACAGGTACGGAGTCAAGGCGTGGCACATGCGCGTGGCGTTCTCCACGCATGCGCACACGCCGTAAAGACGCGATCCGAAAGTATGCGGTAAAGTACGCGTCAATCAGAATAAGGGCCTTAGGGAGGATCAACACTTCTCCTACATATTGGATAATTGTGTCTGGCTGTGGTTAAGAGCAAAGTGTGTATCTAAATAGATTGTTAGAAAATAGCTCCTAAATAACACTTTAGGATTGAAAAAAAGTGTAGTACAGAACAGATCAATATACATGCATAACGCATGACACAGTATGAACTGGGACACTGTAATGTGGTACAGTATGAAGTGGAGGCCCTATAGTGTTCCATAATATGAGCTGGTAACACTGTAAGGAGGCAAAATATGAACTGGGGACACTGTAAGTCATAATGTCAATTGGGGGTCCTGTGTTGCATAATGTGTACTGGCAGCCCTGCAATGTGACGTAATGTGAACTAGGGCACTATTATTATTATTAGTATCATGTATAAACTTGTATGTTTACTCAGAGAAGAATAAAGTCAGTTAATGTTGAACAGCGCCTGAACAATAAAGTTTTGTTGTATATAACCTACAGGTGAGGACCAGTTACAGTATTAAGAATGTTTGTGGTGGAATGGCCTAGTCTTGGTGGTAATTTTGATTTAGGGGTCATTGCAGAAACTAAGACCATAATATTCACATTGATATACAATTTTGTTTAGATTTTTGTTGGAAATTATAAAATGCTAGATAATATACACATATAGACTAGAGAATTATTGTGCCACCTAGGTAAAAACAATATTACAGGTGCTTTGAGATTGAGTTGTTTGGCAAGCTGCTACCACCAAGGGGAGGTCAACCCCCAAAAAGAGAAGAACAAACACAAGATAGGGGTGGTGGAGCGCTCAGAAAATATAAAGAAGTGACCAATCGGGTATCACAATTAATTTATTATAAAGATTATTGTTTCACTTTAAAAAACAAAAGACAATTAATAACATAAAAAATATTAATATTAAAAAATGAGGCTTTAAATATGCCCAATTACAATAAACATTGATAATGTGCAGCCTGATATATTGCATGCATGGGATATCAATAAGTAATGACAGTTTTTCTCACTTGTTCCAAATGTTACCTCCCAGATGGAAATATACGTGTTCCCAGTTGTTAATGGGGGAGACTGGTATGGCGGGTGTCCATAAACCTGACCGGAGGAAAAAAAACCTTGATCCTGATATTGATAAAGGATGTGGGTCTCAGTCCTTTGTTGGTGATTTCAGGTGGTGGTGTCCCTTATAATGTCCAGTTTGGATAGCCCCAATTTGAGGAGGGCTTAGAGGATGGATAGACGTAGGGAGGTTGGTCCGAGTGAGATGGTGTCTGTCTGGAGTCCCAAGATAATCAGAGCTGCCCTGGATAGCCTCGAGTGAGATGGTGTCTGTCTGGAGTAGTGCAGCTCTGATTATCTTGGGACTCCAGACAGACACCATCTCACTCGGACCAACCTCCCTACGTCTATCCATCCTCTAAGCCCTCCTCAAATTGGGGCTATCCAAACTGGACATTATAAGGGACACCACCACCTGAGAATCACCGGAAATCACCAACAAAGGACTGAGACCCACATCCTTTATCAATATCAGGATCAAGGTTTTTTTCCTCCGGTCAGGTTTATGGACACCCGCCATACCAGTCTCCCCCATTAACAACTGGGAACACGTATATTTCCATCTGGGAGGTAACATTTGGAACAAGTGAGAAAAACTGTCATTACTTATTGATATCCCATGCATGCAATATATCAGGCTGCACATTATCAATGTTTATTGTAATTGGGCATATTTAAAGACAC
Source organism: Crinia signifera (assembly GCF_055691185.1). Classification (NCBI taxonomy): domain Eukaryota; kingdom Metazoa; phylum Chordata; class Amphibia; order Anura; family Myobatrachidae; genus Crinia; species Crinia signifera. The sequence goes on from NC_139220.1 coordinate 190,209,545, forward strand.
ATATAGACTACTACAGCTAATGAAATATTTTGACATGAAATACAGTATCACTGATCCAACTTGCAAGCTTTATTATATTATATAATAGATTTAGCGTATTATAGAGTAATTACATTGTTTCCTTGTTTTCCAAGTACACACCTACAGTACATCATTATCTGTTGTCTGTTGCTCCAGCATAATCACTGCTACATCATGTACAGCATTGTCTCCTTTCTCTTCCATGTTAAGGCAATCCCTAGTAACTCCATGAATTCCTAAAACCAGGCTAGATAAGTTCATCTATAGCAGCAACCTTTTCCATAGAGATTTATACTCTCACAAGTATGCGCCGGTTACACTGAAGACATACACTGAAAGCCGAGGAGTAGGATTTTATGGGGAATACTGGTAGCGTCATGGTGAATGACTGATATACAGTAGGAGACAGGCAGCAATGTAATCCAGGGCCGTCTTTCCCATTGGGCACAATGGGCAGCTGCCCAGGTACCCAATGATTCTAGGGGCCCAACCCAATAAGAAAGAAGGCATGGTGGCAGGGATCTTGGCAGCGGGCGGGCAGGGATCCAGGCAGCAGGGGGGGGTGTCTGGGATCCGGGTAGCGGGGATCTGGGCAGCAGGGAGTGGCGGCTAACAGCTTGTACCATAGCGCTATTTGCTGGCAGGGCGGGAAGCGCTGTTGAATATGAAAACACTGACCAGACGCTGATGGAGAGAATTCAGCATCTGGACAGTCTTTTCAAATTCAGAAGCGCATCGCAAATAGCGATAGAAGCTGTAAGCCGCCGCTCCCACTCCCCGCTGCTGCACAACGCAGGAGGGTCGCTGAGGGTGATGGAGGGGGTTGGCTCCCAGCCAGGGTCCATACTCCGGGGACTGTGGATTAGTCAGCCAGCCAGCTCAAACACCTGTAGGTGCGTTGCTTTCCCTCTCACTGACAGTATTGGGTGATCACTCTTACCCAGAGGTGTGTAGAGAGCGGTTGCAGGGCATCCAGGAGGTTAGGAACACTGAAGTAATGGCAGAAACACAGGCAGATAAGCTAATTTGCAGGCCATGGATGCTACAACAGACAACAAGTCTGAGTTTTCCCTGCCTTTTCCCAGAGGCGGGGTCCAATCAGATTGTCCTAATATTTATTAAACAATATAATACCATACCTCCCAACATGACCCTCTCCAGGAGGGACACAATGCTCTGCTCCTGTACTTTCTTCTTAATGCATGATTGCTATCACCTGTATTGAACAGGTTAATTGATAAGATAGGTGCTCAACACAGGTGATGGCAAGCACACATTAAGAGGGAAGTGCAGGAGCAGAGCAATGTGTCCCTCCTGGAGAGGGTCATGTTGGGAGTTATGTAATACTGAGCTCAGATTTTACCTGTAATCGAATTTGCAAATATATTTATTGCTAGATGTTACTGCGAGTAGGTAACATGGCCAACCCACTGAGGCAATTAGTGTTCATTCTAGTACCCACCATCTTTGAAAACCCATGCAGTTCCTCTGCCCTGCCTGGGGTGTTGCTGTCTGCTGTAGTGCTTCTAGCACAATGTGGTCTGTATATCAGCACTGATATGCAAACCAGACCTGTGCTAGAAACACCACAGCAGACAGCGACACCCCAGGCAGGGAACAGGAACTGCATGGGTTTTCAAAGATGGTGGGTGCTAGAATGAACACTAGGCGATAATGATACATGGGCTCAGTAGCAGGTCTTAAAGTAATCCTGGAGAGGTGGTGGAACTAATTTCCCCTGCAAAGCCCCCCATTAGGTAGAGCTCAGGCCAGTGCCAGTGTTTTGGCACCCCTGCAAACAATACATTTGTGCCCTACTGCCCATACTTTATAAAGGGACAGTGGTCTCACAAGGAAGGGGTGAGGTCAAACAATGGTACCCCCAAATCAAATTAAGCCACACACTAGCAAAAACATATTCACATTACACCACATAGTAGTGCCCCTTATTCAAGTTATTATACACAGTAGTGCACCTTATTCAAGTTTTACTACACAGCATAGGTGCCGATTCTGTGGGTGCTTGAGGGCCCGAGCACCCACAGAAATTGATGCGCACCCACCCGTTCAGCAGCTGCCCACCCACCCGTGTCCCACTGTACTCCCCCTCCCTCGTCGCTGGCACAGGTATTGCATGGGCATTTATGTACCTGCACTGTGGGGACATTTATGTACCTGCACTGTGGGGACATTTATGCATTTGGCACTGTGGGGGCATTTATATATTTGGCACTGTGGGGGGGATTTTTGTACCTGCACTGTGTGGGCATTTATGTATTTGGCACTGTGGGGGTATTTATGTATTTGGCACTGTTGTCATAATTTGAATATTGGAGACAACTGTGCTGCGTAATATAAATCAGTATTATTTTGAGGCCACGCCCCTTTCCCATGAAGCCACTCTCCTATATTTTTGGCTTGAGCACCCACCAGCAAAAACATAAATCGGCACCTACTGTATGCTACACAGTAGTACTCCTTTTACATGTATGCCACACAGTAGTGTCGCTTACACATAATGCCCACAGTAGTATTGCAACACATAAACATAATGTCCACAACAATAGTACTCCTTCTCAAAATGTCCACAATAAGTGCCCCTTAGACATTATGCCCACAATAGTGCCCCTTATACACATAGTGCTCAGCAGTTTGATCACTGAGCAATATATCGCTAAGCGATCAATCCCTCCATGTGTATGAAGCTTATAGCACTTCCAAAGTCATCTTTAACTTATCTCCAGCATCCTCCAAACTTGTAAGCACTGTTTGCAGCTAGTTTATAGATTAGCCAAGTTCTTCTTTGGGAGACTGGAATCACAGTCACACACAATTTATTGACTTTAATATTTTGCCCAGTAGAACAGTTATTACTTCATCCTGCTTACCAGAGCCAGATTAAGGTCTAAATGGGCCTGGAGCTGAAAATTATCAAGGGCCTATTATGCGCAATGATAGGGGTTGTGGCCAGCACCTAATAATGTAGAGGGCGTGACCAGTGTTCTGGTTGGGTGGTCTGCTCATGGGTGTGTCTCTATTTGTCTGAATACTTTCAACGAATTAAATATGCCTGGAAAAGGCAGGGGGCTGGCATAGGAAAAATGCAGGGAGATATATTGGCGAGTGCCCTCCAAAGGTGCACCTGCAGGATGCCGATGTCCTAAGATACTTGCGGGGTGAGGCGGCACTACAGTCATAAAAAAAATACTGAAAGCCGAAACGTGGTAGACAACATTTCAGCACCTTTTATGTGTTCACCTCTGTTTACCACACCATATACCCCTTATACAAATCATGCAACACAATAGTAACCCCCTTATACTGTACTTGCCTCTTACACAATATGCCACATGGAATGAGCCAAAATTCACACGGACTGAGCCAAAATTCACACTATGGCACACGGATTGAGTCATAATTCATGTTATGTCACACAGAGTAAGGCAAAATTCACATTTTGCCACATGGATTGACCCAAAATAAACACTATACAAAACAAATTGAGCAATGAAGCACTGGGGCATTGCGCAGCGTAGGCGCGCACTAAAAATTTACACCATGATGCCCATTACATGTTAAAGCCACACACCATAATGTCCATTACGTATTATGCCAAACACCATAATGCCTATTTAAAATTATGCTACATAAGTGCTGCTTACCTACATGCTCATTGCCAGGGGTTCTATGATCATTGCCAGGGGTTCCATGCTCATTACCAAAGGGGAATACATGCTCGCAGTAACTGGGGGACAGCCGCCGCCGGGCAGAAAGGACAGCTGGGCAGAGAACAGGGGGCTGCCCGGCTGTATTCAGAGCACTGCAGGTCCCGGCTATTTGAAATAATACCCCTTTCACACCATAAAATGCAGGGACTTACCCAATAATATGGTCCCACGATCATGCAGGGCCATTCCCGGGCTGGCCCCTTTTATACCAGCCTAGTCCCTGCATTTTCTGGTTTGAGGGGGAGATAACCCCCCCCCCCCCCCTTTAAACAACCAGCTATATATTCAGAACCAACTGACCCATTTTCATGTGGGCTTCAAATAATTTTGGTCCTGTGAATCTGGGCCATTTGGTTCCAGAGAAATCTGCCCTCAAACAACATGAACAGCCATGAAATTACATTTCAGAAATGAAAAAAATTGGTTTACCCGCAATATCTCTAGAACCAATGAACCCATATGGACCAGCATGGTATCATATTGAAGGCCCAGCAATTTGAGATCAACCTCAAGCTTCTGTGATGCCGGAGGGGGGAACTGTCAGCCGTTGGAACCGGGTGGGTTTGGAATTAGCGGGTTCCATGTTATCCTATGGGCAAAACGTTCCAGCTTTGCCTGGCGGTATCTCTGGTTCCCGGGAGGCTAGCAACGCAGTGCCAGGCTCGTTGGAAAGCTCTGGCCCTCAGCTACAAAATGGGCCTATTTAGAGAGTGGGCCTGGAGCTGTAGCTCCATCATGCCCATTGTTAATCTGGCCCTGCTGCTTACTACTAAAGCAATATAATTTGTGGAAGTCTCTTCCTTATATTGATGTATCAGTAGCAGATGGCTATTTCAGAGCCATATACAGTGCAATCTCTTCAGTCAGTTCAAGTCTGATGAATCCAAAGATATAGTTTGCAACCTTTTTATAATTTTGAAACTAGATATATATTGGTGCCCCCCCCCCCCCCCCCCCGCACACACACACACAACCCTATATAACCTTATATAAAATATATATTTCTGAAATAGAACACATATATTTCAGAACTCAGCCACAGAAGCAATATCGTTGGCTTTTAAATAATTGATTTAAACGTCCAGGGGGAGGAGAGGTGCCCCCTTGGGAGCAGGAGCCTGGCGGCAGATGACTCCATTGCCTCCCAGAGTTCTGCGTCTGCATCAGGGGGTACTAACTGCCTGGCATTGCTGTGTAGGCAGAATACTCCCCTTCTTGATTCCTTTTTGTTGATTTTTTCCCCCGAGAGGGCGTGACTACGCTCCCCTGTTTGACCACGCCTCCCCATTACCTGGATAGCATCATTAAGGCTAGATTCTTCTGATACACAGTAGGGTTATTCTGGTCCACCAAACCCCACAATTACTGCGAATGGATGTTTAACATAAACATCCATTCACAGGCTCAGAGGACACACCCCCATCATTCGATGGTAGCTGACCATCGTATGATGGCGAAGGCCCACGCATTTGTAGTTGCTCTGAGCAACCTTACATATGCGTGTCTGCTCAGGGGGGGAGTAGGCGGGCAGCTGACATCCAGTGATGTCAGCTGCCCGCCCCCACCTGTCCGTCATGCCCTCACTACCATGAGAGCGTCCAGTGTTCTCATGGGAATGCCCAGGGAACGCTTGGTGTTCCCATGTGGTAATGAGGCTGCCTGACATCCCACCTGGCAAATTTTTGATCTGTTGTTCTGGAAGCAGTCTATTATGATTTCCACTATTTACAATGCTCAAATATGCCCCTTATCCTTCACAAGTTTTTCAAGAAATGGATCATATTTTAGAGGTAGAGAGATCACTTAAAATGACAATTGACAATCTTCTTAACTTGTCTCCAGAACTTTGCTTCTTAATTTTGCTAAATAGTCTTCATCTGTCAAAGTTTTTTGGGTGGAACAAATCATCTGTTATGCAAAAATGAATCAACATGTACCAAGCTCAGTTTTATGTCTTTAAATTTGCTGAAAAAAAGCAGCTGAGTTGTCGTACCACTCACCCATACAGAAGTCAATCTGTCATTCTCACTGACTTCAGACTTTAGCCCTAATTCTGGTTGACTCGCTCAGCCGCAAATTTGCATGGGGACCAATTCCCTGCAATTCTACACACATATGTAAGGGTGGTCGAAAGATGGGGAGGTTCCCACTGGCATGTGAATGGATGTTCATGTAAAACAGGGATGGCAAACCTTCGGCCCTCGAGCTGTTGTTGAACTACACCTCCCAGCATGCCCTGCTACAGTTTTGCTATTTGGCCATGCTAAAACTGTTGGAGGGCATTCTGGGATGTGTAGTTTAACAACATCTGGAGGGCCGATGGTTCCCCCTCCCTGATGTAAAACATCCATTCACAAGCCATGCAAACGCATTCCATGTGTGAATGGGTGGCGCCGTCTAACCATTCACAAGGCGGGGTTAGACTGACTCACAAGGATGCAAATTCGCATCCGAGCAAGTCAACCAGAATAATGGCCTCTATTTGTCTTTGGCTAAAAACCAGTTGTGGCTGAAGAGATGGGGCTGCAGCAAAGTTCAAAATTCAATAAAAGGGAGCCACACCAACTGGCAGTGACTCATGGCCAACAAGGTTTGCAGTACCGTTTTTGGGGTAGTTGGTGTGACTCCCTTATTGGAATTTTGGACTGTGCTGCAGCCCCACCTCTTGAGCCAACACTGCTAAAAACATATCACTTTTGTGGACATGGCTCTGTTGATTTGCTTTGCATTTATCAGTTCCAGTTAAATGTTTAGAAAAATGTTTCAATCAAATATTTTTATTACTCTGTTGTATATTCTCTCCAAAGCACGATGCTGTAAGTTCTGTAATAAAAAATACAAGCAATACTGAGTTATAAAAAGGCCCAAATACTAAAGCCATTATGGTGTATCAGTGGTTGAAGGCTGATGAATGTACCATTATGACAGTAAGAGGGAATTTACTAAGATGAGAGTTCTAAATCACATGGGATGCTGCAATAGTCAACCAATCAGAATCTACTTCTTATTTATTTAGCACCTTCTAGAAGATAATAGATAGGTTGCCCATAGCAACATCTGATGTGAAATAGAATTTCCATCTTAATAAATTTCCCCTTATATGTTGCGTGGAAAGTGTAACTGAGAGTCTTTGCTCTCTAGTCCACTACAGTCCATCATGAATGCAGCTGCAAGGCTAATATTCCTAGCCAGAAGTTCATATTCTGCAGAGCTACTCTGTCAGTCACTTCATTGGTTACCTATAATCTACCGCAGTGGTTCCCAACCCTGGTCCTCAAGTACCCCCAAAAGTGCACGTTTTCCAGGTCACACAGCAGGTGCACTGATTATTCAGACACATTTTAAAAGATCCACAGGTGCAGCTAATTGTGTCACTTGTGATTCTGTGTGGAGACCTGGAAAATGTGCACTGTTGGGGGTACTTGAGGCCAGGGTTGGGAACCACTGATCTACCGTATTCAATACAAAATCCTTTTCCATACACACAAAGCCATATAAAAACAGTGGTGAGAGCTGCTCAATCAAACTAGTAATGTCCCCCAGGTGCTCCAAGGGAAGGGGATTTAACCCCCAGCACACCAAAGAGCATTAGTAATAAGATCTGAAAAACCAACATAATAGAGGGTCATTCAGAGATCTTAGTTACATATATTTAGCAAAATATATGATAAGCTTCCGGGCCATAAACCAAACTACACCAACATACATCTCTTCTCTTATCTCAAAATATCTTCCAACCCGACCTCTACGCTCCTCACAAGATCTGCATCTCTCATCCACACTCATTACTCGCTCCCAGGGGGCAGCACCCACTCTGTGGAATGCCCTCCCAAGCACAATAAGACTCTCCTCCAATCTACAAACCTATAAGCGTTCCCTGAAAATTCACCTCTTCAGGCAAGCTTATCATATTCCAGAACCAGCCACTTAACCTTCATATACCTTTCCTATTTAATCATATCCCCACTATACAGTCCACACATATCCACTCTTATTAAAATTGTCCATCCTCCTGACCCATGGCCAAACTGCTGGGTCACCGTATCTTACAGCACACCAGGAACCTTTGCAGTCTGGTGGACTTTATGCAATAAAGAATATCGGTACTTCTTTACTTTCACGGCGCCACTAGATAGGACAGATAGGATACGATTTTGTATGCGATTTGACATAAGATATCGCATAAGATATAGGATAAGATTAACTATCCATTTCATTACCCCACTATCCACTAGGGCGTGGAGTTGATTTTATATAGCGTGGCAAGCGCAGCGAGCCACCGAGTCCGAAGCGTGGCGAGCGCAGCGAGCCCCGCGAGGGGACACGGATGTTGTTTCAAACCAAGTCCCCAATATTGCATGCCATTTGCATGCAATTCCATAAAATACATTCCGTGTCCCCTTGCGGGGCTCGCTGCGCTCCCACGCTTCGGGCTCGGTGGCTCGCTGCGCTCGCCACGCTATATAAAATCAACTCCACGCCCTAGTGGATAGTGGGGTAATGAAATGGATAGTAAATCTTATCCTATATCTTATGCGATATCTTATGTCAAATCGCATACAAAATCGTATCCTATCTAGTATCCTATCTGTCCTATCTAGTGGCGCCGTGAAAGTAAAGAAGTACCAGAATATCTATACTTGTGTATCAATGCCTATTTCCCTATAGATTGTAAGCTTGTGAGCCCTCATTACTTTGACTGTTTTTAAATACCCAGTTTTTTGTATCACTGTCTCCTTTGTAAACCGCAACAGAATATGCTGCTCTATATAAGAAACTGTTAATAAATAAATAGTGGACATTAGCCTTCTTCCCAAATATTACTGGAAAGATGTGGCGGCTGCTGAGGAGGAGGCAGCAAAGTTTTCCATGTATATTTATTACCCAATATAAGCAATTTCAGTAATTCTATTTATTTGTTACGAACAATGTTTTCATCCTGTGGTATCAAATTAATTATGTATTTCATTATCTGTATTTCACACTGTTTATTAGTTAGGTAAGTGTCATTACAGGGTTGTTGTGTGCCTTGTGCTGGTCCTGTCCCTTAAACTCGTGACATTGTAATATCACATCTAAGGGCGGTATTCAATGAGCCTGATTCGCCAGGTTTTTATGGCGAATTTGTGCTGTTTGGCGAATTTCTGTCAAAAATGGTGAATCACCCTATTCAATGACCACATGGCGAATACATTTGAAGTTTTTTTTCGCCATGATTCACCGAGTAGCAATCGCTATCTTTTTATGGTGAAGTGGAATGTGAACTTTTAAAATAAAGTGTTTTGGTTTTTTACATTTGGTGTCAAAAAATCAGGAATTTTATTCTGAGGAGGGGCATGCTATTTTTATTCATGTGCTGTAAGCACATGAATATATATTTAATTTTAAAAATAATATTTTTTTTTATTTTTTTTTTACACAGCATCCAGCAGGTGGCGCCAGAGCGGAGCCGCTCATTACATATTCATATATTCACTGCACGATCATTACGATCCTGTGTAGTGAATATACGCTCGCCTGTTGGCACCCCCGGGGGGGCAGCCTGTGCTGCCTGGCACCCGGGGAGCACACCTAACCCCCCACAAAGGTCTGGGCTAGGCAGAGAGACTACCATCTCTCTGCCTGGCACCGTCCTGAGGCTCCCTGCGGCAATCGCCGCAGGAGCTCATATTCGCCAGTCAGGGGCTTGCTGACCCTGACTCGTTGAATACCGGAGCCCGCCGGCTCCGGAACGTGGCGAATGTGCAGCGAATCCAAAAAAGGATTCGCTGCACCTCGCAGGTATTCTCATTGAATACCGCCCTAAGAGTAAAGTCAATGACTGACAAGTAGCACACTCACAGCACCACAGACTGCAGGGTGCCTGAGCGGAGTGCCCCTCAATCATCGTGTGTGGTTCTGCAGTAGTGCTACTGCTTGCAAGCTTCTGTTCCTGGCATCACTTGCACAACCCTAGTTACAGCCCTCACATAGCCTCCAACATTTTGGGATAAAAAATCGGTACAGAAGTGAAAAGGGGGCGTGGACATGGGAAAAGGAGGCGTATCCTAGCAGAACTGCTATAGAAATCTATATAAATCTGGTGAGATGTGACTCGTTGCACCATCTTGCATAGTGCACACATAAGTGAGGAGATTTACAATAATATTATTGAATAAGTTCAGCCACCTACATGCTGCAGTGTAGTGAGTGCTGCAATGTGCTTCTGGCTCCGATGAGATCCGATCCCCCCTTCCCCGTCACGCGCTGGCCACTGCACCCCACTCAGGGCGGGATGTACTAAAGGGAAAATGCTGTAAAACGGGGGTTTTACCGCATTTTCCTATTTACCATCACCCGTCTGCCCTGTCTACGCCTGGCAGGGTATTGCCACCCAGAGGTTGGCGATACCCTATAGAAGCCTATGGGCTTCTATCGCCGTCTGCGCACCCCCCCTTCTGTCCTCCTTTGATCTCCTCCTCCCCCAGCAGGTGTCACAGCCGGGAGAACATCTGGCTGCAGGGGGGAGGAGGAGACGCAGGGGGAAACTGACAGCCGCTGGGATGTGACGGAGACCCCCGCAGACAACATCAAAGGTATCGCGGGGGTCTCTGTCACCGCAACCCGATGCTAGCCGCATATGTTAGTACATATGCGGCAGCATCGAGGCGGCTGTCAGTCGAAGGGCGGCAATGTATATTAATACACCAGCAGAAGTTTCTCACTGCGATAGCGGAGAGGGCTGAGACCTTTCCCCTGAGTGCGCCGGGTCCGCGGTGCTGATGTCATGACGTTATGATGCACGGGACCAGCACTCTTGAGAACGGGGGATGGGGAGAGCCAGCGCACCAGGCTGACAACGAGTGGAGCCCGGGAGCCAGGAGGAGAACAAATTATGAGCACACCAGTGACTGACATGAGCAATGGGGAAGAAACCCAAATAAATTGGTACATTCGGTACAATCTTTATTTGCTGGTACAGACTGTTAAAAACCGGTACTATACCGGCAAATTTGGTACAGTTGGAGGGTATGCCCTGAGTTTGTTAGCCATGTATGGTTTCTTCATGATTTACCCAGGGAGCAGTATCTGTATACTGTTTGGATGTGTTTTTTTACTACAGTATATCAAGCTTTACTATTTGTTCAGCTCTTTGCTGGTATACAGGTACCTTTGTGACAGCCCTCCCTTTATATAAGCAGCACCTTTAACCAATGCTAGTGACAAATATTGGTCTCACTGACTTTTTTCTCACCCTGCCATTTACCCTCCTAACCCATGGACTGTAGCTCTCTGTGTGGTACACATTAACCTACTTAATATAACTAAATATATATTGCTACGTACTAGTACATATTTTAAGTTCATATGAAAACTGTAAATTTGGACTGCAAGCTCTTACTGTTTGCAAGACTTAGTTATTCCAGCTTCCTGCTGCTGCCAAGTCTGTTGATGTGACTGACGTGAGTGTTCTCATTCCCAATCTCTGACGGAAACTCCAGATCATAACCTTGTGGTTTGTAGACCTTTGGCTCGTGGAAAGGCAAACTGCAATTTAAAAGCCATAAACTGACCTTTTTGAATTGTTTTCTTTTTAATATCTTTTGATATCCAAGATTTAGACTAGTCGAATGACTATGTCATATGGCTGTGAATTTATTTGCATAATTTCTGCAATTCCCATCTTAATCACCCATTCCCAGTTAAATCTATTGTTCATAAACATTACAGGAGAGCTGAGAACAACACTTTTTGTAGTTTTTCTTCAACAGTAAGATCATTCATATTGCAGATGGAAGATTTAGGATCATCTCCAAATGATGATATCGCGGTATACACCGTGTACAGCAATAATTTACACTGAGAGAAGTGTTACTACCATTAACAGCATTGAATGTGTTATATATAGTTAACAAATATTTCCCTATGTTTTATTGCAGTTTAGGGCAATCTTTCTATTAGAGATGAACTCCTGACTGTTGTGTTTTGGTTTTGGTTCTAATTTCATTTACAAAACCATCCCCAAGTGTTCTGGTTTGGAATTCAGAATTAGAATTCAAATCTTAACTTTTGGATTTCTTCAAAATGGATAAAAACTACTATAATCATTTAATTTCTGCAAAACCAAAACCCAAAACTTAAATTGAATATCCACATTCCAAACTGCAGGAAGATTACAGCTGGGATTCATTTTGATTTGGATCGCCTAATTCAGAATTGATAGCAGGGCTAATTTGTTCTCATAATGGACAAAACTATGGGCCTGATTCAGACCTGTTTGCTAGGCTGCGTATATTTGCAGCTTAGCAAAAAGGTCAGCACCGCCTGCCTCCCCGCCGCCCCCATCCCCTCGTTAGAATGCGAGGGGGTGTTTACAAGAACACATCCTCTCACATGCGGCTGAAGGGGAGAGAATGAATTTGTTGGTTGGAGTCAGTATAAACAGACTTTTATTTGTTCTGCAGGTTGCCGAAAGGGGGGGAGGGGGGCATCATGTGATGTTAGCCGCCCATCCCAAGCAGACATTGACACGCCTGCTTTCCCAGGGGAATGCCCAGCAGAAAACACTAGTTGTTCCTTGCAGACCCAGCGTGGCTTGGAGGCACTGAGTGAATTGTGGGCACTACAGAGGGAGGAAGATTCAGGGGAAATTTGAGGAAAAATTACTTCACAGAGGGCGAGATTTACTAAAGGGAAAATGCCGTAAAACCCCCGTTTTACGTCATTTTCCTATGTATCAATCCCCGTCCGCCCCGTTTTCGCAAGGCTGGGCATCGCCACCCCCTGGGTGGCGATACCCTATAGAAGCCTATGGGCTTCTTTCGCCTCCCGCCGTACGACGCCCGCGCGCCCCCCCCCCCCCTCCCGTCCTCCAAAATCTCCTCCTCCCCCTGGTGTGACAGCTGGGAGGACATCCGGCTTCAGGGGGGAGGAGGAGATGCAGGGGGACGCTGCCAGCCGCTGGGAGATGACGTAGACCCCCGCAGCCCACATCACAGGTATCGCGGGGGTCTCCGTCACCCCAACCCGATGCTGGCCGCATATGTTAGTACATATGCGGTAGCATCGCAGCGGCTGCAGTGCGAAGGGCGGCTATGTATGTTAATACATCCCGCCCAGAGAGAGTAGTGGGAAGTGGAATAGCCTCCCATCAGAGGTGGTAGAGGCAAATACAGTAGAGCAATTTAAACATGCTTGGGATAGGCATATTGATATCCTTACATAGAAATAAGGATCAAATAAGATTTGAGGTAACATGTTTAAAAAAGGGGCGGACCAGATGGGCCAAGTGGAAACTTATCTGCCGTCAAATTCTATGTTTCTATGTTACACCACTTTCTGGACCTGCAGATACTTGTCTGTTATCCCTTCATGTCTGCCCCCATTAAAAAATGTCCTTCACAAAATGGCAACGCTGCAGCGGAGACAGTAATAAGGAGTGATAGAGGTGATGGTGGCCATATTGAGAGGGATAGTCTTTAATGGGGCAGGCACTACAGACCCAGGGTGGTGATGGCTGGAGGGGGCAGCATCTGACAATAAGCAAGTACCATGGGGGGAGTGGGGATGCTTGAAACCTTTTTGGTGGGAAGGCACCTAAGTTATAGTTACACCACTGGACATATAGGACCCGTACTGTACATGTGCAGATCTGGTCCTTTGTTGTTGGATACAGTGCCCCCTAAGTCACAGTGCGACTTTTGGGAGGTGTCATAAATTCTATACAATATTGACACATTTTTGTGATTACTAAGCATCTTTCAGGCTAAAAAAGCATTTCATTTGATATAAATTGATAGAAATTAATCAAATATATCCCTAGTGAAAAAATGATACATTTCCTTATATGTCCAAACAAATGTTTTATTAATCATAAGCAATTACTAGTGACTGTTCACAGACTTTATCCTTTTGTGAAACATCTGAAAAGTTATTTCCCAAAAGTAGAATTGGTAGTTAGTGACACAGTGTGAGGCAAGGACTGGCCACTACACATGACAAAGCGCTCCGCATTTGCAAATGACTATGCATCTATGACAAATTAACACTTCTATCAAATGTCACAGGATTCAGAGGCATAAAGGCAACTTCAAAATAAATGGAAAGATCTGAGACATTTTAAGCAGACTTTCTAAATCCTACATGTCGGAAGAATGCTAGAATTTCAAGTACAAGCATCAAATACCTCGCATAGTAGAAAGGGGTCAAATTCTTGTGCACCACATGCACTGCAGCTCATTTCTCACAGGAAATAGACTTTTGCCAGCGTATTACTACTGTACGTCTATCCTGCAGGTATCCAGCTTCAGGGACAGGTGTTGGTTATAATCAAATAAAGAATATTCCCCTCTGGACTTCAGATACCTAAATCACATTTTCAACCATATATGCTGTGCTCCATTGGTGGAAATCTATCTAAATCGATGTGTTTCTGGCACTAAAACACACATTTACAAATTAATATAAAACAAATCATATGTGTGTTATCGATTGCCCCAGAAACTAATGATTTAGATTGCTTTTCATGAACATCAGCCTTTAGTAATTACAAGCATTGCCTACCCATCATTGCTGAGTGATTATTAATTGTATTCAATAATGCAGAGTAATTATACATTTTATTTAATGATACATATTTAATGATAGATTTTTGCTTTATGTATTACATAATATGTGCTTTAGGATTTCCTCTCTTGTGCAGCAGACTGCTTTGGCTGCAGAATAAATTTATTTCCAGCAATCCTTTATTATTCCTTTCTCCCTCCCATGGCTTAGTCAATAAACTGGATGCGAAAGCAATTGAATTATTGGCACATTGTTTATTACTTATAGTAATCACTAAGACATCCTTACCTACTTGTTAAGTCTCCTCTCTGGAAGAAATCCAAAGAGGAGATACCCAGGGCCTCTATAGGGGACAAGGCTGAACTGTCTCATCATTAGACCCTGCCCCAACATCTTCAGTTTGGGAGGCCACTATGTTGTGCTCCAATCATTTAGCCCCACAATGCAGCCCCCACAATTGCCAATTATTTCTACACAATTATGCCTGCTTCACTAAGAAGTGGGCAGGATGCAGAAGAGCCACCCACTCTTCCGTGGCTGTGGGGAACTACCCCAATAATCTGGAACGTTGGGTGGCAAACAGGAGGGTAGACCTTCGCACAATTTCTGGGAGGGAGGGATTGAAGAGCCACAAAGATTTGCATGGTAAAAGTACTATACAGTGTGTGATGACACTTGCTCCCTTTCAAATTGGGCTCATATACACTGAAATGTCAACATTGAACTATGGCATTTGCAGACTATCTACATGTTCACAATGAAGCAACACAGTATATATACAGTAGGATCTCACCAACAGTACTGAAAGACACATATTCTCCAGTAAATTGCTTAGATCTGGGAGGATAGCATCTCGAGTCTTGGAGACCTCCCTAAAATCACTTGGAAACATGTTATGGTGTTATACACTGCTAATTTGTTCTCCAGACCCCCATTCACCTTTTGGGGATTAACTGAGAGATCCTAAATTATAAACTTGCAAGCAGGGCACTTATTTTGGTCTGCTATTAGTCAGTCTTGTTTTAATACTTTTCCTACTTGTAAAGCACAACAGAATATGCTGGCGATATAAAGCAATGGTTGCTAAATTCTAAGCAAAATGACTCAGCAGGCAGACTTCCTAATTCCGTGACTACTGAACTTCTCCAAGAACTCCAGTACTCCCTACACTGACATTCCACAACCAGAGCAGGGAGGACAATGACCTTGGAGAATGGTCACATGTTAGTGTGTGTTATGGACCAAGCAGCAGGGACTCTGTGAGAAAATGAATGAGTTATAACAAGAAAGGCAAATTTCAGGCATGCAATGAAAATATTTAATATAAAAAACAGTGACTCTTTTCACGTTTCAAGATGACCCGAACTTGTAAATGTGTTTCATTGCCCTTCATGGATACTGTGTATTACATTTATGTGGCAATAACTGAAATATCCACTACAAACCCATCAGGTGACAGACGATTAAAATGCTTGAGATATCCATTAGCAATCAGGATAAAATAGTGTGCAGGATGTAGCAAGGTACCTTGCCCAAATCATGGCTAGCGGTCACAGTGCACCAATACAGTGTCCATGTCGTCATTCAGGATGAAAAACCCATGTCAACCTTTTCACTGTTATCAATGTCGATTTAATATGATCAATGAACAATAAGTGAAAAGCGTAGGTTACGTATTATGTCCGTAACCTGCGTACCCTTTATTCCTAGCTACGTGCGAACAAAACGTAGCGCAGCGTAGCGTACCTTTTATCGTGTATTATACACGGAAGAACCAATGTATTAATATGAGATCCCTTCGCAGTACTTTGTCTCTAATCTGCGAATACACCTTTTAGGACAATGTCCGTAATATACCTTATCGCTAGATGCGAATAATAGACGAGACCACAGTATAAAGGTGAGGAGATAGAAACTCCGTAAATGAATGTATTTAGTCCCTAATGGACAAAAGGGGATTACAGAAATAGGAAAAACAAGTATAACACGTAATGCAATTGTCTAACAAGGAATATACTAATCAAGCTCTACTAGGGAAAGAAAAACAGACACAGGATACAATCAGCCAACAATACAATAAAAGTAAGTACAGTGAATGCAACCGTTTACCGTCTCATCAAATATGCGCAGCGCAGTCCGGTCGGAGCTCGCTATGTTCAGGTTTGAACTATAGCCCGGTCAATGGTCAGGGAAAAGAAGCTGTGCCGAAGTGACCGAGGCCGCCCTGGGTCACCTATCTTATAGGGTCAGAAGGGGGAGGTCAAAGGCCATTCCTATTGGTCAGGGTTCATATGTCAAGTCCTCTGTGATTGGGGCAAAATAATGCACCTGGTTTGGATAGGTGCAAGGGGAGTGAACTTTGGAGTCCTTTGTCTGTTGGCATCGTCGTCAGGGGTCGTAAATAGCAGTAAGAACCGGTTATAACTAGATTCTTTTGTAATACACATTTTAACAGAAACAGTCTTGGGAATATGGATTTTGTCCGTAATTATCGGACCGTATGGATTGCGATTAATTCGCAATGACCGGAATACTGCGCATGTGAAACGGAACGTAACGGTACTAAACATTATACAGACGGAAGTATGTATTGCTGAATAAACTATGTGTAGTGCTCTAAACCTTTAACTATATTTTATTTAGTGTGTATATGGTATTATGAATTTATGTGTAATAGTATGGCTGAGCTTCTGGTCCACTTTGTCACACAGACTCGGGTATGGATACTTTATTTGCGCAACTCTGCGAACCAAAATGGCGGCCATACTATCCTAAAATGGCGTGTGTGCAACTCGACTTTAACACTGTCGACATTCCCCATGTTGACTTAATGCTTGTGTCAACCTAATGACCCTGTCGACCTAAACCCCTGCAGACTTTTTGAGGGTGTTGACCTTCAGCGGTTGACCTAATGATCCCAGCCCACATTTTTCATGGTTACTGTAAAAAAAAAAAAAAGCATTTGATAAGTTTTGTAACTTGCAAGCTCTGACACAAACGGGCTGCATGACAAGTCTATTGGTTAAAAAAAACTGTGAAAACAAGCTGATAAATAAATGCTTTGTTTATATATCCTATCTTCTGCTAATGTACTGTATGGGATGTGGCAGAACAAATCTTGCTTACAGTTGCCATATACTGTGCAGAATTGTCAGCAAATTTGCCTCTCTTCAACTGTATTGTTAAATTATTTCTTTGCATGGGTTAAATGAACATGTGAATGAAAATATCCTCAAAAATCCAGTTCTGGACCATTATTACCCATCTTCAGAGGCCATATAACTGTGAGCTCACTGTACATCAAGTGCTTTCCCATTCAGCTGATTAGTCAGCTCTGTGGGAAAGGACTGAAGGACATTCATCCTGTACTGAGAGCACACAGCATGACACGTGTCTAACAGTCATGTAACGGAGGGTCCCAGAAGAGTGACTTGCAACATCATAGGCACATTTTCTTACAGGGAGAGATGTCCAAATCTGCACGATCACTTTATGGGAACTCCATTCACAGTCAATTGCAGCAATACTGTTAACTGAACTGTAACTGAAGACAAGTATTTTACCAAAACAATTAGATGTGTTGATTCCTGGAAATTCAGAAAAATAAATATATCAGATTTCGCTTTCGTTTAGGCTTTGATGCTCATGCTATTTGGAATGCCCATTAGAGGGCTGGTTACATACAATGGGGCAGATGTGATAAGCCTTAACAAGAGATAAATGCAAGGGTGATGAGGAGAGATAAACGTCCAGCCAATCACCTGCTAACTGCCATGTTACAGGGTGTGGTTGAAAAAAGTTAGTAAGGAGCTAATTGGCTGGACTTTTATCTCTCTGTATCACCCTTGTATTTATCTCTTGTTAAGGCTTAACACATCTGCCCCACTGTTTGCTTGTTAAATTTGGATCACATGCCCGCATAACATCCTGTTTTACAGCTCTTCGCTAGTTGCATTTTTCTGTTTCATTAGGTGTGATGTTCATGGTTAAAATATTGTTTCCATTTAGAATAAAAACTTCAGTTAGACATTTTTCTTTAAAGGGATTTTATACTTTAATATCATTTTAATGAAATTGGCTGTACAATCGCTTCTGCAACATTTGAATATAATATTTTTGGACATTATATCTAAAGGAAAGGAAACCAAAACAAACGACTGGACTATATAAATACTGTACATGAGCAATTAAATGAAATATTAAGTCACAATATAGTTATTTTAAAATTTCAGAAGTACATATAAATATGTTAGATTAAAATGCTAAATGTAGTACAGTACCATATAAAATATATTCTAAAGACAGAAATTACAGGATCTATAGCAACATTTTTATTGAGTCTGTGCTACTTTAATTGGAAGCTTTTTATGTAACTATGTTTTTGGAATACATTTATAACAAAATGTCAGAGCTAAATAAAACTGGAATTCTATTTTCGACATACATATACAACACCAGATTATCAATAATCAATGAGAAACAATAAATATAATCTGGTGATGTATTAGGAAAAATTGGGGGGCACCCATTAATTATTATGCTTGTTGCATCCAAAAGCATTGGGTTTAGTTGTGCCAACATCCCTGAAGAAGTCCCTTTAAGGGATTAAACGAGTAGGGTCTGGGTGCCATAACTAACTGCCACAATTTGAAGCCCCTGTAACCCAGCTCAAAGGGTTTGGCAGATCAGAATTCTTCAAAAAGCATTGTTAATAATGACATCTTTTTATTGAATAATATAAAAGTTTTAGGGTCAGATGTATCAAGCTTTAAAAGTGATAAAATAGAGAGTGATAAACAGTCAGCCAATCAGATCCTACCTGTCATTATTCAAAACCAGCCTGTAACATGGCAGGGAGGAGCTGATTGGATGGTTGTTTATCACTCTCCATTTTATCACTTTTGAAGCTTGATACATCTGGCCCTTATTCATGTAAATAATTATTTGTGTCAAGAATAAATATTCTAAGTTGTATTAATGAGTGGCTATGTACCTTTATTTTAGGTGATTTCTTGGTGAGTGGGTATATTTCTAGACTACCTTGGACCCCCAACGCATTGTCTAAACGACATTTCTGGTGGCTCAAAAAGGAAGAACAAACCGCACTAAGACTTACTGGTCTGCATTTAATGTGAAAATAGTGACAAGCCTGTGCAGGGTATTTGGTTCAAATGGGATCAATATGAAATCCCGGCGGTTGGAATCCCGGCGCCAGAATCCTGACTGCCGCAATGCCGACAAGGGGGGGCCGTGGATTGCCCCCCTTGCGGGCTCGCTACGCAGCGGGCCCGGTGCCTCGCTACGCTCGGCACACTATTTTATTCTCCCTCTATGGGTGCCGACAAAGTGCCGGCATTGTGGCGGTCGGGATTCCGGCATCGGTATTTCGACCACCGGGATTTTGACCGCATCCTGGTTCAAACAGCCTCAGATATTTTATTTGCAGCAAAAGTAAAGTTTCACAGTAGGAATGGTGTACCTTTCATCATAGTCCTTGTTGAATCCTCTCCAAATGTAACGTTTATGGTTGTGGCCAAAAATTTTAATTTTTCCAAATGATTTTGTTCCAGAAGTTTTGAGGCTTGTTTTCACAGGCTTTACTAAATTATTTATGTGTTTTTTTTGTATAGGTGGATAGTACTTACTTATTTTCCAATTTTTCTGACAATCCACCAATTTATCTTGATATATATACTATACTAACCTGACTACTCATTGTAAATTACGGATTAAAAGAGGTGGAATAAGGTGTCAAATCAGAATTAGTCTCTGCAACTGGTCTGACAGACCATCCACACACTGGGGCAGATGTATTAAGCTTTAACAATAGATAAATGCAAGGGTGATAAGGAGAGCTAAACGTCCAGCCAATCACCTGCTAACTGCCATGTTACAGAGTGTGTTTGAAAAAAGTCAGTTAGGCGTGATTGGCTGGACGTTTATCTCTCTTTATCACCCTTGCATTTATCTCTTGTTAAGGCTTAATACATCTGCCCCACTGGGCCTTATTCAGATCTGAGCTCAGTACAAATTTGTTTGGAAAATGGGCAAAACCATGTGCACTGGAGGTGGGGCAGATGTAACATGTGCAGAGAGTTAAATTTGTGTGAGTTATTTTGTTTCTGAACAGGGTAAATACTGGCTGCATTATTTTTACACTGCAATTTACATTTCAGTTTCAGCACACCCCACCCAAATTTAACTCTCTCCGCACATGTTACATCTGCCTCACCTGCAGCGCACATGGTTTTGCCTATTTTCCAAACAAAATTGTACTGAGCTCAGATCTGAATAAGGCCCACAATACAGACTGTACAATTTATTGAAATACTGTTTCTTTTTATCTGTTACTGTTCATCTCTGCACATACTAAAAAACATACTTGCCTACCTGATCCTCTCCATGTGGGAGAAAATGCTCAGTTTCTGGACTTCCCTGGTAATGTATGATTGCCATCACCTGTGGGGAGCTACGTAAAGGTGTACATACATTACCAGGTAAGTCCAGGAGCAGAGCATTTTCTCCCGCATGGAGAGGGTCAGGTAGGCAAGTATGACTTATAAACCACGCACCTATTAAGGAATAGATACTGTACCAATCTACTCATTCACTGCATATTATTGAATTTCTATTGAAGAGGTGGATGGCATCAATCTGTAATTGGTCTGACAGACCATCTATCCACAATACAGACCGTACAACCTATTGATTTATTGTGTCTACACACATTTCCAGTGTATTGTTGAATTTTTCAAATCCTGTACATACTGTATATAAATATTTTCTTTATTGTGTTGTGTATTTGTGTGTAAAAGTGTGTCTTTTGATGTACAATTTCCTGTATCTAGATTTTTAACAAATCAATTAAATTTAACATTTTAAATAGGAGTACCCCCACGAAGAGAGAGAGTACTTTCGGTACTTGTTTCCTAGCACGGCCACAATCTTTGGGATCGTGGACCCGATTTCCTTTGAAATCGGGTCCATTTTGCTGGCAAAGGAAAAATCGGGGGCATCGCGTCGGTCGGGACCATTAACATTGACCCGACGCGATGCCCCCGATTTTGCCATAGGCTTCAATGTTAAAATATTTTTTAACATTGAAATCGGGAGCATCGCGTCAGTCTTGTGCCATTATAATGGCACGATCTCTGGTCGCTGATGAAAAGGAGAAACTGAGCAATATATTGCTAGCAATTTATGGCTGAGCAATAAATCTCCACCAGGTGTACGGGGCTTTAGACACACACACTGATTACAAGCAATCAGATCACAGGTGAGGATGGTTACCTTTAGTAGCCATTCAAACCCTTTGTAGCCATTTAAACCCTTTTGTGTCAACTTGTGTGCATGTTATCAGGCCAAAATCTCCAGGGTATGTAAACTTTTGATCAGGGTCATTATGATTTAAAAAGAGTAAACACAGTTGTTTGACTCTAAATGGCTTCACCCAACCACTAACCATGAGTGAAAGAAAAGTTTGTAAATTATCATTCATATCCTCTGACAAATGGCCAGAAAATCACAAATTCTGCTAGGGTATGTAAACTTATGAGCACAACTGTAATATATATACACTGCTCAAAAAAATAAAGGGAACACTTAAACAACACAATGAAACTTCAAGTCAATCACACTGTCCACTTAGGAAGCAACACTAATTGACAATCAATTTTGCATGCGGTTGTGCAAATGTAATATAGACAACAGGTGGAAATTATAGAGGAGTTGTTCTGCAGGTGGTGACCACAGACCACTTCTCAGCTCCTATGCTTTCTGGCTGATGTTTTGATCACTTTTGAAAGCTGGCGGTGCTTTCACTCTAGTGGTAGCATGAGACGGAGTCTACAACCCACACAAGTGGCTCAGGAAGTGCAGCTCATCCAGGATGGCACATCAATGTGAGCTGTGGCAAGGTGGTTTGCTGTGTCTGTCAGCATAGTGTCCAGAGCATGGAGGCTCTACCAGGAGACAGGCCAGTACAGGAGACGTGGAGGAGGCTGTAGGAGGGCAACAACCCAGCATCAGGACCGCTACCTCCGCCTTTGTGCAAGGAGGAACAGGAGGAGCACTGCCAGAGCCCTGCAAAATGACCTACAGCAGGCCACAAATGTGCATGTGTCTACTCAAACGGTCAGAAACAGACTCCATGAGGATGGTATGAGGGCCCGACATCCACAGGTTGGAGTTGTGCTTACAGCGCAACACCGTGCAGGACGTTTGGCATTTGCCAGAGAACACCAAGATTGGCAAATTCGCCACTGGCACCCTGTGCTCTTCACAGATGAAAGCAGGTTTACACTGAGCACGTGACAGAGTCTGGAGAGGCCAAGGAGAATGTTCTGCTGCCTGCAACATCCTACAGCATTACCGGTTTGGCAGTGGGTCAGTAATGGTTTGGGGTGGCATTTCTTCAGGGGGCTGCACAGCCCTCCATGTGCTTGCCAGAGGTAGCCGGACTGCCATTAGGTACCAAGACAAGATCATCAGACCACTTGTGAGACCATATGCTGGTGCAGTTGGCCCTGGGTTCCTCCTAATGCAAGATAATGCTAGACCTCATGTGGCTGGAGTGTGGCAGCAGTTCCTGCAAGATGAGGCATTGATGCTATGGACTGGTGCTACACCCTGAGGAAGAACTGTACCGTTCAAAATACGTTGGTGTTTTAAGGACTTTTAACTGGGACCCCCCATTTTTCCCCATCCTCGGTGCCATTCTTTGGAGTGACTGCCCTTTGTTATCCCTCATTCCGGGTGAGGGAGCAGAGACGCAGTTGTGGAAGTGTGGGGTCTGCTTTTTAATAATAAGATTGTGTTTTACATGTGGACTTACTAACTGTGGTTTGGTGGAACTTCTTGAATAAAGAAACATTTGGATGAACATAGGTACTGTTCCCTAGGTGAGTGTCTATCCATATATTTGTTGAAGAAAAGTAAAGAAACCTAGATGTGAACATCTCCTAGTCAATCTAGGCGAGTCGTGGATGTTTTTTCACCATACTGAATTTGGAAGTTTCAGTGTGTGTGTGTTAACCCAGAGAATTTCTCTTTTTCTTCCGTGTTTTTGTGGACACCTGGAAAATAATCTCCTGGTTTAAGTCAATCCTGAGAATAGCGCTGTGGAGATCCACCCCCTTTGCAATTCACGTCTGTCTTTTTGGGTTTGGTAGCCCTATTTGGTGCATCTTCTAGCTGCGATTCCAAGTGGGCGCAGGTGGCAACTAATTCTGCTTTTTGTGATGCTATGGACTGGCCCGCCCATTCCCCAGCCCTGAATCCAATTGAGCACATCTGGGACATCATGTCTCACTCCATCCACCAACGCCACGTTGCACCACAGACTGTTGGAGTTGGAGGATGCTTTAGTCCAGGTCTGGGAGGAGATCCCCCAGGAGACCATCCGCCACCTCATCAGGAGCATACCTAGGCTTTTATTTTCCCCACAATGGATGCAAGGCTGACCGGCCTATAATTTGTTGTCATGTTGGGAGGTGTGACACTGGCCAGAATTATTTAAGTTACCTGTGCCTAAGTATGGACATCCTTAAAACCTTGACTGTGTGGGTGCCTTTTGGACTGCAGTTGGAATTACTGTAAATTAGAATGATCTGTGGCTACGTCATCAGGAAAGAGGGCACTGAAAGGAAATGCTTCTTAGGCACCTGGCCACCTAGGCTCAAATTGTCACTCCTCACCAGATGCAATACTTGTGCAGCCACACACAATGACAGTCATGATTTATTGCTATGGTGTCTTTGATACAGAGATCAAGTGCAGCAACGCTAGGAATGTTATAGGAAGTTCAAATAATTGCTGTTCATACACATTACATAAATACATTTCCTCTTAGTCATGCCAATTTCAAAAAGTTTAGAGATAAGGGGAGAAACGAAAGTTATAAAAGGGAAAAAATGTGAATCACACTGTAAAACACATAACTATAGTATCAAAGGGTGATTCTGAAATCAAGGCACGTTGTTAAGGGCACAGGGTCAATAAATCCCGGAAGGAATTGCTTCGTTTATAGCAGAATCTCAGTCTGCTATACTGTATAATCCATTACAACACAAGAATAACTGAAATGAACAACCGCTTAATATTTTGCACAGCATTAATCTTCATTTTTAAATAACATTGTCCCTAACTAGTTTCATAATGCAGGAATTGTGTTCGCTATACATTTCTAAAGATGCATACACACTATACAGTATATGTTTCTAAAGATGCATACACACTATACAATATAGGTAGCGAACGCTATAGTTAACGATGTGGCCCTTGCACTGCCTATGCTCTTGAACAAACTATGTAGTGCAGTAGTGTGAAACTCACAGCACAACAGCTGTTGTGGAACTACACATCCCAGCATGCCCTGCCACATATTTTAGAAAGATAATGGATTGCTAAAACTGTGGCAGGGCATGCTGGGACATGTAGTTCCACAACAGCTGGAGGGCCATGACTTTGACACCACTGATGTAGTGCATACACACTGAATAATATCGTTAACTATAATGTTCAGCAGCCACATAAAGGGGTGCATGCCTTGGCGGACATGATAGTCAAAATTGGACTGCATGTCCAGATAACAGGGGGTGTTGTTAATGACCCTCGGAAGTGCACATCATTAATGATATCATAGCATTAAAAAAGTAGTATGTATGCACCTTAAAAATAATGAAACGCATGTATAAGTGCCTAAAAACATACGCAGCATAACCTCTTTGTATAGAAACACTTCAACATTTATGTGTGTAATTTATGTAAAATTATAGGCAGTATTTAAGGATAGCATTATGTAGCGCACTGTTGTTCTATTTTGTAGTATCCGATCCATAAGTCGACCGTCAATATAGTAGGTCAACATGCACAAGGTCCACACAAACAAAAGGTCAGCAAAAGATTGACATAGCAATGGTCAACACATTAAAAGGTTGACAGTTAAGTTTTATGGAACTGATATTTTTTTGGGGACGTTTCATATTATATGATCCACGTCGACTTCAGGATCGGGAACGGTAAAGTGTGATTAGCGCAGTGGTAGTGGAGTGAGGCAAATTGCCTCAAACATGGCGAATGAAGTGGTTCTGGGGAGGAAATCCATAAAGTAGGTAAGGTTTAGATTTAAGACATAAAAATGAACAGGCACCAGTTTTAAAGTGACTCAACTCTTTCAGAAAGGTTATTGCTCAGAGGGATTCAGTATTAAATCCCGGCGTTCAAAATCCCGATTCCGGAATCCCGACCGCCAAAATCCCGACAGGGGGGGGGGGGGGGGAGAGACGTGGATTGCCCCCCCCCCCCCCCCTTGCGGGCTCGCTGCACTTGCCACGCAGCGGGCCCGGTGCCTTGCTACGCTCGGCACACTAATTTATTCTCCCCCCGGAGGGAGAAAGTGTCGGGATCCCGACCGCCGGGATTTACACTGCATCCCGCTCAGAGACCTCCCAACTGCTACAGTCTTGCTACACGGACCAGTGCTGCCGAGAGGTCTGTAGGTAAAGGTAAATATTTTGGGTAGTGACCTAATTGTGGGATGAGGGGCCACACAGTAGTCTTAGGGAAAAATGGAGGAGAAACAAGGTATTTGAAGAGCTGCTGACCAGGGCAATGCCTTGAGCCCCTCAACCAGGGGATATTAGGTGTGATCACTCCCACTACCTGCACAGTAACAGGCAGAGACATGGGGGTAGATGTATTAAGCCTTAACAATAGATAAATTCAAGGGTGATAGGAGGTGATTGGCTGGACTTTTATCTCTCTTGATCACCCTTGAATTTATCTATTGTTAAGGCTTAATACATCTGCCCCATGTTACATGCATCTAAAAAACATATCAAAATATGACCCTATCTTACACAAGACACTACTAAATCTCTTATCCATGCACTCATTATATCCCGCATTGACTATTGCAATAGTCTCCTAACTGGTCTTCCCAAGAACAGACTCTCGCCAAGGCAATCCATTTCTCAGGGTACATTCAATACCTTGGAAATATTATTTACCCCTTTCCTGATTGGTGCATTTCCATAACCTTGTTGAATATCAATTAGAATTGTTTCAGCTATAACTTATTGCCTTAGTATTCATTGGAGCAGATGTATTAAGCCTTAACAAGAGATAAATTCAAGGGTGATAAAGAGAGATAAAAGTCCAGCCAATCACCTCCTAACTGCCATGTTACAGGCTGTGTTTGAAAAAAGCTGATTGGCTGGATGGTTATCTCTCTTTATCACCCTTGCATTTATCTCTTGTTAAGGCTTAATACATCTGCCCCAGTGATCCTTAAATCAGAGGTGGATTTTCCGGGATGCGGTCATTTGGTCTACAGCATGATGGTCAACAGTCATTAGGTCGACATGGGTCTAGGTCGACATAGGAAGAGGTCGACATGGTTCTAGGTCAAAAGGTCATTAGTTCGACAGGTCGTTAGTTCGACATTGTCTAGGTCGACAGTCAAAAGGTCGACATGGGGTTTTTCACTGTTTTTTGAGCCAACATGTGCCGACCGGTGGTATTTCATGCCCTACCATCCACCAGGGCGTGGTGGGAGAATAAAATAGTGTGCCCAATGCATTGCGAGCGCAGCGAGCGATGCAAGGGGATGTGGTGCATTTTAAACTGTGTCTATGTCGACTGTGTTCACATTCAGGTAAAAAAAACTGTGAAAAACATCATGCCGACCTTTTGACTGTCGACCTAAGCATTGTCAAACTAACGACCTTTCGACCTAAAACCATGTCGACCTAGACCAGTGTCGTCCTAATGATGTCGACCTAGACCGTCAACCAGGCATGTCCAACGTTGGCCCTCCAGATGTTGTGAAACTACGCATCCCAGCATGCTTTGCAATAGTTCTAGCATTCTCTAATAGCAAAACTGTGGCAAAGCATGCTGGGATGTGTAGTTTCACAACATCTGGAGGGCCAACGTTGGACATGCCTGCTGTAGGCTAAATGATCCCAACCCGGATTTTCCACAATGCAACCTAAGCCCGGCAGGTCCCAAGGGGCCACATAAAGATATCCTGGCTGGGGCAAATGCAGGATTTTTAGAGGGGGGTTTCCCAAATTTTCCCTCCCTCTCTCCTCTCCCCCCGCATAGGCAGACATGTTAGACATATTCAGAATCTGAATATGTTTGATATTCTGCCTAAGGGGGGAACGGTGAATATGTGACAAGTCTGCCTATGGCGGGGGTGGGGGCAGTGGCGTAACTATAAATTTTGCTCCTCCCTGCACCCCAGGCTCCTCTCCAACGTGTGACGTGATGAGGTCACGCACATAACGGAGAAGCTGAAGCAGGAGAGAGGAAGAGAGACCAGCATACACTGCTGCTTCCCTTGACTCCGACCCATCCCAGGCCGCCGTAGCACGCCCATCCTGCACACAGTAGCCAATAGCTGGCTCTGTGTATAGTAAATTGAATCAGTGGGGGGGATTTGTCATCTCTGCCATGGCCACACCCGCGCTGTGGCTGACTCGCCTCCAGTGCTCAGTTAGTGGGCAGCGGCAGGCAGCAGCAGCATGTCAGTGCGTCGAGCGGGTGCCGGCGCCAACACAGACCCCACTGCTGCTTGCTCCCCCAAGCCGCTGCTGGGGCTGCCTTACAGTAGTTATGCCACTGGGTGGGGGGGCACAGCCTAGGTAGACATGTAAGTGAAATGTATTCCCTCAAGTTCCCCACACACAGTTGTCACAATGAGTATGCCCTAGTAATGCAGATATAGCAGTCACAAATAGAGCCCCCCCCTCCCGAATATCATGCCAGGATTATACAGTGAACACATAGACCTGTTGTCCGCCCCTCAGCCCCCACTCACTTCAGAAAGGCCGGCCATGGTGCTGTCAGAGGCGTAGCTAGGGTGGAGCCGGTGGAGCACATGCTCCAGGCGCAGGCATGTCACCTGGCGCCGGAGCTCTGCCACCGGCTCCCCCACCCTGCTCGCCCGCTCCACAGGGCAGCCGCCAGGCACCTTCTACCACTGTGCCCTCCTGCGCACATCCGTCCGCCCGCCCTCCCATGTGTCCGTTGCCTGCCGCCTTCCCCTGCACAGTGCACACACTCCTTACTTCCGAGGAGACAGACGCTGGAGGTCATATTTGACCTCTAGCGTCTGACAGGAAACACAGCACTGCAGTGCTGTGCTCCCTCAGACGCAGATACAGAGGAGGGCGAAGGGGGCATGGAGCAGCCAGCCCCTGCCCCGCGCAGAGTATCCTCCAGACAGCCACAGAACACTATCTCCCGGCAGCCTGGAGCGGCATGCCCCAGACAGTGTCAGTGGCTGGGTAATGACCAGACCGCCGCAGTACAATGTCTCCCGGCAGCCTGGAGTGGCCATCCCTGTGCGGTGAGTGTCAGCCCGACGCGGTTAGTGTCAGCAAGCCTCCCATCACTGGGGGGACTGGGAAGGGGAGGCATGACAATGGACATAACCCCTTGGCAACAAGCATTAACCCCTGGCAACAGACATAACCCCTTGGCAATGGACATTAACCCCTGTGCAATGAGTATTGACTCCTGGGCAACAAGTATTGACCCCTGCCACTAAGAAGGTAATTTGCAATTTATTAGAAATTTTACTGTGGTTGGCATTGTGGTGTAGCATAATGTGTGCAGGATATTGTGCAGGGGCATTACACTGTGCAGCATATTGAGCAGGGGCATTATGGTGTGCGGCATAGTATTGGACAAATTTTAGTAGCTCTCCGGGAGTTTTTTTTGTCTTTTTTTTTTTATCTCGAGTAGCTCCCATTAAAATAAGGTTGGAGACCACTGCTCTAGCCTCTCCATCCCCACAGCTGTGTCTGTATTATGCTCCCATACCTGCACCCACCCCACATCTGCCCCTCTGATAACTGCAGTAACTCGGCACCCACCACTCCCCCACCCACACCACCAATCATGGGCCATGTGTGTAATTGGCATTATGGCATGTGTCTTTATGTGTAAAAGGTATTACAAAGTTCGCTAAAATGTGCAATGGGCATTACGGTGCGTGGTATAATGTTAGGCTGTGCCCCCCTTTCGCCACGCAAGGGTCCCACCTACTACAAATCAGGGGGGGCGCGAAACATGCCCTTGCTCCAGGCACCGTGGAACCTAGCTACACCACTGGGTGCTGCTGCAGCTGTTGTGCTCCTCGGTCTCTCTCTCTCCCCTCTCAGGCTGTAAGTTTCACTTTCAATATCAGCCTGAGAGGTGCTCCCCCTGCCTGCCAGCGGCTGCATCTTCACCTCACAGCAGCCGCAGCAGCAGGGAGGAGGGAGACAGAGCACGGAGCTCTCAGGCAGCATCTGACTTGCCTGCGCCCAGGATACATCGGTGGCCAGGGGGGGAGGTTTCTAGGTACTCTGACACCCCCCTGCATGCGCGCCTGCCTATCTAAAAAACATTCCCAGAGGAGCATTACATGACTACAGTGTGACATGACAGCACATGGACCCGTCCACACTCCCAAAGTCCCTACATGGACCCATCCACACTCCCAAAGTCCCTATTACAGATGGAATGTTGCTATGGGCAACCAATCAGAATCTACTTATTTTTTCATACTTATTAGAAAATAATAGATAGAACCTGATTGGTCGCCCACAGCAACATCCCATCTTAATAAATAAACCCCTAGGGCCTGATTCAGATTTGTATACAATGCCGATTTTCACGCAGCTTCAAGCATTTATTGGTAGACTGTGCACACATCAAGATACTCTATTGATGCTGCCTGCAATCAGCAGCAAAAATATAGTACTACGGATGTTTGGAGGGCCCCAAACCAGTATCTTCCCTAGTGCCTCATTTATTTACAGTTTCTTATATAGCGCAGCATAATCCGTTGTGCTTTACAATTGGAAACAACAGTGATTAAACAAACTGGGTAGATACAAACCGACAGTTTAAATCAGTCTGTGCCTTCCTCCCTTGCAAAAGTGAAGCACTGGTTGGCCTGGCAGCAGCAGAATATGACCAGATATGACCGATAATTCAGCATGCCCAACAGAGCAAAATTTTGAGATCTACGCAATTTGCCAATATCAAGTGGATTGTGCAGAACCCAGGACTAGACAACTTCTGGCTCTGAAGCGGTTGTGACACTACAAATCCCCACATACCCTGATAGCGGTGTTATTAGCGAATGCCAAAACTCTGCCAGTGCATGACAGGATGTGTCATTTCACAACTGGAGCATCACAGCTTGGCTAGGCCTGGCGCAGAAAATTGAGAATGTATTCGCAGTTCAAGGGATTACACAAAAATATACCGGAGAGTTCACAGGTAGAAGCCCTGGTTGAAAAGACACAGTTGAGAATTTTATATATGTAGGCTGCAGAGCTTGTGTTAATTTAAAATGAAATATACACCCGCATATGTGCATAATCTTAGCATTCAATGTACTGAACTGTATCTATTTAAGCAATTTATATTTCGTTGTTAATTCATATGAAGCTTTACACTGAAAAGTACTTGGGTTTATAGGAATAGATCGCCATCTTGTGGCCAACAACAGTGAGCCAGGATCAAAATGTTGCATACATAAGGAATAATTTGTTTTCTGGATGAACATTTTAAAAGCATAGACATACTAATTTATGCCGAACAGTTTTGATCAAATAAATAATTGGGTTTTAGATCCTGAACTGATCAATGCATTTAAGCTTGCAGTCAATCACCAAGGTACCCCATTTCACTACTTGCTACTCAAAGTAGGAATTGCAGGGAAATGCGGTCCCTTGGCGATGGGCTGCAAGCTTAACTGCATTGATCAATTCATGAACTAACTCCATTATTTATTTGATTGTGTATTAAAATGAGCTAGTTTATTATGGTGATAGTTGAGCCCCCTGTTTCTTGTTTCTACATAGATACAGCTATGTATCGGTCAATCCATCTATATAGCTCTATAGAGATTTTTATTTACTGGTTTCTTATAAAAAAAATTAAAACACCTTTTGTTTTAAATATTATTTAATACAAAAAGTCACAGCTAACATCACAGAAAGAGGTGGTTAAGGTTAAAGAAAGCGTAAAGGCAATCTCACATTGATGCAAGAGGTTGCTAGCTTGCATGAGGACATACATGTACATTAGGTATTCAGCTCTGATTTTGATAACTAAAACTGGAACATGAAAAACAAATATTCTCTTCATGACTATAGCCAGATGCTGATTCACAAGTACCCCGATGCAGTAAGAACACAACATATTAAAAATGGGAGATATATAATGCCTGCTTTCTTTCTAATAAGCTGTTATAAAGTTCCACTTGTGTTTTCCATGGTTCAGTTTCCTTCTATAGATAAATGATTTTGACTATTAAAATATTTTCTATATTGCATTAGGCAAACACCCGTTTCTTAACTTCCCACTTCAACCCATTATCTTTCTTTGGAAACATAGGGTATTTATATAATCCAAGGTCTTGATCAAGGTCTTGATCAAATGTGTCTGTTCTTTTTCTTTAACATTTGTTCTTACAGTGACGGAACTAAAACTCTCCCTCCACACAGCAGAATCCAAATGTGCCAAGTTGTTAATGTAACTGCTCAGCACTGCGGCAAATGTCTGCAATAGTTATGTTTTTAGGTTCAATGGAACAGAACAGAATAGGCCTTCATTTGCATTTATTTTTCTTTCAAATAATATTCCTTAAAATAAACAAAAACCTTTAAAATAATCTGAAGTAAAAATTGCTAGTTAACCATGTTCATAAGGCAGTGACCTAATGTTCTACTGCTGCCAACCAGAGTACCGAGAATTGTTACCTATTTCCTCTGCCAGCTTTTGAGCAGGTAAAGTCTAGGTTGGACATTTCTTAGTGTCTCTGTGGAAGTGTGGATTTTTGGGTTTTGTCTTCTAGAGAAAGTACACCCTCTGAGAAAACAAACACAATCTTCTTTTTGTAGACACATCACTGACCGATAAAATCCAAATATGCCTCATCTCTCTAGCAGAGTTTCAGTCCTCGAACCACTTGCTTCTTTTAGCAGGAGCAGCTGAACTGGGCTTCCCTAGGATCTTGCGCTTGTACTGTTCCACCAACTGATTGAATCGAGCTTCTGCTTGGCTCCAGGGTTGTTTCTTCTTCTTTGTGGGTACCTGAGAAACAAAAATGAAAGTAAATCAGAACTTAACTTAGATGGCGCTATAGGTAGCTTACTTCTGCCTCCTATATTCCCCAATTTGTATTGTTATAAATTTCAATATATTTGTTCATCAGCTTGGTTGTTCTAAAAATTATCCTGAAAAACATTTGCAAGAAATGTGACGTGGAGTAGACACCCTTCATTCCTGAGTGAGTTGGTATTTAAGGGTTGTAGAGAATAAAAAATAAATTTTAAAAAATTCTCCATTGTAGTTCAAACGGAAAAGCCTTTGCAACAAAGACTAGGAAAAAAAAAAAAGTTTAATGATCATATTCTGAAAGCATCCTAACAATGAAAGGACTGCATTGAGGAGACTTGAGAGAATCCATTGCATAAAGGTTCTCTGACTACAGAGGGGCAGCCAATTTTTTTGTACCCAGCTGTCTTCCAGTTTTAGATCTCTTCAATCAAAGAATGACTGAACACAACCGGTACTGAACATTCCAGAGAAATCACAGAGGAAAAATCAGGTATTCCCTTTAGGTTACCAAGTGTCTGCAGGAACTCAACTTTCCTCAAAAAGATCTATGACTGACTAAATAAGGGGCTAAACCTAGACAAGCTTCTGGAAGACACACTGGCTCTTCTCTAACATAACAGGAAGACAGACTGGACTCTCTATAGCCCACATGTTGCTTAGAAGGATTTAGTGCTTGCCTATTTAAACTAGCATCTAGAAAAAAAAACAAAAAAAAAAAACACTGGCCTCCTCCTCTGTTAAAACAATGATTGGACCGAAAAGTTTGGAGTGTAGCACAGCTTGACTTAGGAATGAATGCATGCTGAAGGAGCAATGGCTAAATCGGCAATACCCTGTTGTCCTTTGGGCAAACTGACTGAAAGTTCATACATTGTCAGCTAGAAAACAAACAATTGCTGGAAATGGGGGATATAGGTGATCTTGAGAGAGCAGGAATATGGCTGTCCCTGTCCTCTTGAAAGAGGTCTTTGTGGAGGTATGAAAAAAAAAATCAAGAATGACTCCAGGAGGAAGGCTGGGGCATAAGCAAAACACGAAGGAGACAAAATGACTAGACAGACAGCAGACATGCAGTGCTTGGGGTCAACAGCAAAGGTGTGAGGGCCTACAGCAATGGAAGAAGGTGGTTGAAACACTCCCTTACGACATTTTACAAACAAATTTAAAAAAAAAAAACAAAGAAGAGCACACAACTCTGAAAGGAGACAGAAAAGTACTTGGGTTTATAGGGAATAAGTTTTGTTATTTTTCTCAGGGTGGGATTATAAACATTTTCAGACCCAAAAAAAGAGGAGCTACACTAGAATTAACTTCATAATTAACTTCACAACATTTATATGTAATATTTATTAGTGGATTAACCAGGTTTCAATCTTTTTATTAATATTTTTATTCTGGTTGTGGAAAGATGTATATTTTCTGGTACTGATGGACGTTTTGCATGAATGTTATAAAGAACATAAGAGTTAGTCACGGTAGACAACCACCACCTACGACGCAACTATTACTGACAGCTCCATCATGGGCTGTAAAACAAATGGAGGAACATTGCAGACCAATATATCATAATCAGATCTGTGATGGATGATATACATACCTCTTTTACTACTGTATTTTGTCTTTGATTCTTCCTGCTCTGTCCTTGAGGTTTAGATTTCTTTTGTGGAAGCTGCTGGACCTTCCCCTTGTCCCGTGCCCTTAGAAAGGAGAGAAAAAAAAAATATAGATTTTGAGGCTACCAGCTTATAAATAGCACACAATTATATACATGATGAAGGCCATCACAGGACTAACACTAATCAGATATTCCTTTTAAAATGAATAGTTTGTGCCTTTTTATAGTAACTTTTACTAAGCAAAACATTGGTAATGGAATTTATCAAAGACGCACATTTAATACATAGTTGCCATTAATGTTGTCTGCAAATTACATAATCCCTTATGAACAGTGCTATACACCATAATATGTAGCTATATATGGCAGGGCTCGACAAAACCCGGGGGCCAGGTCGCCACAGCGACCAGATTCTGCTTCCTGGCGACCAGATTTTTTTTGAAGGGAGGGTGGAAGCAGAATCTGGTCAGATCAGTGGCAGCCCGACCCCCGTCTCCCCCTCCTGTCACATCAACGCCCGCAGTGCCTGACCCCCCCGCCTCCCCCTCCTTTCAGAGCAGTGGCTCATCCCCGCCTCCCCCTTCCGTCACACTAGCGGTGGCAGCGCGGCTGGGCAGTCTCCTCCGCCTGTCACACCAGACGCCTGCAGTTCCTGACCCCCGACTCTCCCTCCTTTCAGAGCAGCGGCAGCTCATCCCCGCCTCCCCCTCCTGTCACACTAGCGGTGGCAGCGCGGCTGGGCACAGTCTCCTCCGCCTGTCACACCAGCCGCCTGCAGTTCCTGACCCCCGACTCTTCCTCCTTTCAGAGCAGCGGTGGCTCATCCCCGCCTCCCCCTCCTGTCACACTAGCGGTGGCAGCGCGGCTGGGCACGGTCTCCTCCGCCTGTGACACCAGTCGCCTGCAATTTCTGACCCCCGCCTCCCCCTCCTTTCAGAGCAGCGGCAGCCGATCCCCACCTCCCCCTCCTGTCACACTAGCGGTGGCAGCGCGGCTGTCCGGCGGCTCTGTGTCCGCAGGGACAGGTCGGACAAACTGTTGATTCTGCAGATGCAGCCTTCAAGCACCTTGGTTGCTGAGCAGGAATGTCAGCACAGAAGGGGGCAGCGGAGGTGCAGGGAGTGTAAGATCCGGGCAGGGCACTGCACCCTGCAAAGGAAGCTTAAAGAGAACACTGGGGTGGCTGGTGTGACAGGAGGGGGGGGGAGATGGATCAGGCACTGCGGGCGCCGTTGAGACAGTTGGGGGGGGGGGGGGGGGGGGACTGTGTCTAGCTGCTGCTCTGACAGGAGGAGGAGGCGGGGGTCGGGAATTGCAGGCAGCTGGTGTGACAGGAGGAGGGGACTGTGCCCAGATTAGATCCACAGCAGCAGTGAATCGTATATAGTTCTGTCTGCTTCGTGAATGCAGGCAGCTCCTCCCCCTATGAATGTGTAATGAGCGTCTCTTTGAATAATGTGCCCTTCTTTGAGATTGGGGGGGATGGGGAGAGACCCCTGTATTTCCAGACCCCTGCATTTCCAGACCCCTGCCTCCCCCTTCTGTCAGAGCAGTGGCAGTGTGATGCCCGATCCCCGCCTCCCCATCCTGTCACACCAGAGGCAGCGTGTCCGGGCACAGTCTTCCCCTCCTGTCACACCAGCGGCCCGCAGTGCCTGACCCGTCTCCCACTCCTGTCAGACTAGTGGGTACCTACTACTCATGCAGGGGCTTAGCCCCCTCCACCACCTGACAAAAGTCCCCCATTGGATGCAGGTCTTTCCCCCGGCCCTGCAGCCGCACCTCCACTTGTCCGGGGCACCGTTGAGCCCCACCAGTGCCACAGCTTCTTGCTGCTGGACTAGCGGGGCTGCATGGCTTCCAGCATGCAACCCCTGGCAAAGAGCATGTTACCCCTGGCATCAAGCATCAAAACCCATAGCAATGAGCATGTAGTTGAGCTCCACTTATGTGTGATAATATGTAAAAACCATTACTGCGTGTGGTATTATGTAATTGGCAATTCAGTGTTTGATAGAACATGTAATGGGCACTATGGCACGTGCAAATTTTGGCGGCGGGCACTCTCCCTTTTATTATTTTATCTGGCCCCTAAATTTTCATCCTGGCTCCTAGATTTTAAATAAATTTGTCAAGCCCTGATATATGATCTACTTCTCCTTTATACTCCAGCTAGGGACACCAGGATAAAACTCTCTTACGGTGAATAACTGCAGCATATTCATTGATGTATATTGAAGAAAAAAAGGGAATAAACTATTTACAAGTTTGCTAATCTGTGTAGAATTTATAAACCAAAATAAAGAATTCTGCAACCTGTAAACACAAATTAGCCTTTTTTAAAGCGTTCAATGACACCTTCATGTAATCTCTATGTAGAGGGAGTTGCTATGATTTCATTAGGCAGTCAGTTAAAGTGGGTACACACCTACAGGTTTATCTGTCCAATCTAGCTGGTGGGAACAAAAGCCTGGTAATGTATGGGAGTATATGATAATCAGCCATTCGCTCCCAAATGCTGGAAAATAAACAAAAGAGATTGTTTGTATAAATTTGTTAAATCAAATTGATTTAGACAATTTGTCTGAATGACCATTGTCTGTTTTCCAGAGTTTAAGAGCAAATTTTTGATTGTCATTGGTTCCAGTACATTACCAGATTTTGGTTCTCACCAGATAGATTGGACAGATAAATCTCTCGGTGTGTACCCAGCATTAGTGCACTACTGCCTCATAGCACTGAGATTTTAGGTTTGATTAGAACTATGGTCCTAACTGTGGAGTTTGTATGTTCTCCCCAAGCTTGGGTGGGTTTCCTTCTAGTACACCCCCCACACTGCCACCCCTCACCATCAAGCCAAAAATATACTGGTTGGTTAGTGGATACCTGATTTTTGGACCTGTGTGGGATGGCATATGTATAACTTTCCTCCTTTTCTTCCCATCTGGAAGCTTCTCGTGCTCGATTTCCTCCTTAGTTTGGAAACCTAACCATTTGGAATGCCCAGAAGATACTGCGTTTCCATCTTGCTTTTCTACTTTCACGTTGATGCCTACATCTGCAGGATGTGATCTTTTTGGCGGTGTTTTTTTAAATGTACCCTTCAGTTGTGTGACTTCTTTAGGTTTCTGATTGGTATTTACAGCACGTGCAGCCACCTGAGGCGTCTGCTGCATTTTTTTCCCTGCAGCAGGCAGAGTTACCGCTGAAGTTACACCAGCTCTTTGCGGTGTCTTCTTGGAGTTAGCCTGAGCTGGCTGCCCCTGAGTGGTTCCGGTTGGTTGTTCTTTTGCCTGCTTCTTCCGCAGTACCTCCTGAAAGCACAGAGAATAGCCATTCCTTGTTTAAAAATGGATCTTCATTGACCAATATAGGACCATAAGAAAATAGATAAAATTTCAAGATAAAAAATAAAATCCTACTTACTAGACTGCGCTGGGCTCTCTGCTCTTTAATCTTTAGTTTATTCTTATCCTCCAAAGAGAATTCTACAATTGGCCTCTGCAAATAAGAAACAAAAGATCATTCTCTGCTGCAGGGGTTAAAATGTTATACTCCATTTAAAAGGCTTAGCTGTAAATGAATGTAATCTTGCCTTGTTAATCAATGACAATTAAAAGAGAAACAAAATATCAGCATTAGTAAAAATAAGAACACTGCTGTGCAATGTACATTAAATAAACTTTGCCCTGACACTTTTAGAACATAGAAATAAAAGCTATGGAAATATGTCAACACCAAGAAATATAGGTATTTAGGTGTATCAAATTACATTAGAGAGTTCAAAAGTCAGAAAAAGATTTTCAAATACGTCAATAGCATACGAATATTAAAAAGAACATAGGCCCACTAACCAATAAATCGACGGAAATAGCTTTATAGAGGATAAGGGAAAATCAGAACGGTTCAACAAGCATTTCTTAGCAGTGTTTACTAGAGAGGAGCAGACTGTGGAACCCACAGGTACCATAAATGGGACGAACCAGACAGATCTTAACCCCTTCCCGACATTTGACGTACATTTACGTCATGGTCGGGATGTACTTCCCGACACATGACGTAAATGTATGTCATGACTTTAAACTGTCACCGCGTCTATAGACGCGGTGTCAGAGGGACGATGTCTGCTGTCCCTGACAGCAGACATCTTCCCTCATTGCCCAGGGGGGGCACCGATGCCCCCCCCCCCTCAGCGATCGCTGCGATTGGCTGTTCAAACGTGAACAGCCAAAAGCAGCGTTTACGGTGTTATGTGTATAATTTTGACTCTGCTGCCCCCTAGTGTCCAAAAAATTAAAAGCAGGTTGAAATAATGATGTAATAATAAAGTATAAATATGGTCTATGTTAGTTATTAACTATTTTGAGTGGTATGATTATTTGTCTCACAAGCAGAAAATTTAACATTTTGCAAATTGCAAAATGTTCAATTTTTTTACGACATTTTGGTATTTTTCACAAAAAAAACAGACTGTATTGACCAAAATTTACCACTAACTTAAAGTACAATGTGTCACGAGAAAACAATCTCAAAATCACTGGGATAAGTAAAAGCAAAAAAAAGTTATCCCCACTTAAGTGATACATGTCAGATTTGAAAAAAAGGCCTCTGTCAGGAAGGCAAAAACAGGCTGCGTCGGTAAGGGGTTAATATTGTTTTCATAACAGAGGAGATAAAATTGATGCTCAGCAAAATCAAAACAAACAGATCCCCAGGTCCAGATGGGATTCATCCTAGGGTCCTATTGTAATTAAGGGAGGGATTAGCAACCCATCTGTATTACATTTTTGAGAAATCATTTTTTTTATCTGGTAAGGTACCGAAAGATTGGAGAATAGGGTACTTGCTTCCTATCTGGGCACCCAGGTTTTCTACGTACGGCACCGTAATGAAATCGGATCGCATCGCAGCGGATTTGGTACTCGATGATGTACGATGGTATACGATGCGATCCGATTTCCCATAGGAAACAATGTGAAATGGCTCAATTTAGCCAAATTATCATAGGAACAATAGTAAATGGGCCAAAAACACCCCTGAACATTGAAATGTCCCCCCAAAAGTAGTTGACGCCAACCCCGCCATCAACGTGAACCCGAAGCGTGGCGAGCGCAGCGAGCCCGCGAGGGGCGGCGGTACGCGTCCTCCGACCTTTTCATGCCCTACTATCCACAAGGGCGTGGAGTGAGAATAGAATAGTGTGGCGAGCGCAGCGAGCCACCGCGCCCGAAGCGTGGCGAGCGCAGCGAGCCCCGCGAGGGGACGCGGATACCTTCACAGTTATACGCGTCCCCTCGCGGGCTTCCCAGGTGTCCATGGCGACGCGGACACCTGGGAAGCCCGCGAAGGGATGCGTTTACCTGTGAAGGTATCCGCGTCCGCTCGCCACGCTTCGGGCTCGGTGGCTCGCTGCGCTCGCCACACTATTCTATTCTCACTCCACGCCCTAGTGGATAGTAGGGCATGAAAAGGTCGGAGGACGCGTACCGCCGCCCCTCGCGGGCTCGCTACGCTCGCCACGCTTCGGGTTCACGTTGATGGCGGGGTGGCGTCAACTACTTTTGGGGGGACATTCCACTGCTCTGTGGGTTTTTTTGGGGTTTCTGGCCCATTTACCATTCTTCCCTATGCTGATTTGGGTAAATTGATCCATTTAACATTGTTTCCTATGGGAAATCGGATCGCATCGCATCGTTCAATATCGTGTATGTGTATTTGTGGTATCCGATGCGATGCGATCCGATTTTTATACGGAGAATAGCATGGTGTGCAATTAACTTAGCGGGCACCCAGATAGGAAACAAGTACCGAGAATAGCAGAGCTAGTACCTATATTAAAAAAAAAACTGGGTCATCCCTTTTTTTCCTCCCTTTTTTTTTTAATTATAGACCTGTGATATTATCAATAGTGGGTAAATTATTTGAGGGATTTTTTAATTAATTCTGGGCCCAGCACTATAAAAAGGACATCATAGAACTGGAAGAAGTCCACAAAATAGCAACAAAGCTAATAAAGGGAAGGGAGAATTTAAGCTACGAAGAAAGATTGAACAAATTGGGATGATTTATGCTAGAGAAGAGGCGTTTAAGGGGGGACATGCTCAACATGTACAAATATATCAGGAGCCAATATAAGGAACGGTCAGGTGCCCTTTTTTCTGTAAGGAAGAACTCTTCGGACATGTGGGAATGAGTTTAGATTAGAGGTAAGAAGATTTTGTTCCCTTACGGTCAGGGCAGTTAAATTGTGGAACTCTCTTCCTGGAGAGGTGGTGTTGGCGGACACAATAAATACATTTAAAATAAGGATGGACAAACACCTATTGGTTAAAAACATCCAGAGGTACAAACAACAGTCATAATCTGTCTTTAAAGATATTAGAATACACTACGTATAATAAGGGATGAAGCTGATAGATCATACACGCTAACCAAGGTTAAACTCGATGGATGCACGTCTTTATTCAGTCTTAACTACTATTTTACTATGCAATATAGCATCCTCCATGGCAGTGCCAGATTAAGCCTTCGGGGGGCCCGGGGCACTTTAGACAGGTGGGCCCCCTTGCACTTGTCATTACTGGCCGCAAACTGCATGGGGTAATATTACACTGTCAAAACACAGAGTAAAGGCAGTATAAACTTGGTCAATGGGTAACTTCAGGTGATATATATATAGAGATATATATATAGAGATATATATATATATATAGAGATATATATATATATATATATATATATAGAGATATATATATATATATATATATATATATAGATATATATATATATATAGAGATATATATATATATATATATATATATAGAGATATATATATATATATATATATATAGAGATATATATATATATATATATATATATATATATATATATATAGAGATATATATATATATATATATATATATATATATATATATATATATATATATATAGAGAGAGATATATATATATATAGAGATATATATATATATATATATACACACACACACACACACACACGAAAAGCCTGTGTTTGTCCCTCTGCACCTTACTCTGTAGGAGACCTCACAGTCCCAGTGCTGCCTCTGATTAAAAACCCTCCCATGACTAGGCTGCTGCTGCGGTTATCCATGGGCCTGAGAAGCATGTAATGAGCTCCACTAATCAGAGCTCAGCACAAACGGCTCAGCCTCTGCCCTCTGGTGCAAAGTGTCATGGGACTTAGTCAACTCCCAGTAATGCACTGCACACTTGGCTCCCAATGCTCAGCACCATTAATCATTGTCACATTGGCAGATAGGTGAAGCTTACCAAAAAAAGAAGAAAGATGGAGCAGCGCTAAAAAAAAAATTCAAAAGTGAGGATTGGTTGAACTATCACAATATTTTTATTAATGATGTTGATACACTACTAAAATGATTGTTGTGCAGCCAGCAAACACATTGAATAAAAACAATTTCAATAAAACACTAGGTGTGTATATTTGTATGGTTCCTCACCAATCAGAGAATAAGGGTGTCCTGGAGAGTCCTGTATTATGGGCCCATATAGGTGTTAAGCCCCCCATACACGGTCCGTTAATCGGATCCGTTGTGTGCTTAAACAGCACACATCGGATCGGATCGCATCCCTATTGCATGCAGTGCGATCCGATGTGTAGCTAGTACAAAAATTATGTGCAGCACATACTTTTTGTACCGTACTATGTGATGCGGAAGCGCGCATCGCATAGTACAGAACCGAGCCATACACAACGGACCGTGTATGGGCTCCTTTAGAAAGTTTCCCGAAAGGGCATCCAGAGGGAGATTCACTTGTTGCAAATCTCGTGCTTGGCGTGGCCCAGATTGGCACAAATAACCAACTCCTGCTGCCGAATATCTTGTGAGTGATGGAAAAAGTTCTCAACCTTCAATGGATGAACCAGCAATTTGTATCCGATTTGGAGAGGGGAAATTATTTCTTCTTTTTTTTTGGTATACTACACAGGACTCACCATCCTGTCTTAGAGCAGCAGCTGGGCAGGACCAATCCGGGTAAGCGCCCCTGGCCCAGGCTCTCCTTGTGAGATCTGGTCCCTACATTTTTTCCTCTTGTTGCTAGATAGGTGAAGCTGCAGCACTACCCCACTCCCATGCACAAAATCTTTAGCTAAAAAAAAAAAAAAAAA
This sequence comes from Crinia signifera, assembly GCF_055691185.1. NCBI lineage: Eukaryota > Metazoa > Chordata > Amphibia > Anura > Myobatrachidae > Crinia > Crinia signifera. The sequence continues at coordinate 190,251,750 of NC_139220.1, forward strand.
AAAATCTGGCCCTGCTCCATGGACTCCTCACCAGTTTCAGATTCTATTCACCACAGCAAAGCTACTCATTGTAATTCAGACTGTCTACTTAGATATGATTCTGTACAGAGCATTTTGGCAGGACAGTGATAAGCTGAATATTAGAGGTAACCCTCAGTTAGTGCACAGAAATATTTATGGAGATCAGTTCTCACCTTTTTTGGCCCAAACAGATCGGGATTGTTGTTGACCTGCCTCAGGGCTGCCAGTGCATGCTCGTGCTCAACAAACTCCACAAAGGCATAACCCAGAGACTGACCCTTCCGATTTCCACCCACACCTTTCAGATCTTTCATCACACGGCACTGATAAGAGAAAGAAGAGCATACCGCTGAAGCAATGAATAAGAATAATACAGAAAAATAAGAAAATTACTAAGATGGTAGTCATGATAAAGAAAATAAAAAACAGCTTCAGAACAAGACTGAAGACTATGTTAAAATGGGTAGCGGGGGACACTTCACCAGTATTTTATTGTATGCTGCTTTTTGGTTGGAGGTGACTTTTCTACTACAGAAATCCTTTTCCCTTTAGGTATACACTAGACTCAGAAGTCCATAAAAGGAGGGGGATGTAGTTGGCATCAGTTAAAATAGAGATGCCGGAATCCCAACTGTGAGTATCAGGGGAAGGATTAAGTTAGGCTGCGGGAGGACAGGCATAGGTTACCAATAGGCTGTAGTAAGGGAGAGGTAACAATACTTTCCCTAAAAAAGTTGGGATCCTGTCTGTTGGGATGCCAGTGTCGACCTTATGACCGCCAGCATATTAAGCAATAGGATCCCATACCCAACCTAAAACAGAAAAATAAAGGAATGAGGACAAAAAGTTGCCTAATAATTATCCAGTGTGAAACAATCCACCACCTGTGGGGGCGGGGCTGAAAAATATACAGTATGAGAACTATAGTGACAAATGAGAGATCATCATTAATAAGCCAACATGTCTTCTTACCTCTTTGATTTTAATTGATCGCTCTCCACCTGCAGCATTGTGAAACAGCTGACGTAGCTTTTTGTCATCCACTGACTTGGGAATGTTGTGGACACACAGACGGGTCTTCGAGACAAAAATGTGCTGAAACTTCAACTTTTGGCGTTTTATTTCTTCAAACTGGGGAGCAAAGCAATACACCATGAGAACAGCTACCATAATGAACTGAAGGAAAGCAGGACTTAAAGCCTCAACTTACACCCTATGTGGGGTGCACCCCCCTAATGACTTGGGGATACACAAACAAAGCTTGGTAGGTACAGATCAATTTTCCGACCAAGACCAAAATTATAAGCAGTAACTGCCTGGCATAACAGCCTTCTATATGCTGTTAAAGCGGTTCATTGAAGGGCCTAAATATAGATTTGAGTGTAAACCAGCTACTAATTATTGCATGCACATTTATGCATTTAGTTCTTTTTAGAACAATGGGTATCTATTATGAAAAAACCTGTTACTACTGCAAAAATTCCACAACAGGGAATAAATCAGCTAATCTGTCATAGGTTGCTAAAACTTGTAGGAATGTTTCTAAATGTCCTCAGAGAAGAACCTTATTTTTGGTCATACAAGCTAAGGCACAGAATGGGCATTTGTTTCTTAACAGAGTTCAAATCGCAGGAGCTTTTTCACTCCTCACACGTAACCGTGGAGTCACAGCTCCACCTTCTGACAAGGAGGTAACTTCCTATATACAGCCCATATATGATTTGTTCTTACCCTAGTTCGCTTTGCCAGGTCTTCTGCACTCACTCCTTCTGCCGCTTTTGTTCCTTCTCGGATCACTGTAAATATTTGGTGTAAAAAGTAACACTGAATATAATGCAATTCAAGTCATCACAACTGCATATTTTGTACTGTAAACTGCACCTTCATTAGCAACTCTTTCTACGGGACCTTAAATATGATTTTCCCAAAGATATAGTGGCAGCCTGAAGCAGACAAGGGTACTTATATAAACAATAATAAATGTTATAACAACTCACATAACTAAACACTTTTTTAAATGTAAAATGTATAAAACACTGTGCTATTAGGTTTATACTGCATGCCAATTGTGAACACCAAGTAATTGGTCTGAATATTTTAAAGTTTATGCAGATTGGTTACGTGAACCAATAAGAACTCTTCAGTGGAAGACACAAGACATTAGCCTGACAACGGAGTGATCTCACCACGTCATTCACTTATTATTAGGAAGGGATCAAAATAAGAAAAATCTTAAAAAAAAATAAAAAAAACACTACTGTGCTCACCATGCTACACTCAGCACACTATTTTATTCTCCCACCATGGCCTAGTGGATGGCAGGGCATTAAATACCACCTGTCAGCACAAAAAAAAAGGTAAAAACACCATGTCGACTTTTTGACTGTGGACCTAGCCCATGTCAACATAATTCATGTGTTGACCTAATGACCCTGTCGCCCTTCATTCATGTCGGTCTAGTGACCATATACCACAGACGCTTATCTTATCAACATCTCATAGTGGAGAATGCACACAAGTACATTAGGAGGTAGACGTGGATAAATCATGATACTGTATATGAGAATTATATTACCTGTAAGGGACATAATATATTTACTAAGACTTGGAAAGAGATAAAGTGGAGATAGAAAGTATGAGCTAATAAGTCCCTAACTGACATTTTAAAGGCAGTGTTTCAAAAATGACAGAAGCTGATTGGTTGGTAGTTTTTCTCATTCCATTTTAGCACTCTCTCAGGCTTAGTAAACAGGCACAAATTAACCAGTCCAGAGGGTAAAATACGCGCATAAATATATAAAGCACAAAACTAAAAAGTATTTTTGATTTAAAGTCCATCAGAATAATTTTTTAACTAGATTTAACCAGTGAAGTTGTTAAAACAAACTAACAATAAAAAAAAAAAAAAACAGCTTGACAATTGTCACTTTAGAAAATGATAAAAACACATAAATAAAAAACATAATAAAATTATTTTGTGGTTCTACAAATATTACTGAATAATTTTCCTAGATCAATTACACCAATAAAATACTATAAATATGGTTAAGTCCAATAAATCTGCTAACTTATTTAGGCAGGTATTCAATGCTTTCTATGGGGAGTTGCAGCGAATCCTGTGTAGGATTCGCTGCACTTTCTCCCCAATTCTCCCTCTAGGGAGATTCGCCGGGCAGCCGCCCATTCTCCCTATTCAACGCCTCAGGGGCTCACTGCCCCTAGCGGCGAATTTTAACCCCCCTCGGCGAATGACGCCAGGGACTTGGGGGACGGCTGCAGGCAGGGAGATGGAAGCCTCCCTGCCTGCGCCGGACACTGCGGGGGTGAAGGAGGGCTGTGGGGGACAGAGGGAGAGCCCCCAGAACTGGCAGGGGGCTGTGTTAGGGAGCCGCTACACACTGGTCCCGATCGTGCATGTGTAATGATCGGGACGCGTGTGCAGTGAATATATGAATATTAATGAGCGGCTCCCGGCTCGGCCCCCTGCTATAGCTAGATAGAGATATAGATTTAGATATAGATATAGATATAGATATAGATATAGATATAGATATATATATATATATATATATATATATATATATATATGTGTTTAAAAAAAAAACGAAAATATATTCATGTGCTGCAAGCACATGAATAAAAATAGCATGCCCCTTCACAGAAAAAAAAAAAGGAACTTATGTAATATCTGGACTCCCATTTTTCTTATGAGACCGCGTCCCCTCGCGGGGCTCGCTGTGCTCACCACGCTTCGGGCACGGTGGCTCGCTACACTATATAAAATCAACTCCATGTGTAGTTGGATAGTAGGGGTATGAAAAAATGGGGTGCATTTAACATGGGAGTCCAGATAATACATAAGTACCAAAAAAAATCTGATTTTTTTGACACCAAAATAAAAATAAAAAACGCTTTATTTTCAAAGATCACATTCCAGTTCTCCAGAAAAAGATGACAACTGTAAAATGGAGAATCCGGGGAAAATCACTGGAGAAAGCAGTTCTCCACTTCAGCATTGAATACACTCTCGGCGAATTCCACTAAAAACCCCATTGAAAACCACTGGCGAATCGCGGAGAATCACAAACAGAGAATCGCCAGACATTCGCTCTTCATTTGCAGAGAATTGTGTCCATTGAATAGGGCGAATTGTTTTTCCAGTGAGAAAATTCCCTGTAAACCCGGGGAATTGACTGATTCCCCAGAAAATATGGAGAATCAGAGGCATTGAATACTGGCCTTAGTGTCAAAGTGTAATGCTGTGCACACACTGAGATTTGACTATATAGTCAAAAAAAAGTTATAGTCACAAGTTTTTTACCTTGCGATCCCGATGCAGGCTCCCGTGACATCACAAATCGAAATTGATAGACAGGGCTGCAATGACTATATATTGCAAATCGAATGTAGATGGCATGAATTGTATGCAAATAGTACAGAGATAGCAAAGATTGCATAGCACTCAAATAGCAAGGGAATCTCACCGTGTGTACATAGCATTAGTCTCCCACACTAAATTGCAAAGTACTCACATCCTTCTCTTGCCAGGTGCAGGTTTCTCGTTCCTGTGGGTTTTGTAACCTTTTTTTGCCGTAATTTCCCAGCTTCATCTCTGCTTACAGCCAGATCTACCAATAGCTTCCTTCCTGCAAGTACCAGACCTTCATTCTGAACAAGACCAAAAATAAAATGTGACACGTGATACTGCAGAAGGAGCTCTTAATTTTAAATATTCTCACTGTAGAGCAAGTAATTATTGTCACACAATGACATACATTATATATATTATATTCGGGTTAAAACACCAGGACCAGTAATACAGGATTTAGGTAGCAGGATAATTTTAACAGAAAAAACACATACCTCTGCAGACTCATCCTTGGCAGCTGCTAGGCACTTCTCAGCTGCAGCTTTATCCACAAACTGCACAAATGCACATCCTGAACAAATAGAAACAGAGTGAAATGGAAAGATTGACCGATTTAGGGTTTTTCTCAGATTGCACACTTTTCCTGGCTATGTTTTTGTCCACATATTTTATAATTGAAAGCCACAAGCACTGATTTTGCCCATTACACTGACCATAAACAATTTGAATTGGTTCTGGACCACCAACCTGAGGCACCCCTGCAAGTGCTCAGAGGCACAAAAGGGAGCCTAGGCGCACAGTTTGGGAACCACTGCCACAAGCATTGAGTGTATTGACATTTTATGCACATGTTAAAATTTACTCGATTTCTTTAGTGGAGCAAGCAGCAGACAAAAAGGTTCTAGATGTGTGGGAAAGAAATTAGATGTTTATTGTAGGTGTGCGATACAAAATAATGGAACACTGGGTAAGATTAGACATACCTGCACTTCTTATATTGCCAGACCACATAAACAGCACATGTAGTTTAAGTCTTTCTTTTGTTAAAATGTGTAATTAACTTCAGAAAATGTTTATAATTAAAAACTTCTATTACTGCATATACATCCTGATAAAAACATGCTGACCTTTAGAATGCTCCGTGTCAGGGTGCAGAACTATCCGGACATATTTAAGGTTTCCAAATCTCAACATCAATTCCTCAAGATCTTCCTCTTCAGAATTAAAAGACAGATTCCTAAGCAGTAGTAGAAAAGCGTTAAAGCATTCTGTCTAATATCTATATATATATATATGAAAAAAGATAGAAGACAGAGCGCGCCACTATTTTATGGAGATCCACCACCAGAAGGATCAAGAAAATATATCGACAGGTCACTGTACAACAGTATTTAAACATTTTTGCTTGTATGCAGTCAGTTGGTCGAATCGATATAATCGATATAAATCAGGAAAAAAAAACCTGCAGGTGGTTGATACTTGTCTGCTGTTGTTCCAAATATTGAGGAACTGGCTTGAAGAGAATCTCTCAAGACCTGTTTTTTTAAGCGATACATATGAAAATTGTTGCAGCTGGATACCAGCATTAAGATCTCCAAGGGATCCATTTGCACACTTTTGTACAGTTTGTCAGTAAGACCGCTATCCGGAGTGAAAACTTACATTCACTATCCATTTACCTAAGGAAAGTTACCCCTGAGGAAGTCATTTTTTTGACGAAACGCGTTGGGTATTTTTTCCTGATTATATTGATTCGACCAACTGACTGCATACAAGCAAAAATGTTTTTACTTTGTTTTTAAATTACTTGTATTAAATACTGTTGTACAGTGACCTGTCGATATATTTTCTTGATCCTTCTGGTGGTGGATCTCCATAAAATAGTGGCGCGCTCTGTCTTCTATCTTTTTTCTTCTATTCCCCACTTCCCCCCTAACAGGGGGGACTGACAGAGTGCTGCCCAATCTACTTTATCTAGCGCATTGAAAGGGTACCCCACTCTTTGAGAATATATATATATATATATATATACATACACATACATACACACACACACACACACACACACACACTCAATATATCCATATGATCACTGTGTTTCAGTTCAGTAGGAAGCGCGGCACCAGGCGTGGTCAGTTATTTCAGTCGGCACTCCTAAATAACTGGATAAGTGTAGGCCCAAGGTGGGTTGCTGCAGTAATAAATAGTACTGAATGGGATAATTGGGCACCATGAAGCTTTCCTGATTGCAGCAAGCAGACTCAAGTAGTGAAGGTACCATCAATATAGATATCCACATCATCTAAATTGGGCAGCTAAAACAACATGGGACCAAGTGCCATGCATATGGAGCTTACCATGAGAGCAATCCTACACTGATGACCATGAAGTAGTTATGGGTTTGATACTAGATTTCATCGGGACAATTTGTTTTGGTACTTGTGTAGTTTCACGGCGCCAGTAGATTGCATGCGATATCGCATGCGATTCGACATGCGATATCGCATGCGATTAACTATCCATTTCATTACCCCACTATCCACTAGGGCGTGGAGTTGATTTTATATAGTGTGGCGAGCACAGCGAGCCACCGAGCCCGAAGCGTGGCGAGCGCAGCGTGCCCCGCGAGGGGCCACGAAATGTATTTGACGGAATTGAATGCAAATGGCATGCAATATCGGGAGTCGCTTTGAAACAACGTCCGTGTCCCCTCGCGGGGCTCGCCACACTATATAAAATCAACTCCACGCCCTAGTGGGGTAATGAAATGGATAGTAAATCGCATGCGATGTCGGATGTCAAATCGCATGCGATCTACTGGCGCCGTGAAACTACACAAGTACCTTTTTTTTTACAGGTGTTTATTTGAACCATTGTTCTGTAACAGCAAGTGGTTTCAAGATTGCTCTCATTCAACCATTGGCAGATTTATAGAGTATGCAATTTAATCTCCCCTATGTCGCCCTGTAATATATGATCACAAGCTTCAAAAGCTTCAAAGATGTGTAAACCAATTTCATCAAGAACATTTTCTACACTGGATATTAAAGAGAAGACTCACCTGATAAACAATGTTTTTCCTTCATTGACATCAGATGGTAATAGTTTTTTCTTCTTCGGTTCTACTTTTTTACCTGTAATGCAATATAAAGTATATTTTTTAATGCACGTCAAGATCAGTAATAGCCCATTTTCCATTAATTAGACCTACATACCTTTCTTCTCGCTCTCAGAGTCAGACTCCTCATCTTCCATGTCACTTTCCTGCCCAGAGTCTGCAGATACATCATCATCATCCTCATCCTCTTCCTCCTCATCATCATCAGCAGCATTCTTGCTTCTGGTGAGGACGATCATTATTATATGTTATATATACTCCAGGTATTTTACCTCATTCCATATGTCATGTCCTCTTGCCCCTCACATTAGATGTTCTGAACTTCTCCCATGTGTTTAGGACTCTGTCCTGAACTTATTCAGCAGAGGTACTACAACAATTACAGTTCAAGTCACCCTGAAAAGCTAGGTGTCCTTTACATCAAATCCTTTGATAAAGCAATTTTTGACAGAGCAAAATGCATCAGTAGACGCTTCCTGGACAGAGCCATTGTCTACATCTAGATCCATCTTTGGACTGATCCGGACCAGACCCAAATGTCCTTCATTATAAGTGCCTTCATCCTAAGAACAGGAGTTCTTACTACCAGCCTTTCATCAAAAGGCCAAGCTTTTCCTCCGTGGTGAACTAGACTCTTATCTGGAGCAGCTTAATACACCTACTTAGGAGGCAAACAGAAGTGCGGGACTGCTTACCCATCTACGGTGGGCGGTAAATAAAACATCACTTACCTACTTTATGCACCTACAAACAAGAGGCATAATAATAGGAATGGACAGCCCTTCTTATACTTACCAGGAACTGTGTAGGACCTTTGCTGAATATATGCATATTGAATTGGTTTTATTCACCTAATACTATTGGTCAACACTGTATGTGTTTTATTAAAACGTATCTATTTTTGTAAAATCGGTCCAATTGATTTATAGGATATTTATCCTTTTTTATATGGTTTAAGTGCTGCTACCAATTTTCTTCTCTGTAGATCATTGGGATTGACTGTCCCATTTACAGCAGCTGCTGGTAAGTTAGTTCCTATCACAGCGATATCACCACTTAGGGGGTATCGAACAGTTGTTGTTTACAATTGTATGCAAGACACCAAATGAGGCGCAGAATGTAGCAAGGAACAGAAGCGGTGTCATTAACAAATGCAATGTAGGTCCAAGGTTTAAAATTACTTTTAGGTTAGCTGCATGCGTTATCAGGCAGTATAAGGGTTCTAAAGGCCAAAGCATTGTTACTACAGTAACGACATGTAATTCCCTGCTACAATCTATCTACCCAGGATTTATCTGTAAGCTTACTATATGACAGCAGCCAAATCCTTTCAGAGGCAAATGTGACAAACTGTTGAGGGGAAAACAAGCAATACTGCACAATGATGGAGAGATCCTGCTTTACCCAAACAGATCATATGTATTTATAGTTTAATGTTGTACTCTAGAAGCAGGTGTTACAGTCAGGTGTTACAGTCCTAAAATCTTAGTCTATTGTAGATAACCAAACTCACATTTTCTGGCCGCTTTTTATAGGTTTACTATCATCTTCTGTGTCTTCGTCCTGGTCAGTGTCTTCTTCCTCTCTTGATGAATCTTCTTCTTCCTCCTCACTGTTTTCTTCTTTTTTAATTGTGATTTTTTCTTGGTCATGTGAAGAATTAGCTTCCTCATCTGTTGAAGTTTCCTCTTCCCCTTCACTTTCTTCTGGATGTGACTTTTCTTTATTTTGAATGGATTCTAAAGTTATACATAAATGCAGAACAGTGTTAGGAGGTGATCTGTATTGTTGTTGTTTCTATTTATAACCTATTACAGGTCGAGTATCCCGTATCCGAATATCCGTTATCCGAATTATTCCCGAAAACCAGACATTCCAGTAGGTGGAAACAAAATTTTTTTTTTTATAAAAACTCACTGGGGACATTTGTAACAGCATCACTGGGGACATGATATGTAACTGGCACTATATATGTGCAAGACAATGATTGCTTGGCATTCAAATTCAGTATCTGAGATAGTACACACATTTTGTTTCATGTTTTGAAACCTTGTTTTTTGAACAAATAAAATATATTTGTGTGTATTTTATGTGGTAATAAAATATATTTGTGTGTATTTTATGTGGTAATAAAATATATTTGTGTGTATTTTATGTGTTTATACAGCATAAATGCAAGATACTTCAAAATACATCATTGAAATATTAAAATATTCCGAAATACGGAATAATCCGTTATCCAAAATTCTCCTGGTCCCGAGCATTTTGGATAAGGGATACTCAACCTGTACAGTATTTGCCTAACTGCAAGTCGCAAACCTATGGAAAAGGGTTATTGCCAGTAGTAGTAGTAGTACGTTTATTTATAAGGCGCCGCAAAGTGTCCGCAGCGCCGTACATAGCAAACAAAAAAAAACAAATTACAAGGTAACGTACAGGGTGTGTTGAAAGATACAGTATAAATAGGGGTATAGCTGGTAGAACTAAAATCAGCATCAGTTCAGAAGTAGGTGTCAAAATTGTCAAGGAGACTGAAGATGAAGTAGAGGAAGGGAAGAACAGGAGAGGAGCACAGGTGAGGTAATGAGGTAGGGTGAGTACGTGAGGAAGGAGGGCCCTGCTCATAAGAGTTAACATACTAAAAATAGGTGGGTGGACGAACGTAATACAATAGGATAAGTAGGAACGGAGGGGAACGGAGGCAGGATAGGAGGATCAAAAGAGGTTAGGAGGAGGGATAGGCTAGAGGGGGGAGGTGGAGGTAGAGCGGCGGGAGAGGAAGATGAGCCTAGCAGCAGCATTAAGAATGGAATGGAGAGGTGCGAGGCGGGTGAGAGGTAGCCCAGAGAGAAGGATGTTGCAGTAGTCAAGGCGGGAGATGACAAGAGAGTGAATGAGAATTTTGGTCGCGTCAGTGGAGAGGAATGGTCTGATGCGTGAGATGTTGCGTAGGTGAAAGCGGCAAGACTGTGAGGGAGCACGAATGTGGGGGGTGAAAGAGAGGGAGGAGTCAATGATGACACCGAGGCAGCGCGTTTGGTCGGTGGACGTGATCTCGGTTTCACCAATGCTGATGGAGATAGTGGGAGAAGAGGGGATGTTCGGGGGATGGAAGATTAGAAGTTCAGTTTTAGCCATGTTTAGTTTCAGGAAGCGTTGGGTCATCCAGGCTGAGATGGCCGTGAGGCATTCAGAGACCTTGGACAGGAGTGATGGGGATAAGTCGGGGGAGGAGAGATAGATTAGGGTATCATCAGCATAAAGGTGGTAATGAAAACCATAGGAGCTGATGAGGGTGCCCAGAGAGGTGGTGTAGAGGGAGAAGAGGAGAGGGCCAAGGACTGACCCTTGGGGAACACCGACTGGCTGGGGGGTAGTAGGAGAGGAGGAGCTCAGAGTGGAGACGGAGAAGGAGCGATCGGAGAGGTATGAGGTGAACCAGGAGAAGACCGTGCCAGTGATGCCAAAGGAGCGGAGGGTGTTGAGCAGGAGAGGGTGGTCAACAGTGTCAAAGGCAGCCGACAGATCAAGCTGGATGAGGATAGAGAAGAGGCCTTTGGATTTAGCCGATAGTAGATCGTTAGTGACTTTGGTCAGGGCAGTTTCAGTGGAATGTAAAGGGCGGAACCCGGATTGGAGGGGGTCTAGAATGAAGTTAGCAGTAAGGTGGCTTAGGAGACGATTATATGTCAGACGTTCTAGGAGTTTGGAGGCAAAAGGGAGGAGGGAGATGGGCCTGTAGTTGGATGGAGAGTTGGGGTCCAGATTTGTTTTTTTGAGAATTGGGGAGACAAGAGCGTGTTTGAAGGAGGAAGGGAAGATCCCAGAGGATAGGGAAAGATTAAAGAGGTGAGCCAGGTGAGAGCAGACTGATGGACTGAGACGACGGATAATATTGGAGGGGATAGGATCGAGCGGGCAGGTGGAGGGAGAAGCGGATTGAAGTATAGAGTGGACTTCAGCAGCAGTGGTGGGGTAAAATGAGGACAGGGGTTGGAAGGAGGGGAGTGGAGATGTAGGAGGAGAGGAGGGAGAGGGTGAGGTCATGGCAGCAGTGATGGCAGTCCTGAGAGAGGAGATTTTGGTTGAAAAGTAGGTAGCAAAATCAGCGGCTACGATGGAGGACGGAAGAGCTGGAGGAGGGGGGGAGAGCAAGGAGTTGAAGGTGGCGAAGAGCCCGCGGGGATTGGATGATTGGGAAAGGATGAGGGACTTAAAGTAGGATTCCTTGGCCAGAGCAAGGGCAGAGCTGAAGGAGGAAAGAATGAATTTGAAATGGAGATAATCCGCAAGGGAGCATGATTTCTTCCAGAAGCGCTCAGCAGTGCAAGAGCACTTTTTAAGGAATCGGGTGATAGGTGAGTGCCACGGTTGGGGGTTGGAGCATTGAATGGGGATAGAGGGGGGAGGGCAGGCAGAGTCCAATGCCGAAGATAGGGTGTCATTATAGAGGGAGGCAGCGAGGTTCGGGCAGGACATGAGGGCGATTGGGGCGAGAAGAGGACACAGCGTGTTTGAGAAGGCAGCAAGATCAAGTGTGTTGACGTTATGCCGTGAGACAATGCGCTTGGGAGGGGGGGAAGCAGTGAGGGAGAAGGAGATGAGGTGATGGTCAGAAAGAGGAAAAGCTGAGATAGTGTAGTCAGTAAGGGAACAAGAGCGAGAGAAGACGAGATCGAGGGAGTGTCCTTGGATGTGGGTGGGAGAGGTAGTCCACTGAGATAGGCCAAGAGAGGAGCAGAGAGAGAGGAGTTTTGAGGTGCCAGGATCAGCGGGGTTATCCAAGGGGATGTTAAAGTCACCAAGAATGACAGATGGCAGGTCAGAGGAGAGGAAGTGTGGAAGCCAGGCGGCGAAGTTGTCAAGAAATTGGGAGATAGGGCCAGGGGGGCGGTAGATTGCAGCGACACGGAGGTGGTAGGGGTAGTATAGACAGATAGAGTGAGACTCAAAGGAGGAGAAAAGGAGAGAGGGTTCAGGGTGAATGACACTGTGGGTGCATGAGGCTGAGAGGAGAAAACCCACACCGCCACCTTGGCGACCGTCAGGCCTGGGAGTGTGAGAGAAAGAGAGGCCACCGTGGGAGAGAGCAGCTGGAGAGACAGAATCAGAGGTGGAGAGCCAGGTCTCGGTGATAGCAAGGAGGTGGAATGCTCTAGAGATGAATAGGTCATGGATGGCAGGGAGTTTGTTGCAGATGGATCTGGCATTCCATAGTGCACAGGAAAGAGGGGGGGGTGGGTTGTGTATTTATGTGGATAAGGTTTTTGGGATTGCAGAAGCGAGGGGGGGTCATTGGGAGGGTGGGGGTGCGGGGGCGAGTGGTCAGGATAGGTATGGGATGGGAGGGGGGAGGAGCAGTTGGAGAACAGTACATGTAAAGCTCCACTTTATTTAAAAAAAAAAAAAAAAACACACAACTAATTCCTTAAAATAAAGACGCTATGTATAACTGCAGTCACGGGAATCTAAAAATATGAAAGGGTGGGGGGTGCATGCATTACGGATACCACTAGATCCCTGCACCACCCCAGCGGCCCAACAAGGAGATAAGTGTAGCCTTTGGACAGCAGGAAACCCCTCCCAACAACAGTGAAAGTGGTAATCACCCCATTGTAGCATCTTTGGTCTGAGTGGAAATAACCCCAAAACAGTTCTTTACTATTCCGTGGTATAGTGGTTAACTGGTTAACTGTGCTCGCATTTATGGATGAAAACAGAGCATTTTAATTTACAGCCACCATATACATGAGCTGCAGACTCTACATTCATCCGTTTAGTACAATTGTATAGCTATTGCGCTGATTGTATTAAAGAAATTGAGTAAACTAACAGTACATCCCTCCCTTCCTCTTTGTTCCGCCACCGACCGCCACCTGACCTCTCACCTAATCACCTTCCCCCACTCCAGTGTCCAAGACTTCTTTCGTGCTGCCCCCCTGCACTGGAACAACCTCCCGCCACCCATCAGGCTTTCTGATTCCCTTACCTCCTTCAAGCGCTCCCTCAAAAACTTCTTCTTCCGACTAACCTATCCCTCCTCCTCCTAACCTGTCGCTCCTCCTATCCTGCCTACCCTACCCCTCCATCCGTTCCTACTTATCCTATTGTTTCTCGTTCGTCCACCCACCTCCTTTTAGTCTGTTAACTCTTATGAGTAGGGCCCTCCTTCCTCACGTACTCACCCTACCTCTTTACCTCACCAGTGCTCCTGCCCTGTTCTTCCCTTCCTCTACTTCATCTTCAGTCTCCTCGACAATTTCCACACCTACTTCAGAACTGATGCTGATTTTAGTTCTACCAGCTATACCCTATTTATGCTGTATATTATCAACACACCCTGTACGTTACCTTATCATTTGTTTTTGTTTGCTATGTACGGGGCTGCGGACACTTTGTGGCGCCTTATAAATAAACTACTACATCAACGATACAATAAAATGATAAGTTGCACCACACACCACTAATTTGAATCTACAGGTATCCACAAAACTTTGTAGGAAGATACCTATTGTAAAGTTGCCATGGAGCATTTATAGAAAAGGAATAACCAGTAATGGTGATCAGCTGTTTTGCTTATTAGTTTGTGTTGTCTTTTTGAATTGCCTGTTGTCAATAGAATCCAGACCTTGGCCATAACCTCAACAATAGATTGTCCACCCTTGCCAGTCAGTCATGTAACATGCTGGACAAACACTGGGCCAATTTATGCCCAATACGTTGTTTTGGACCGATTCAGATTGAAATATCGTTCAGTGTGTATGCTCAAATTGCAGGTGCCCACAGGTGCTAGAGAAGGAGTGGAAAAATTGCATAGTAAATGCTTCTTATGCAGCAGCCTTAGGCATTCATGTTCAAACAATGTCATGAAATTACCTGAATGGATACTTTGGTATTTATAAATAAATATTGGGAGTTTGTTATTGGTCTCTTTTGTTGACCTAAAGATCATTTACTATGGGTATAATTACCTCAAGGGAAAGTTTCCCTTATCTTCCTACTATACCTTCATTTCCTATGTTTGTGTATGCATCAGTTGTACTATTATACAATTAGTGAATACGGATTTAGTTCACTTATTTAGCTCAAGACTTTGTTTTTACGGGGCATTTCTTTTGATCCTATTATTTTTATACATTTTTTTAATTGACCTGTATTGGCTGGCTGCACATTTTGTTGTGTTTTGTGTTTTATTTATTTATTTATTTATTTATTAACAGTTTCTTATATAGCGCATACAGATTCCGCAGCGCTTTACAGAGTATAGTTGAACACTCACATCAGTCCCTGCCCCAGTGGAGCTTACAATCTATATTCCCTACCACATGCACACATTATAGGGTTAATTTTTGTTGGAAGCCAATTAACCTACCAGTATATTTTTGGATTGTGGGAGGAAACCGGAGTACCCGGAGTAAACCCACGCAAGTACGGGGAGAATATACAAACTCCGCACAGTTAGAGCCATTGTGGGAATCAAACCCATGACCTCAGCGCTGTGAGGCAGTAATGCTAACCATTACACCATCCGTACTGCCCTATTTTAGATATTAAATCCATTTTATTAAGGTTCTAGTAAAGTCATTCAAAAAATTGTATAGCTGAGAATTACAATAGCACACTTTGGAAAGCAACATGTATTTCCATAAAGAGACAGCACGTGGAAGATTACAATACTGCAGAGCTTGACAAATGCCAAGGGCCAGGTCACCAGAAATCCCTTGGATTTTGCTGCCTGGTGTCCAGATTATGCAGAAAGGGAGGACGCAGATGCTGGTCAGCCCCAGCAGAGATTTGTGGGCGTGTGTGTATTGCGGTGGCAATTCCATGCACAGGATTGTATGTGCTGAGTACCTGCACATATTGCTAGATTCTCTGCTGATTGTTATACCACTTGCGGCTTCAGCATTTGTATGTGTGACATGTATGCAGAACGCTTCATCAGCACGGGGGCGTGTCCAGCATCCATAGGGCGGTCTTCAGTGCAGGTACTTTGGTGTAGGGTAGAGGGGTTAGTTGCTCATTTAAATGTGGTGGGAGAGGTCCACGGTTACTTTTTTTTTTTTTTTGGGGGGGGGGGGGGGGGGGCGGCTGCATGGCCCTGCACTGATAACATGACGTTAGAAGGCATCATGACGTCTTTGTCTACTAGTACACTTTTGCGCATGCAAACTAAATAAGTTTAGCAGTTATCGGTGCACTACTTGTAAATGACAGCCACTTCTATAACTTGATAATAGATTATGAAAACACAAAATTTAACTTACCGCTAGTACTTGTTCCCTGAGTAGCTGTGTATTTATCCTTTGCAACAGCCCAGTCAACCGCAACAGTCCGACCTGCACAAAGAATGGAAACAGGTTAAATCTGCAGGAAGAGTTAACCGGGAGTCAGGAAACAAACAATAAAACAAACCTATAACCCTCCCCCCCCCATTTATGTAATTACCTTGCAATGAAGTATCATTTTATAGTGTGCATTATTTTTAGACTGATAATTCAACAGGTTATTAGTGAACACTGTCCTTCAAGATAGATATAAGGTGGAAAGAGAGGGATATCCTAGTAGGAAAGATATACAAACTGGTGTGGAACCACTGCTGTATAGTATAATACGTCAATAGCATCAAATACCAAATGAGTGTGTTCCGCTTAACCAAATGTATATAAAATAGTAGGAAAGTGGTTCAAGAAGGTGCAGTAGGAAATGGTCTGTGCCGAACTATCCACAAACATCTGCTGTTCCCCTTCTTGTAAATTTAACAGCGGGAGGGGAATGTGAGGCTACTGATGTTTTTTGGATATTAAAAAGGTGGGTTTCTACCCCAGCCCGCTGATGTTATAAACAAAATTACAAATCTTATTAGAAAGACCATCTCCCTTATAACTGACACAGGCTACAGGTTCAACCGAATACATTGTTGCATTTGTTCTGGAAGACACAAAATAACTTAAATAATGCCGCTTTCCCACTGCATCTCTTAAACGGTATATTGCCGTTTTTTCCCCACAATTTACCGTTTAAGGCTGCAGTGGGAAAGCGCCCGAGTTGAAATACCGGTTAAAGTTAACCTGTATTTCAACCCGTTTTAAAAGCAGAGTCCTACACGTTTAAATACTGTTTTTAAGGCAGTGGGAATGCCTCTGAAACGATATTTAGTTAAAAAAAAAAAAAAAAAAAAAAAAAAAAAAAAATCAGGAAACCTGACAAATAGGGCTTCGCTGATTTTTTAAGACCAGCCCCAGGCTCAAGGGCCGGGGCTGGTTCCCAAAATACGGGGGACAAAAGGAGTAGGGGTCCCCCGTATTTTAAGAACCAGCCCGCAGGGTAATGCCACAGCCGGGGACACTTATTATATAAGGTCCCGCGGCCAAAGCATTAACCCTACCGACCAGTCAGCCCCCCCTCCAGGACTTACCTGACCAGGCTGAAGCCTGGTGCTGTCCTCGATGCCGCTGGGCATCGAGCTGATCTTTGTGTAAAAAAAAAGATGAAAAAACTATTGTTTTAAACTGTGGAACTATGAGTCCCAGCAAGCCTCCCCCGCAAGCTGTGACTTGGAGAACCACAAGTCCCAGCCTGCGGGGCATTAAAGAGAAAGTCGGAGAAAGTCGGCTCCTGATTGGCCAGAATTTATTCTGAGTAGAGACGCAGAGGATGAAGGATCTCTGCGTCTCTAGTGTACAGCGGAGCGGGTACCAGCAGCCGGGAGCAGCGCGACTTGAAGTGAAGATGCCGGGGTGGACGCCAGAGGACAGGTGAGTAGGATTTCCTTCCCCAGGTACCCCTTTGGATTACTACGGATCCAGGACCCCGGACTCTTCAGCCCTGGAGCCCCGGACCCGGACCAGCCCCGGAACCAAGCCACCGGACCGGACCCTGGGACCTACCTACGGGATCAAGATAGGTAAGTATCAGTGTGTTTGTGTAATGTATGTATTAAACTTTTATTTTTCTGGCTTGTCAGTGTGTTTATTTAACTATTTTTTTTACTGTGGAACTACAAGACCCAGCAGGCCCTTTAATGCCCCGCAGGCTGGGACTTGTGGTTCTCCAAGTCACAGCTTGCGGGGGAGGCTTGCTGGGACTCATAGTTCCACAGTTTAAAACAATAGTTTTTTCATCTATTTTTTTACACAAAGATCAGCACGATGCCCACCGCCCAGGGGCATCGAGGACAGCACCAGGCTTCAGACTGGTCAGGTAAGTCCTGGATGGGGGGGACCCCTTAATTGGGGGGGTCCCCACTCCCCCAGGACCCCTGGCCAGGCTGAGTGGTCTGTAGGGTTAATGCTTTGGCCACGGGACCTTATTTAATAAGTGTCCCCCGGCTGTGGCATTACCCTGCTGGCTGGTTGTGCCTGGTTCTTAAAATACGGGGGACCCCTACTCATTTTGTCCCCCGTATTTTGGGAACCAGCCCTGGCCCTTGAGCCTGGGGCTGGTTTAAAAAAAAATCAGCAAAGCCCTATTTGTCGGGTTTCCTGATTTTTTAATACCAGCCCCGGCTCTTCAGCCCACACCGTTTTGTTTTTTTTTAATCCCCCCCCCTCATATTTTTTATGAGTTAAACGGGTTTTTAAACTGCAGTGTGAATGTGCCAAAAACGGCTTTTAAACGATAATTTACTGTTTAAAAGCTGCCGTGGGAAAGGGTCTTTATTATGGCTCTTGCCGTTTTAAAAAAAAAGGGGTAATGACCCGTTTCAGCAGTGGGAAAGCAGCATAAGGGTATCAAACTATGCAGTATTGTTCTATTAAAACTATATTTTCTATCCTATATAGTCTGAGCCCACTCAATGGCTATAGGAACAGAGATGGCTGCCACTAGAAATTCTGGGCCCCCGGACTGATTACTAGACCCCCCCACCACCCTCACTTACCGCATGGCTCTGCTGGTCACTTTGGGAGGAGCAGAGCGAAGTGCATACTCCCCCAACCCTGCTTCTGCTGAGCTGTCCCTGCTGAACAAAGCCCACTGTTCCTAGAGCACACTCTTCTCCTATACCCCCTGATGCTATTTAAAATATGGCTTCAACTTTTAGCCAATCACGGCTCAGCAGCCAAACAATGGTCAACAGCGTCCGGAAGTGAAGGAGAAGCCTTGCTACGGGAGCAGTGGGCTTTATTCAGTGGGGGCAGCTCAGCGGACATAGTCAAGTGGTGCGGTGGGCAAAATTAGTGGCCCAGGACTGCTGTACCCACAGCACTCCCTTGATGCTGGTCCTGGAAAAAGAATGAGGGAGCCAAAAGTAGTAACTATACCTGTCAGAATTCTGAGACACGCGGAAACCCTCTCATTTACCATCTCACTGTTAAATATACGAGAAGGGGAACAGCAGATGTGTGTGGCTAGTTTGGCACAGATCATTTCCTACTGCACCTACTTGAACCACTTTCCTACTATTATATATACACACTTGGTTAAGCGAAACACAACCGAGGGAGGCTCGTTATACAGGTTGAGAATCCCTTATCCAAATTATTCCGAAAACCATAGTCTCCAAAATGTACTTTTATTGTTTGCTAAAAACGGTACTTGTGAGTTATCCGGACGCCCGATTTCTAAATCGGGTCGGATCGGGACATCGCATCGCATGCGACCATCGGATGCGATGCGATGCGATGCGATGACCCGATTTTTCCATAGGAATCAATGTTAAAATGGACTGAGTCCATTTTAACATGGAATTCAATGGGAAAAAGGGGTCCTTTTCATACCCCTACTATCCAAGTGGGCATGGAGTTGGATATAAACCTGTGGCGAGCGTAGCGAGCCACCGAGCCCGAAGCGTGGCGAGCGTAGCGAGCCCCGCGAGGGGACACGGAATACCGTCGCTTCGCTCGCCACGCTTCGGGCTCGGTGGCTCGCTACGCTCGCCACAGGTTTGTATCCAACTCCATGCCCACTTGGATAGTAGGGGTATGAAAAGGACCCCTTTTTCCCATTGAATTCCATGTTAAAATGGACTCAGTCCATTTTAGCATTGATTCCTATGGAAAAATCGGGTCATCGCATCCGATGGTCGCATGCGATGCGATGCGATGCGATATCGCATCGCATCTGATTGTATGCCTTAACTTAAGGCATACAATCAAAAAATCG